>NC_133379.1:32714051-32850797 GCF_049309525.1 Garra rufa
AGAACAAAAATGCAGCAGTAGTCTGCATGTGAAAAAAAATGTGAAAAAGATTTTTTTTAATCAAATTATTAATGAGAATTTTGTTTTTAAGTCAATGAATTACCCTAACAAACAAACCTCTGAATCTATTTCATTTAAATCATAATTTGGAAGAGATATTTATTCCCATTATCTTCAGTTCATCTAATTAGTTTCACAGCACAGTTTTCTGGCAGACAGCTTTGAGTAACAACCTGTTTCTACTCCGTCAACACTGAAGTATATATTGTGTTTAAGCCTACAGGCAAAGAAGATTAAAATGTAGAATGAATCAATCTTTCGGTCACAGGAAGTGAACTGAGGGGGAATCAATTTGAGTGAAGAACAAGAAAAAAAATTGTGTCACACCTGTGTGACTCACCAGCAGTTCTCTCCAAGCTCTGAGTGAATTCTGGGCGTATAATCTCCATTTTGAGCTCAGGAATGCTGGCAGGAAATCTTTCAAGAGCATTTCCCACAACATTTGTTGCTTCAGCTGAAAAACACAGAGCCTGTCTCACACAGGAGGGGATAATGGCTGGGTTTCTCTTTTTTCTTGTGTGTGTGTGTGTGTGTGTGTGTGTGTGTGTGTGTGTTTGAGGAAAACAATGAGGCCTGAAAGAAACAGAAATAGAGAGAAAACAATCCAATTTCTGTCAAATCTCACCTTCATGTCACCACTCATTTGAGGTATTACATTGTGTCAGAAGACAGAGAAAACATTTGCATCCTTTTTGAGACTTGAAAGACTTAATTCCCATTCTTCTTGTTTACCACAGAAGAAAATGAGTAAAGTGACCGTCCGTGTGATGAACTATTCCTTTAAGACAGGGAGGGGGAAGAGAGTTTGAGGTGTGGCAGTGTTTACTTAATCAGAAAATGCATATGCAATGCAACACATAAAAATAATAAATAAAAATAATAAAAACATCTCCAAGCGCAAGTTAAAGAAAGTCAAAAGTAAGTTCCAAGAAAGTTAGAACCTGTTTGAACAAAGGAGGGTGCATGCAAAAACAGTAACCACAAAAATAGCCTCAATACAAAAGCAAATTCATACTGGCATTCTGCACGTTTGTTGCACAGAGGAGTTGATTTACCTCAAACCTCCTCAGGCACAGATTGATTTTTCACAGTTCGCAGGAGGAGCACATACTGTGTCACAAGCCCACCTCTGGTGGAAGCAAAGCTGTAAGCTGTGGTGTGTTTTTAAAGTACGCGATCTTATTCTTCAGACATGCCGCACAGAAAGAGAGGTCATGGTCGTAAGAAAAACAACAAGGAGGTATGTTTTTCCACACGGAATTTACACTATCTTGTAGTATTCTGTATAACACTGTCAAAATCTTAAGATACAGGCCTATTGATTATGATTGGAAACTGTTATTAGCCTATTCTGAACCGATCTCTTTTTACGTAGGCTACTTCGTATGATTTTCAATCAGAGGGTCGAATTGAACTTTAAATACGTGAGAACTTTAACAGTGTTTCCTTTACTTTTCTGCGAACGCTCTTATCGAATCTACAGCGAAAACTACGGCACTCAGAGCAGTTCGATTCCCGAACGAATGACTCTTATGAGTCGGTTCGTTTTAGTGAATCAAAGCATACAGCACGACTTGAAAAGAATGATTCTCGAAGGATTGGCTCTTAACAGCCGGTTTGATTTACCACAGAGAACCGACTCTTAAGAGCCAATCCTTTAAGAATCTTTTTTTTTTTTTTTTTAAGAATCATTCTTTACTAGTCGTGCTGTATGCTTTGATTCACTAAAAAGAACCGGCTCATGAGTCATTCGTTCTGAAATCGGACGTACACTGGTCACGCTGGAGGCTGTGTTTTGATTCACTGATAAAAACCGACTCATAAGAATCATTCGTTTGGGAATCATATTACACATTGTTGCGCTCTATGATTTGTTTTACTAAAGAGAACCGGCTCCTAAGAGTCAATGCTTCCAGAATCATTCTTTACTAGTCGTTTCTGTATGCTTTGATTTATTAAAAAGAACCTGTTCATAAGAGTCATTCATTCTGAAATTGGACCGTAGGCTACATTGGTCACGCTGTAGGTTGTCTTGATAAAAGTAGGCTTCACTGATAAAACCGACTCGTAAGAATTACCCAGCAAACACAGAACGTTCCCTTAACGTTCCCATATGGTTCCGATTTGGTTATTTTTTTGGGAACCAAATGAGAACGTTATAGGAACGTTCCCTGTAGGTTCTCTCTTTAATAACCTATAAAGAACCTTCCCAGAACGTTCCCTGCAGGTTATTTTTTGGTTTAATTTTATAACCTGAAAAGAACGTTCCCAGAACGTTCCCTGGGTGTTATTTTTAGGTTTTATTTTTATAACCTACAGAGAACGTTTCCAGAATGTTCCCTGCAGGTTATTTTTAGATTTAATTTTTTAACCTACAGAGAACGTTTCCAGAACGTTCCCTGCTGGTTATTTTTAGGTTTAATTTTATAACCTAAAAAGAACCTTCCCAGAACGTTCCCTGCAGGTTATTTTGAAGTTTTATTTTTATAACCTAGAGAGAACGTTCACAGAACGTTCCTCCAACGTTATGAGAACGTTCCTAGTAGGTTCCCAGAACGTTCCCCTAACCTAAAGGGAACGTTTTATTTACGTAAAGAAAACTTTTCTGGCTAACCAATAGGGAACATTCTTGGGAACGTTCTGGGAACCAAAAGCTAATGTTCCCAGAACGTTCTGGGAACCAAAATTGTTAGCTGGGTAATAATTCATTCGGGAATCAATTTCGCTGTATGATTTGATATACCAAAGTGAACCGGCTCCTAAGAGTCAATCCTTTGAGAATCATATTCTTTACTAGTCGTACTGTATGCTTTGATTGACTAAGAACCGACTCATAAGAGTCATTCACGCTGTAAGTGTGTTTTGATTCACTGATAAAAAACCGACTCATAAGAATCATTCACTCGAGAATTCGAGAATTAATATTGCGCTGTATGATTTGAAATACCAAAGAGAACCGGCTCCAGAGTCAATCCTTTGATAAACATATTCTTTACTAGTCGTACTGAATGCGTTGATTCACTGAAAAGAACCGACTCATAAGAGTCATTCATTCTAAAATCGGACCGTACACTGGTCAAGCTGTGCTGTGTTTTGATTGAAAGATAAAAAACGACTCATAAGAATAATTCGTTCAGGAAACAAATTACACTGGTTGCGCTGTATGATTTGATTTACTAAAGAGAGTAGTCAATCCTTCGAGAATTATGTTCTTTTCTAGTCGTGCTGTGTGATTCACTAAAAAGAACCGACTCATAAGAGTCATTCGTTCGGGAATCAAATTACACTGGTTGCGCTGTGTGATTTGATTTACCGAAGAGAACCATACAGCGCAATGTAATTTGATTCCCGAATGAATGATTCATATGAGTCGGTTTTTGTCTGTGAATCAAAACACAGCCAACAGCGTGACCAGTGTACGGTCCGATTTCAGAATCAATGACTCTTATGAACAGGTTCTTTTTTTAGTGAATCTAAATTCGAAAGAATTACGAATTTACGAAACGCGATTTGACGTGGTGTGGTGGGAAAAAAATTAAAGATATTGTGGCCACAAATTAAGAATTCCTTTCGATGTAATAATTCGCAATAATAAATCGTGGAAACGAAGATTTTTTCCCCCCGCATGTCACTTACGGGGCTCCGTAGCAAATTAATCATAATTGATTCACGTCCGCCTCAAAATTAACAAAGAGCGGTTCAGTTCGAAGTTCGACATTTTTTGCGTCTTGTTCCATTGGAAATTTTCATTTACGGGTAAATTAACGTCTGTTGTTAAGTTAACATTACTTGAGAGACTTTAACGTTTACTACATCACGCATTGTCAAATATTTTTAGACTGCTTTAAAAAAAGTCGCAGGGTTACGTGAAAACTTGATTTAGAACCTCATGAAGCTTTTAAGACATGCCACTAAAATTAAGTGTTACTTTCTGTCAGTAAAGCACCTGCATAGAGAAACAGAAACATCCCGTTACCACAGTGTTGGGCAATCACTACAAAGGAATGCCTGTGTGTTGTAAGGCAAGGACTCGGCCTCTCTGCATATTTTTGTAATGCGCAATGCAAATCATACAGCTTTTTTTTTTTTTTTTGTACATTGCATCTAAATGCAAAAGAGTTCATTGCTTCTCAAAGACAAGATAAACCGCCCCAATTATTTATATACTGCAATTATCGCTCGCGTTCTGGTACCCACGCTAGCGGGAGTGGCTTTATCTGAGAACGAGACAGCAGCACACCTCACTTGAATGAAACAAGCTGGAGAACAACACTTTGAGGAAGAGTAGCAAACTTTCTAACCTTCAAACGACTCGTCCTCCACCATGGCGTACGCAGCGTTTTGGTCGAGAACCGTAAGTAGATCCGTGAACTGCATAGAAAGCTATTAACTTTTAATATAAAACATTTAGTCCCACTGATCAAAGTAGGGTTTACAAATGTAAACATTTCAGCATTAGGTTGATCTTTGTACTTGTAAACACAAGCTCAGTTGTTAAAAAAACAATAGGTTAATATTAGAAGTTGGGCGTTGTCTTAGTGTAGTGAAATTAGGTTTCAATGCGTTTACATAGATTGTAAAGTTTCCTAATTTGTTGTGATACTGGACTCTGGAGTCGCTTTGCAATTGTAAAATCGGAAAGAAGTTTAAAGAATTTAAAGAATGCCATCTGGCTTATGCGCTGATAAAATAAACAACTGCTGCTTAACATCAAAGTGTCAACCTGAAAGAATAACGTAATTTAATAAGTTAAGTTATACTCGAAAATCTTATAATCTAAAAAAAGGGACTGAAATGGAGTCTAGTTAAATAGAAAAATTAGTCAAAAATAGAGCATTTTCTCAAGAATGGTTATGTTGTGGTGATTATTTTTTTTAGTAAGTTTTGCATGGTTATATTCCTCAGCTAGACTGTTTAGTCTTCATTTTTGGGCGTAGTAACATGTTAAACCCTTAGGTTATTGTAATTTTGACAGGCTGCTAAATCACTTTTCTTTGTTTCTGTCTTTATTTCTTTGTAGCAAGGTAACACTTCATTACAAAGTGAAGCTTCTGCTCCTCAAACCTCAAGGTTCCAGGTAAGAAGAGTTTACATTTAATGTGTTTTGAATTTATAATTCAGAATAGATTTTAAATATGCTACACTTTCATGGGAGAAAAAAGTGCAAAACTGTCACTGGAACTGGTAGGTACAAAAGCTAAAAGGTACATTTGTGTGTCTTATTTATCCCTAAATGCTATATATTAATACTTTAAAAGTACGTATTAATGCTTGAAGTCTACATAATAGTATCTTTTAAAAGGGAACCACCCTTGTGATTGTTTTGTACTTTTTTTTTTTTTTTCTCTTGAGAGTAGTTAACATGATCACGGAAAACCTGGAAATATTAATATTTAATATTTAAAGTGTGCTGTCCAGGCACGGAAAGTCATGCTAATTAACAAAATCAGCTTAATTTCTGTAGCAAAACTATTTTTTATAGTATCCTAATATGTAAAATATTTAATTAGCTTGAAATTGGTCTTTGTGAATGTGATGTCAATGCAATTATTTTTTTAAATAATATTAACAAAGTTAAGCATCCAATTACCACGAATAATTGGGAAATTAATGGAAATTCATTTAAAATCCAATTGCTGAAATGCCTGCGTAATGCCTGCGTTTTAGAAAGTTATAATTCATTCATCAAGACTATACTTTTCATGCTTTAGCTTCTCATGGAACATTGTCCCCCTCTTGTGGACTATGAAAATCCTTGCCAGTATCAGTTTGCAGTTTGGCTGAATTATTACCCCCAATCAGTCTACTGTCAAAGATATGAACTGTAATGAACGTTTTATCACCCAACTCTGCCATGTTTGCACATCAAGCTAGGAAAATGTAAAACAGCATTCCTTTATGACACGAATGATCTGTCTACTTCAGAGAGCTGTACCCACAGAGACAGTGGTGGAATGCTTTTATGAATGTGCAGTGCATTAAATATATTGATTTTTGTATAGCTAGGAATGCACTTGTTTGCTAGAAGGTCCCTGGTGAAGCTGCAGTGTTTCAGTGTCCCGTGACTGTGTCATGAAATGCTCTCAGGGACATTTTGTTACTATATATATATCTTGAAACTCCACTTCATCAGGTGCTCCAGTTACATTGACACACACCGGGCACTTGCCTGGCAATGCCAGGGGCCTAAACTCACTATAATAATGTTAGTTAGTATATTATGAATATAGAAAAGTTTTAGAAAGATGTGTTTTTGTAAGATAACACAGCTGGTTTGACTTGCTCTGCAGTAACACTCAGGTGTGTCTGCAATTATGCATGCCAGATTATCTTATGCATTTACATGTCTGTGGATCAAGAGTTTTTTTTTATAGCTTAAACCATTAGTAATTGGTAGTCTTCTGCCTTCAGGTGTTCATGTCAGTTAACAAAGCATGAGCCTAAGTGTTTTTGAAATATGGGTGTGTCGAACCTTTTGTTTCACAAAATCGTACGTGTGTGTGTGTGTGTGGACAAACACAGGATGTTCTTCTGCAAGAGGTCAAGCTTCACTTGTTCCTTTATGCATTGAATTACTCCAGTGTGGACATCATGGCTTTTTAGTTGTAGGCTCTCATATTGGTCTAACATGCTTTATATTAATATTTCATATTATTAAAACAGTTGTGCTGTGTCATATTATTGTAATACATTTAGGATTCTGCAAGAAATTATGAATAGAAAGTTTAAAGGAAAGGACTGTCACTTTTGATCATTTAAAGACGTCCTTGCTGAATAAAAGTAATAATTTCTTTTAAAAAGCACCCAGTGACCCCAAACTGACCCTAAAATGTGATAAAAGGCTTCGCATTTCACATGCTGTCAATAGCCTAATACCTTTAGGTATTGACCTCACTGACCTCAAAATTTAGATGTGACTTTAGTATATCTTGACTTATGTTTGACTGTGACTGCTGTTATAATTGCAGTGTCTGCATATTTGAAAGTGAATATTAGTGAGATCATTGTAATACCTTGGTTTCAGTCTAAAAAAAAAACTAACCTCATTATTCAGATGTGACTTTAGTATATTTTGTCCTCTGTTTGACTGTGACTATAGACTGTGACAATTATAACTGCTGTTATAATTGCAGTGTTTGTGTATTTATTAATGAATATAAGTGAGAACATCATACCTTCATGTATCATTTAAAAAAATAAACTGACCTCATCATTTAGATGTGACTTTAGTATATCTTGACCTCTCTTTGACTGTGACTGCTGTTATCTAATTGCAGTGTTTGTGTATTTCTAAGTAGCACTGTGGAAATAATTAGCCATGTCATTTATAATATCAGGTTCCTTTGGGCTTCTTTCTCAATCGACATCATGAGGCTTGATGCTAAGCGTTTCAGTGTGTTGCTGTTGATTAAGGCTTCATATGTCGAAATGAAGCCCCTAGGAATCCAAGTCAACATTTCCAGTCAGGTGGTGAATTTGAGAGTTGGTGTAGGGGTGGGTGATAGTTCACTTTCAGAACAAAAATTTACAGATAATGTACTCACCCCCTTGTCATCCAAGATGTTCATGTCTGTCTTTCATCAGTCGTAAGGAAATTATTTTTTTGAGTAAGCATTTCAGGATTTCTCTCCATATAATGGACTTCTATGGTGCCCCCAAATTTAAACTTCCAAAACACAGCTTCAAATGGCTCTAAACGATCACAGCCAAGGAAAGAAGGGTCTTGTCTAGCAAAATGATGGGTTATTTTCAAAAAAAAAAAAAATGTATATACTTTTTAACCTCAAATGCTTGTCTTGTCTAGCTCGGCAAGACGAGCATTTGAGATTAAGAAGTATATAAATTGTAAATGTTTTTAGAAAATAACCCATCGTTTTGGTAGATAAGACCCTTCTTCCTCGGCTGGGATCATTTAGCCCTTTGAAGCTGAATTTAAACTGCATTTTGGAAGTTCAAACTCGGGGGCACCTTAGAAGTCCATTATATGGAGAAAAATCCTGAAATGTTTGCCTTAAACACCATTTCTTTACAACTGAAGAAAGAAAGACATGAACATCTTGGATGACAAGGGGTGAGTACATTATCTGTAAATTTTTGTTCTGAAAGTGAACTAGTCCTTTAAATCACGGTATCGATTTTATTTCACGGTAATGATATATATCACTATATAGTTGTTTTTGCTTTAAATAAGGTCTTTAGAAATTGCGTAATTCTTGTCAGCAGTGTCAACATAAAAAAACTCACTGAAATCAAGCAAACAAGCGATAGGACAAAAAACTACAGTAGAACAAATAAGAATTGTATAAAGTAATCAAATCTATGTAATCACTACAAATTAAATATATATTTCTTCTTATTAATGTTACAAAAGTTATTTAGTCACGAAAAGTGAGATTTTCTCTCTTATATTGTTTGATTAACATGAATGACAAAGCGGGAATATTAGACTGCTGTCACTTTAAGAGCTGCCGAATCCAATATACTGTTTCACGTGTTATGAGGATACTTGTAAAGATGGGCATTTTGACACATGCAAGTGCATGCATTTAACCATTCAAAGCCTATAAAGTGGCAAAAATGTGACCCTGGACCGTAAAACCATTCACAGGGGTCAGTGAAATTTAAAATTAACATCTGAGGGTGCAAAAGAAATCGCCTTTAAAGTTGTCCAGATAAAGTGCTTAGCAATGCATATTATTAATCTCAATTTTTTGATATTTATGGTAGAAAATTTACAAAAGATCTTTATGGAACATGATCTTTACTTAATATCCTAATGATTTTTGACATAAGAAACATCTAGAATTTTGACCCATATAATGTATTATTGGTTACTAAATTAAATTGAAGTTAAGTAAAAACAACAAATTTTAAATGTTTTTGACATTTCAACATGAACATTGTAGTTTTAATTTTGAATTAAGTCTACTTTTGTGTAAAGACTGTAAAGACTACTTGATTGTACAAGATTTAAGAAATATGTAATTACTTGCATTTACTTTTAGGGAATTAATCTAGTTTGTAGGTAAGCCCATTTCTCATGATCTAAAAAAAACTGTTTTTAGTTGTCTAACACGCATAACTGCATGTCCAAATCTGATGAGATGTCAGTTGAGCATTTTGGATGTTCACACCCAACAAATCTCACTGAACAGGCATGTTTTGTTCTTAGCATTTGGGGTGGATACAGTGCATGGCGTTCAGGCATTTGAGCAAAGTGTTTTGTAAATGCAAGTCCCTGATTTCAGCTCTACACATTTAAATCATTGTTTTGTGCACTGATGAATCAGAAACTCATGCTACAGTAGGTGCTTAATGTAAAGTCATGCTTCCTTTTTATGAAATGTGACTTCTGCTGGTTACACATGCTGACTAGGAATATTTTTAGTGATTTCTTTTAAAGCTCTAAAAGAATAGTCCACTCAAAAAAAAAAAAATCTTTTATTAATTTAGTTTACCTGATTGACTTTCGTCTGTGCAACACAAAATATATTTTGAAGAAAGTTAATGGGAACCAAAATAGTTTGATGCCAACATTGTTCAAATCTTCTTTTGTTGTTCACACAAGTCATACAGGTTTGAAACTACATGAAATGATGCTGTAATTCTCTCTTTGGGTCGACTATGTCTTTAACATGGTTCACTTTTTTCACTACAATGACTTTTTGTCACTTATGTGACACTGGACCACAAAACTAGTCTTAAGTAACACGGGTATATTTGAATCAATAGCCAAAAATACAAAATTATGGATTTTTCTTTTATGCCAAAAATCTTTAGGATATTAAATAAAGATCATGTTCCATGAAGATATTTTGTAAATTTCCTACCGTAAATATATCAAAACCTATTTTTTTAGGTCAGATTTTCAGCCAAATATTGTCCTATATTGACTTATTTATTCAGGTTCAGGGTCATAGTCCTTGCCATTATGAATTATAAGTTACCACACCTCTGTTTTCATTCGTTTGTACTTTTTGTTAGTTTAAGAATTGTAGTGCTTGTATGCACATCTTTCAAATGCACCATAAAAATACCCATAAACGTTTACCTTTGGATCTTACCGTGTGAACATTCACATACGCCCTGGCTATCCCTGCTTTAAAGTTGTCAGACGTCTAAGTCAGGTGGTATAAATTCCACGTGCTTCCTTATTTAGCCATTCCTTTCCTCCCTCCTTTTGATCCCGCCTCTTGCAAGTCCCATAGCCCTGCCCATTTTACCCAAGCCACTCCCCCAGCCCCTCCCCTTGCTCTCTGTGCCTGGAGCATGCTGTACTCAGACAGCAGACACAGCAGAGCCACACAGACGGCGTCACACACTCAGCACCGCTAGACATGGGCCAGATCTTCAGCTGGATCCGCGGCACGCGGGACGAACCGGCCCTGCAAGACGTCGCTGTAGAGCAACAGGTGTCACTTACTGGATATAATCGTTTTGAGGTCTCAAAGAGTACAGTGTGTGTGCATGGGTTTGTTTAGCATTGTGTTTGAGGTGCAGTGACTGACTTGACAATGTACAGATTGATCGTGGGCTTTTAAATGTGAGTTTTTGTTCAGTGCGCTGGTCAGGAGGTCTTGGCTTTGGTCCCACAGCAATCATCCGAGGGAGGAGAAGTGCTGGAATGTGTGAGGAGTGCTGGGAAATGTTTTACAAAAAGTGCAACTATAGGGACTTTTACTGTAGCACTTAAATAAAGCTGCAGCTCTATCAAGGACTTTTCAGTCACCGTTATCTGTTTTACTGGGAATATTATGACAATTCAGGGTGTTGCAATGTGCGATAGTTGCTTGTTGATAGCGTTTCTGGGTGTGTTTCTTAAAAGAGCACTGTGATTCATGAGACTTAATGATTCTACACTCTTAAAAATAAAGGTTCTCTATTGTGTGGTTCTTCCTGTGAGAGAATGTACTTTTCATGTACACTTCATTGGCATTGATGGGTCCATGAAAACCATTTGAAAATGTTATTTGGACTAAGAAAAAAAATGGTTCTTTTAAGATTTGATGGCTGGAAGTATCTTTGGAGAACCCAAAGTGGTTCTTCAATAGCAATGCTGTGAAAAAACCTTGAATATTAAGAGTATTTGTTGCAGAATTTGCAATGGTTCTGTCTTGAAAGTAATTCTTACTGTCTGTGGTTTGATTTAGTACATTGCTTGATATTCCCTTCTGACGTTTGCGTCTGATATTTTAGCCTGTTCATTTTCCTATTGTCATTCATAGCTAATATCACCAGTTTGCTTCCTGCAACCTAAAACTGGTGTTTTGCAGATGTCACTGGTAGCTGCGTCATTTTGACCATGAGCAGAGCTCTCTGATATGTGGCTGATGTTGGCTAATGTTGTTCAATGGGCTGCTATCCAATTGCTGCACATTCCCACAGTGCAACACGCCAGCCTGGTTCAGCATCAGCTACTGGTGTTAATAGCCTGAAGGAAGACACTTGCTCAGTTTCACTGTGGAGAATGTGCATTGTTGATTTCCACACTGATCTTTTAAAATGTAACAAAAAATCTTAGTCATATAGGTGTGTATAGTGCAGGGGTTTTCAAACCTGTCCTGGAGCCTCCCCTGCCCTGCACATTTTGCTTGTCTCTCTCATCTAATACACCTGATTCAAATCATCAGCTCATTAGTAGAGACTGCAAGACCTGAATTGGGTGTGCCTAATAAGGGAGACATACAAAATGTGCAGGGCAGGGGAGGCTCCAGGACAGGTTTGAAAACCCCTGGTATAGTGCATACACAAGTGCTTTTTTTGTCATATCAACTGGATTTAATGAACTATAATAAAACTAGATTATGTTAATTGATTTGAATCATTTAGATTGCACAGAACATATTTTGATAATTTCAAATGTCTCATAGCTTGCAATAATGATAATAATAATAATAATATAATTTGACAATTTTGTTTAATTTTGAAAATACTAGCTAATATCAAATATATAATGATTAACTAAAATTAAAACAATCAAAAATGTAAAAAATCATTGAAGATAATAGGAAAAAAATAGCCGATGTCACAATAATTGGAGCTTTTCCAAAGCTTTAAGGCAAATATTGGTACCTGCTGTTACCCATTTCCAGTTTGAGCAACATATGAGTACCATATATTGGTATATTTATCATGTAACCCATATATTTTAAAACAGTTTAGTTTCCTGTAACAGTTTTGCATAATCACACGAGTGCATAATTAGAACCATCTGGTTATTGGTTGATATTACAGGCTTTTAAATTGAGTGTCTGTCAGTATTGGTTATGCATTTGTTGAAATTAGATATTTAATTGTGTATGCTCATTACCACTTTTTTTTTTACATTTATATATGACCCTGGAGCACAAAACCAGGTATATTTGTAGCAATAGCCAAAAATACATTGTTTGGGTCAAAATTATCGATTTTTCTTTTATGCCAAAAATCGTTAGGATATTAAGTAAAGATGAAGTTCCATGAAGATATTTTGTAAATTTCCTACCGTAAATGTATCAAAACCTTAATTTTTGATTAGTAATATGCATTGCTACACTGTAAAAAGTTTTCACCAGATTCAACTTAAAAACCTAAGTTCAACAGCTGCCTTAAAATTTAAAGTTAAATCAGTTTAAAACTACACGTCATTTTAAGTTATTACACTAAAAAAATAGTTGATTTAACTTGTGAGTTGACATGACTTAAGTTGACTTAACTTAAAATTCTAAGGCAGCTGCTAAACTTAAGTTTTTAAGTTGAAACTAGTGAAAACTTTTTACAGTGTAAGAACTTTAAAGGCAATTTTCATTTTCATTCAAGATTTCAGATTTTCAAATATTGTATCTCTGCCAAAAATCCTAACAAACCATACATCAGTGGAAAGCTTATTTATTATTTTATTATTAAATTTACACATCTGCAATTTAATGCTTGGTATGAATAGAAAAGCTCAAAATAAGAGTAGCTTTCGGCCTAGAAATAGTTGAAACTCCCTGTATTGAGTAATTTTTAAGCATTAATTCTGTTGTCAAATGAGTTGAGTGTATTGTCACAGTGTAGAGTGTATTGATCTACAGTGGTTTGTGCACTCAGTTAGTGACACACTATTGATCTGAACAGCTAGAGGAACATGTGTTCCGACAGCCTGCAGTTCCAATAGCACACAGCTATTTCTATTTCTGTATGTTTGAGTCTCTAGAAGTCTGTGTATTTGCTGATTCAGCAGCTATTATTGGGTATTTAAAGCATGGGATGGTATTTTTGTACCCTAGGTTGTCTCAGAGATGGACTGTCTGAATGCAAGAGCTTTATCTTCAATGCAAACATGTGTTTGTGTCTGTCTGTTTTGTAGAGGCTAAACATCTGCCCTAGTAGGGTAAAGGTTTAAATGCCCACATGTTCTGAGCATGATCAGAGACTGAATCAAAAACATTACATTCATTGCCTGATTATTGTGCAAGCATGATGTCATAGATCATGAGCTGTGCACACTTGAGCAACAAGAACTGTATTTTTTTATCTTTCACCAAAATTCTAAATCCTAAATCCTCCCAAATAAACATTTTATGAGATCAATGTCATAAAAAAACTAATTACGGCCAAATTCTAAAGCATCAATGCATGTACTGTTGTTTGTGAAGAATTGGCATTAGTTCATTATGGCAATTATTTAATCTAATTAAGTTTTTTTTTTTTTTTGTATATGCATCATGCTAATGTCAACTCAGTCTCTGTGATGCTCTTTGTGTAGCACATGGCTTCCTAAGTAGCATGCAGTAAACAAAAAGGCCGCTTACCAAATTTTGGAACAGAACTTGTTTGTGGAACTTGTTTTTTGAGGTGTTATGCTTGAATAAGTGACAGACAGTCAACTGAATTCAGATGCCTGACTCTTGGACAGAAACTCAGTCAACAAACCACATGGAGAACAAACTACTAAATTTAGACGCATTGCTTCACAGGATGTCAGGAGTACCTTCAGCCTAGGGCTGCACGATTATGACAAAAATCATGATTGTCGATTATTTCCTTGAAATTGTAATTGCGATTTATTAATAACGATTATCACAATTTACATTGATGTTTTAAATGGCTTTAAACTATTGTTTGAAGCAACTGCATGCCATAAATTTATATAAAAATAAAAAAACAAGCTGAAAACACTCTTCCTGAAAAACTTGTATTGCTTTTCTTGTCACAAATGTCAACGATACATTGGTTTGGTGTCTTTAAATAAAAAAAAATAAAAATATGCATAAGGATATGACGGTAACAATTTTCATGTTGCGATTAATTGATGATGCTTTTATCACGGAATTGTCAAGATGTTAAAATTTATTTGCAAAAAAGTGGTGTCATAATACAGTATAACCAGTATTTTTTATAAAGTTAAATTACACAGATTAAAGGAGTAGTTCACTTTCAGAACAAAAATTTACAGATAATGTACTCACCCCCTTGTCATCCAAGATGTTCATGTCTTTCTTCAGTCGTAAGGAAATTGTTTTTTGAGGAAAACATTTTAGGATTTCTCTCCATATAATGGACTTCTATGGTGCCCTCGAGTTTGAACGTCCAAAATGCAGCTTCAAAGTGCTCTAAACGTCACAGCTGAGGAAAAAATTGTCTTATCTAGCAAAATGATGGGTTATTTTCAAAAAAAAAAAAAAAAAAAAAAATTACAATTTATATACTTCTTAACCTTAAATTCTCGTCTTGTCTAGCTCGGAAAGACAAGCAATTAAGATTTAGGTTGTAAAAGTTTTTTGAAAATAACCGATCATTTCGCCAGATAAGACCCTTTTTCCTCGGCTGGGATCATTTAGAGCACTTTGAAGCTGCATTCAAACTGCATTTTGGAAGTTCAAACTCGGGGGCACCATAGAAGTCCATTGTATGGAGAGAAATCCTGAAATGTTTTCCTCAAAAAACACCATTTCTTTATGACTGAAGAAAGAAACACAGACATGAACATCTTGGATGACAAGGGGGTGAGAACATTATCTGTAAATTCTTGTTCTGAAAGTGAACTACTCCTTTAAAGTGCAAAAGAATTATAAAGACCAATAGGTATCACTTTACAGTAAGCTCTCATAGTTTAGTAGTTAATGCATTAATATTCGCAATGAGCAGTATTTGCTACATAAGTTATTAATCTTTGTTAAAAAATACAAATCTTAGTTCATATCAGCTCATTAAATGACACAGTTACAACTTTTGATTTTAACAATTTGTTATTAAATATTAGAATCACCTAAGGTTAATGAATGTTGAAAAGTATTTGGCACTATGATGAACACCAAAGAAAATCTGAAAGTGAAAACTGTTTTGTTTATGTGGTTTCCCGGGTAACGGCTGCATTATGTTTAGCGCCATCTGCTGTCAGAGAAGGAAAGTGCGCTCTCATCCAGAGTGTCTCTTACATTCTCCTTACATGTGCTTCTCATCCGTGCTTGTTTACAACAGAATGCACACCCGTCTTTGACGCAGCATACAGCGGTGTTGTGTATTGTGACCAGTTCATGGGAAATGTTATCTTAAAATGCATTCAAAATTCTAATTAACTTATGAATAATTATTCTCATTATTTTGATGTGCCCACAATAACAATAACTCTTAAGCACGCAGAATAATGAACTCTTTTTTTTTTTTTTTTTTTTTTTTTTTTTCTAATCGTGATCGCGATTAGAAAATTGATTAATTGTGCAGCCCTACTTCAGCCAGTCATTAAGACCTATACTTTTAAGATTATGCGTGTGAGAAGTTGAAAAAGACAGCTAGATAGAGCAATGTTGTTAGATTTGGTGTTTCAAAATGATATATTTTATTTTATTTGTAGTTACGAGCATATGCTGTGCATCATAATGCAATCATAATTGCTGACTCAACCAGATCACACCTGGAGGTTATTTTTTCATCAGTGTCACACCTTGTGTGTTCAAAAGCATCAGATTTTTTTAACAGCTGTGAGTCAAACGTGTTCATACGCTACCATGCATGTATATGCATGTGCTTGTGTGTGAGATATTCTACTTGCTTTCTTGCAGTCTGTCCAAAGGTAGCGCTATTATGACTACTTTTGTGTACTTTTGGGGCTGTGTATCTTCAGCCAGTGCAAGTTTCCAACTTTTACGGTCAGCCACACCACAAACAGAAAGCCATGAGTGAAAGGAAATGCATTACCTGAATCTTAAAAACCACATGAAATCAAAATGGGAGTTGTGTAGCTTTTAGTCCATCAAACATGCACCATTAGCTTTAAAGCTTTTTATATGTTAGGCCTACTGTTCTTCTAAATTTAAAATATGAACAAAACTAACTTTTAGCAGATATACATGTATCATTTAAAATGTACAGTTTTATGATCTGTATTAAAGACTATTGTCTATTTTTGTGATCTAAAAAAGAGACCCTTTAATATGTCCAACCCAAAATAAAAAATAAGTCACCACAGCACAAAAAACTGCACTTTCTTGAGTGTCTATGACTAGATCTGTAGCTTTAATTGTCATTGAGATGAATGGGAATGCTAGCGGATAGCTTTCTCCAGCTATAATAAAACTCAAGGACGGCTCAAACAAACAGAGCAGTGTTTTAAGAGAGGGACCTCCGAGTTGTGTAGAGCATTTACAGAGCCTGGTTTGTTTTCGAGTGTGTTATATTCAGATTGTCAGTTCTGAGCCTGCAGAACTTGAATTGCACATAGACTCTCTGGCCTTGTGAGATTCCTTACTTGATTTCATCACCGCCACCTCTCGACCTCTGTGTCTGGGTGGGACTTGTTTATTGACAGATAAGGGTTGCTATGCAACTCTCCTGTTTTGTCACTCTCTGTTTCTCATCTTGCTGAAGCCTGCTTCATGTGCTCTCATGCAGCTTCATGCTCAAACAATCTCTAAAACGCTTTTGTCTTGGTGGTTCATCTTAACTGAAAGGGGTGGAAATGACAACTTCAGTTGACTTAAAACTGATTGATGGTAAAGAAATCTAATTCAGTTGTAGTTGCTCTGTGCCAGGATACTAAACTCAAGCACTGAACTATCTGTTGCGTTTGGTCAGTGGTTCTTTCCTGTTTTCCTTATTTGGTTTCCTTCAAAGGTCCCCTGCTTCAAAAGTAGCTGTGTGGAATGCAGCTGCATTCCAGCATTCGCATGAAAACAAATACAGATTTGGGGTGTGATGAGTTTTGTGATAAGCGCAGTGTGAACCTCAAAATCTCCACCTAGCTGCACCCACTATGACAGATTTTGCTGTCACAGATGACGCTTGCTTTATACGAGATTGTACAAACCTTTAAGCTGTGCAGAACGTGCTATTGTATTACCATTAAAAAATGCAGTACCACAGAAAAACCATAGTTTTACATTTTTGGGAATGATATATGTAAATACGTATGACACAGCTGTTGTGCTTCTGGGGACGCAGTTTCAAGACTATCCAACCTCTCCCTCCAATTTCCTGTTTAGCTCTACTTCCCCTGGATCTTTTGTTTTTACTGTGAGGTATAATATAATATGTGACCCTGGACCACAAAACCAGTCAGAATATAATAAGCTTTCTCATTGATGTACGGATTGTCAGGATATGACAATATTTGATCGAGATACAACTATTTGAAAATCTGGAATTTGAGGATGCCTAAAAAAAATCTAAATACTGAGAAAATGGCTTTTAAAGTGGTCCAAATGAGGTTCTTAGCAATGCATATTACTAATCAAAAATTAGGTTTTGATATTTATGGTAGGTAATTTACAAAATATCTTCATGGAACATGATCTTTACTTAATATCCTAATGATTTTTGGCATAAAAGAAAAATCTATAATTTTGACTAATACAATGTATTTTTGGCTATTCCTACAAATATACCCATGCTACTTAAGACTGGTCGCATATAAATGTAAAAAAAAATAGGGCTTACACAATTAAATATTTTTTTTAACAAATGTATAATCAATACTAACAGACACTGATCAAATGAAAAGCCTTTAATATTTGTGGTCCAGGGTCACTTATTATGTATCATCTAATAGACTTCACATCAGATCCATTATAAATTCTTAGAAGATTTTCACTGCAAAAAAATGCTTTTCTTACTTAGGTTTTTTTTGTCTTGTTTCCAGCCAAAATATCTAAAAATTCTTAAATAAGGATTTTCAAGACGATGTTGTTTCTTGAAACAAGCTAAATAATCTGCCAATGGGGTAAGAAAAATAATCTTGTTTTCTGTTTGAAATAAGATTTTTTTTTTGCTTACCCCATTGGCAGATTATTTGGCTTGTTCTAAGCAAAAACTCACTTAATTTTGACTTGTTTTTTTTAAAACAAGAAAATAATTAAGTGTGTGTACAGACATGCGTACATACTTCAAGCATATAATCTGGATTACGTATTCAGATTCTTTTAATAACTTGTATATTATAATTTGTAATTACTTTGATTATGGATTACATAATTACACATTATTCACACAGTGGCAATGTATTCATAATTTATTGATTCTCCCTAGTTCTTCTTTTTTCCCTCTTTAAAATTTTATACAGTTATGAATTTGATGGAAAATATTACAGTTAGTTCATAGTTCATTATTGTAAACAAAAGCAACTTTTTTTTCAAGAAATTAACACTCTAACAAGGAACAATACTTTTATCAATCTTAATGTTAAATGGACTCGTATTGTAAAGTGTTGCCATTTACATCAACAGTCAAGCTAAAGATCTTTAAATATCTACACAAAGGCCACAGTATTGAAATTACATACATATGCATATTGTGTACTTTCACAATTTAACTGCTTCTAATCTAGAACATTTGTGATTATCCAATCAAAATATGTTAGTCACACACCGGGCAAAAGTGCAGTGCCACGTCTAGAACACACCGGCCGCGTCGCGATTCACAAGAGTTTACTTGATCACCAAATGGGCAAAAGAATAATGCTGTCCTTTCTCCACTAATGCAGCATCTAGTCAACAAATTAATCACTAAGTAATGATATGAAAACATGCAACTACAGTATATTGTGTACACATCGCTTTGTTGTCGATGTTTTAAATCCACCTCTAAAGTGTCCCGCTCTGTGAAGTGTCACGTGTCTGAACAAACTGCACACGCTGTCAGTGATTTCCGCCACTAGAGGCCGCCCTTGTGCTGTATAACAAAGACTATAGGGTCGTTGCTGTATAATGAGGACCTTCTCAGCCGCTCTAGCAATGGATCCAACCCGGAAAAACTATCGGCATGGATTTTTGCCGATAACCGATAGTTCCGCCAATCAACAACTGGTTGCCGATTAATCAGCAAAACCGATATATCGGTCGACCTCTAGTACTGTCATTGTTTTTGTTTATTAATGTTTGTTTATATAATGCAAGATTCCCAAATTTGTTTTTTTGTCCACCTAACCCCTTGAAATATTCCTTGATTGTAAGTTTAAAACAAGTTAGATACAATGTAATCTAAAAGTAATCTAAAAAAAATTCAGAATTAGTGCTGTCAAACGATTAATCGTGATTAATTGCATCCAAAATAAAAGTGTAACTATTATGTGTATATATATAAATCTATACATATACATGTGTGTATATATTCAAGAAATTAGAACTAATATTAATAACTACAGTTTTCATTACGTAATCTGTAATTAGTAACAAACTATTTTTATTTAATTTTTTTTATAAACAATCTACCCAGCTCTGTGTGTATAGCTAATAAACGTTTACATTACATTCACATTGTGATTTAGCAGACACTTTTATCCAAAACAACTTACAAATGAGGACAATGGAAGCAATCAAAACCAACAAAAGAGCAATACACATTTTTCATGGCTATTTTGCATATTTTATTTAAAATCATTGCACATCCACCTTCTTTTTGTCATCTGGGAGGCTTAGAGTTGTATTTTCATAGTATTCTCATTGGTCAACTTTTGATGTTTGATTTCAGCCAATGTGTCCACCAGAGGGCGCTCTTCTACCATAAAACTAGGTTTGGTTGTGCAATGTTTGGGGTTTTTAGTCAAAATGGCATCCTCTCTGAACAAACAAACCAGTTAAGCCTTTTGTTTTACCAGTAGGAGTGTATATGAAGGCAGTGAGTCAACGCGTGCAGTGACTACGTAGCTACACCATGTTCCTCTTACATAAGCACTGGCACTAACTCTGCAGCAAGTCTGAGCTTCCGTTTAAAGCAGGGCTCATGACTCACCCATTTGTTTTTTCGTCCTCTGTTTTTCTCTTATATGCACTAACTCTCTCTCTATCTCTCTTTCTCTCTGTTCTTTTTCCATCCTCTGGGTGTGGCAGATTGACACGCATGTGATGCTGTTTCTCTCTTTCTCTGGGTTGGTGGTAGGTTGTGCAGTTCAGATTCCTGAGCAGTGAGTCTACCAGACACACCCAGCCTGACAGGCATGAACTGGAAGGTTTGCCCTGCCTGCACTGCGTCTTCTTTTTCTTCATCAACCTCTACAGAAACATGCACGACTTCTTATCAGTCCAGACCGGCCCAGACCCCCTAAAACCAATGCACTCAGCCTATCTTTGAAACCCATAACCACCACCCCAACTCCAACTTCCTTAGTTGTATGGAAACAGCCTTGTGTTTATTTTTCCTGGCTCACTCTGCAGATGGGAGGAGCCCCTTCACTCTCAACCAATCAGAACACGTCCACACTTGGGGGAGGGGCAACAGCTGTTGAAGTGTTGGAGTGGGAGGAGTTGAAGGCTTTGGCTTCTCTGCTGGGCGTGTTTCTGTTAGTATATGTGTGTGTTTGTGTGCATAAGGAATATATTTTGTGTTTTCTTCAGGCTGAGGGAATTTGAAGTGGCTCTCTTTTAGATTGGATTACTGGAGAAAGTGAAACAGGACACTCTCGGTTTTGTTACAAATGGTACGTATCTACAGCTCTTGCAGTTCTGTCTGTGGTTTCCTGCCGCTGTACCTAGCTACAGCTGAAGACTGTGCCAACTGCACCACAGTTCGTGGAAATGATTACAGTGCTTTTGGCACAAAAAAAGCTTTGCTTGTTTCATTGTTGCCTGAGCGACCGAAAAGGCCTCAGTTAATTTTGTAGCATAATGTCTCACCAGACTTCATCTTGACTATCAGGAAATTGTTTAAACTGCTGGTTACTAAGTTTACTGTTTTTGTTTACTGCTTTGGTTTTAGTTTTAGAAGGTTTTAAGTAAGTTTACTAAAGCTGTCTGTTACTACGCTCACATTTTTGAGATGTTTGTGACCTCAGAGTGGGATTTTCATGTTTTGCAACCTTCCATTTTGACTTATGCTCATGACAAGAGCTAATATTTCATGTCTGAAAGCATAGCTAGATAATTAATTCATTTTGTAAAGCAACAAACGTGCTACACCCTGATTGGTTGCAGATTTTGGTTAAAGGTGACAACCAGATGGAATCTAGCATAGACTTGCTTAGTTTACACTAGTGCCATCATGAACTGTTTTAGAAATCTATATCCTCACTTTTACTTTGAAATGCTGTTATGGTATCTACAAAACTATTTCCACTGAATTTTCCTCAGTTCTACTATAGTGTACCATTATACATGATTACATTTAGCCTATGCTTTGCTCCTGGCCATTTAGTACATGCTTGAAGTGCATACTTGACTGCTTGCATGTAGCAACTTGAAGTCATGGATGTTACCTCATAATAATGTTATGGCATTAGTAACACAAAAGCCAACTTTGAAGTCATGATCAGTCAGAATCTTACTTCATTTGCATAAATCGCTTCTTCAGTCTCAAAACTGACTGCAGTCACTTAAAGGAGTAGTTCACTTTCAGAACAACCCCCTTGTGATCCAAGATGTTCATGTCTTTCTTCAGTTGTAAGGAAATTGTGTTTGAGGAAAACCTTTCAGGGTTTCTCTCCATATAATGGACTTCTATAGTCCCCTTGAGTTTGAACTTCCAAAATGCAGCTTCAAAGGGCTCTAAACAATCACAGCTGAGAAAAAAAGGGTCTTATCATCATATGATAATTCATCTTATGATCATTTCACTAGATAAGACTCTTATTCATTGGCTGGGATCGTTTAAAAGCCCTTTAAGCTGCATGTAAACTGCATTTTGTACGTTCAACTCGGGGTTGAACCAAGTCCAATATATGGAGAGAAATCCTGAAATGTTTTCATCAAAAACATAATTTCCTTACAACTGAAGAAAGAAAGACATGCACTTCTTGGATGACAATGGGGTGAGAACATTATTCTGTACTCCTTTAACTAGTTGGTCTTGAAATACAATCTGCCAGCCCCATGCCATGCTAATCTGTTCGCTATTGAACCTCTCATTATGCTAGTAAAACCTGCCCATCCTTAAACCTCAATGCTAATGTCATATCGTCATTACACCTCAGTTGTCATAATACAGAAATGTTGTCGTCATAGCAGTTGCCTAATAGCTGGTCTTTGAATGAGAAACCTGAGACGTCACACAATGTATTAACTTTATGAGTGTACTTTTGTGGTGATTTGGGTGGAGAATATGCATTAGTCATGATTTTTGTTAAAGAATAGAATCAAACAATGAGGTAACTACTGACAAAAGACCTTTACTGTATGAACCTGATTTTTTCTGTTTTCTGTTACTACTGCTGTTGAGAAAGTTTAAGTTATTGGGTTGTAAGAATCAATGCTAACATAGCTTATGTTTAAAAATCACCAACTGTTATGCTAAAAGGGTGTGTCTAAAGATGCAATGTGCGACTCCACCAAATATGCTTCTTCACTGTGGTTGAATTAGAAGAGGGCAGTGGCTCGGAGGTTAAAACAGGTTGGAGAAGACCTGTGTGGTTTGTACCTAACCCGTGTAGCTATTTCCTTTGTAACATTCGCTAACGCCTGCTAACAAACCGTGGTTTCTGGGAGGAGTTGTCAAACTTGGACTGTACTGGTAAAGTTAGATTGTCCATCAGGAATTTTGACTAGCATGGTATTGAGATAACAATGTGAGCTTGTCAGTTAGGCTTGTTTGAATCATATGTGTGTTTGGGCCTATTTTAGGGTGTTGACACATTGTCTAAGCCATTGATGTCAACGAAACCCATCCTAGACTATTTTAATCTTGACATTTCAAAGACAAAATATTCAAATTGCTGACTATCATTATTTATAGGATTATCTGTTGTGGTTACATTGAGATCTGTGGAATGTTTTCTTCTGTTTTTAAGTGCACTGAGTCAGCATTAAATTCATTTGGGTGCTTATGCACACTTTGTCCTTTGAAATGGTACCTGCCCTGTGTTTACCTACAAATTAACCCATAATGCTTTGTTTTTCAATGCATGCATAGTGTTTACCCTAGTAAAAGCATGTACCTAGGTGGTTTCTTGCACGCAACATTTAGCTCTACACCAATGCACATTCAATTCATGTACTCTCGGTCACTCTCGTATGGGTTTCCACCTTTTCTGCTGTATTGTTGTTAAATGGGCTGGGTTGTGTTTTATTATTGGTGTTGCTCATGTATCTTTATTTAGTGGCGCAGGGACACTAAAGACCCTTGATGAACACTAAAGACCCTTGCGCTGCTTATTTGGGAGCAAAGTGTCTTTGGCGGTCAGATATCAGCACAATAGCAAGGACTGAGCTTCAAAACTTCCTCAATGACAGTTCTGTGAGCTCTTTCTTTTCATTTAAATATGTGATAGAAGTTGTGGCCTAGAGGTTAGTGCATGTGCGCATATGTTTGTGTCCTGCTTGTTTCATTTTCTTATTCCATTTCTCCTTATTACTCAATTTCTGGACCATCTTGACTGTAATAATTCCGCTAATAATAATTCTGATAATTAAAATATTGATGTTATTCCAAAAATAATTAAATACCAATAATAGTATTATTATTATTCAGTTATCTAGTTATCATCCAGCAAAATTTGAAAACTTTAAGACTGTATAATGCTTGGCCATAATAGCAAATTTTGTTTTATTAATATTAGTAATATTGTTATTTCAATTTATTGGAAATAGGACAATATGTTTTGATATACTTACATGTGTTTATTTACTTCTTAATGATTACATCCTGTAAACTAAAGAGCGTGAAGAAAGTAAAAGAACAAAATAGTCTTCAAAAAGAAGAAGTGATCTTAAAATTATTTTTTTATATTCTTTTAAGTTCCTCTGACCTGTCATGACAACCATGTAGTATGCTTTCCGTGAGTCACGCAGGTCATTTAGGACAACGTGACACAATAAAAAGATGTAGATTTATGTGGAATTCAATTCTGGATCAATGAGATTGATAAAATGTCCTGTCATTAATCACTGGAAGCTTAGATATTAATGCAGGAGCTTTACTGTATCATATGAATAACATTGACTATTTACCTGTGTCATTATCTCTGGTTCTTTGTATTTCATCATCAACAATCCACCCTCATTCAGTACATAACCCAAAACCTGCTGAGCTTGTTAGAACACTTCAAGGAACATCGAAGCAGTAAATCTATATGGGTGCTCTTTGACGCTATGTTCACAAACCCTCTGGAAGAGTGGAAGAGATGTAGAGGAAGTGTAAAAGCCAATAGCAAATGAAGCCATTTTGTCCTTAACTGTCATTGTAATAAATATATAGCATCTGTGTTTAAAGGTTTTGTGCTAAGTCTTAAGAGAGAGCCACATACCATGATGGTTGCCATGATTATAGTGGTTTGGTGGTTAATGATCTTGTCCGGTAATTCAAAGGCCCTTGTTTAAGATTCAGTCTGTGAACCGGAAGAGCTACTGAACTATTAGTCCTTACAGTAAGTGAGCTAGGATTGTTATTGCTTCAGAGTTCACAGAAATATTGATCTGTATGCATTAATAAAGCTGCATCTGATTGGAAATCCATCTTGCGCTTTGGATTTGGCACATTTTTTCTCGCATTTGAAATCATTCACACACATTTAGGTGTGTTTGATCATGCGTTCATAGGGTTTCTCTTCTCTCTGATTCAGCATGACCTCGTGTTTCAAACTAAACTCATGATTTGCATGTGATTCTGGTTGTTTTTAATGTAGCAAGGTCAGGGATGGTAATGCGTTCTATAAAGCCAAATGCATTTTTATTTATTGATAGCAGCAGTAATGTTTTTTTTTAATGATAATATAAATGTATTATGTGTTCTCAAACATTAAACTCTTCTCTTTCTGTCTTTCTTTTTGCAGTCTCAGCAAGTCACACCCACCTCAACATCTCAGGTCTCCACAACGAAACCTGCACAATATGAGGTAAAATCCTTTACTGTTTTCAGTCGTTTTGTCTCCATCTGTTTACATTATCTCATTTTCTTCTGCAATTTATCGACCTATTGTGTCTCCACTGGATGTTGATAGTCGTCTGCGTTTTCTTTCTTGGAAGTATTCAGGTGTCTGTTTTGTGAGGGATGCTACTGTGTTTTTAAAAGGTGTGGTGTCAAAGCTGAACTGAGAACTGAAAAAGTTTTCCGTCTATTCAGATAGTGTTTATTGCTGTTCCTTTGAGATTGTGGAAAGCTACTTTGTTGCCTGCCTTCAAGTGCCCTCATTTATAGCTGTGATGAAGTGTAATATAATATTTAGAATTATAATATTGATAGATATTGCACTACATTTTAGTATGAATTAGCTTGAATTGATAGTATAGGTAGACTTATGGTTATGGAATGTATAGAAGCCCATTTCCTCCAATGAATAAAAAAGAAAAAACGTTATTGTGACTTTTTTTTTCCAGAATTGTGTGATATAAACCTGCAATTGCGAGTTATAAAGTCAGAATTTCAAGATATAAATTCATAATTCAGACTTTTTTCTCAGAATTGCATGATACAAACTCGCAGTTCTGACTTTTTCTTATAATTTCGAGATAGAGACTCACAATTCGGACTTTTTTTTCTCAGAATTGTGTGATATAAACTTTAATTGCAAGTTATAAAGTCAGAATTTCGAGATATAAACTCGCAATTCTGACTTTTTTTTTTCTCAGAACGGCATGATACAAATTCGAAGTTCTGACTTTTTTGTTATAATTTTGAGATAGAAACTCCCAATTCTGACTTTTTTTTCTCAGAACTGCATGATACAAACTCTGTTCCAACTTTTTTCTCAGAATTGCGTAATATAAACTCACAATTCTGACTTTTTTCTCAGAACCACGATATAAACTCTGTCGTTTTTTTTCTCATTTTGAGATAGAAACTTACAATTCTGACTTTTTTTCTTAGAACTGCATGATACAAGCTCCTAATTCTGACTTTTTTTCTCAGAATTGCGTGATATAAACTCACAATTCTGACTTTTTCTCAGAACTGCATGATACAAGCTCGTAATTCTGACTTTTATTCTCATGATATAAACTTGCAATTCTAACTTTTTTTTCTTGGAACTGTAAGATATAAACTTGCAATTTCGAGTTATAAAGTCAGAATTTCGATATATAAACACAGTTATAACTTGTTTTTCAGAATTGTGTGATATAAACTTGCAATTCAGACTTTTTTCTCATAATTTCGAGATACAAAACTCACAATTTTGACTTTCTTCTCAGAATTGCTTGACAAACTCACCATTCTTTTTTTTCTTCAGAATTATAAGATGAAAACTCACAATTTTGAGTTATAAAGTCAGAATCGGAGATAAACTCAATTGTGAGGAAATTTATTATTTATCTTGCAATCCTGACTTTATTTCTCGCAACTGTGAGTTTATGGCCCAGTTTCACAGACGGGGCTTAGACTAAGCCAGGATTAGCCCATAGTTCAATAAGGACATTTAAGTAATTTTTATAAACATGCTTAGACAAAAACATTACTGGTGTGCATCTTGAGACAAAACAAAGGCACTGATATATTTTTTAGATCAGGCAGTGAAAGTTTCTTTCAGTTGAAACAGTTCAGACTTGCATTTTAGTCTAGGACTAGGCTTAAGCATTGTCTGTGAAACTGGGGGATATCTCGCAATTCTGAGAAAAAGTCAAAGAAAAAGCGAGGAACTTGCAATTGCGAGCTATAAAGTCCAATTTTGAGGGGGAAAAGGTTATGTTCTCAGAATTTTGAGTTTATATCTCACATTCTGAGAAAAGTCACAATTCTGAGCTGTGAGTTTATATCTCGCAGTTCTGACTTTATTTCTCAGAATTGTGACTTTGTCTCGCAATTCTGATTTTATAATTTGTAATTGCAAGTTTATATCACACAATTCTGAATTTTTTTTTTTTTTTTCTGTGACGGAAACGGGCTTCAATAGAATGTCATAGAATACCTTTGGTTTAAAGCAGGGGTGTCAAACTCCAGTCCTGTAGGGTCGCAGCCCTGCAGAGTTTAGTTCCAATCCTGCCCTAACACACAAACCATGTAGTTGTCAAACAAGGCTGAATGACTTGATTAGCTGGATCAGGTGTGTTTAATTAGGGTTGAATCTAAACTGTGCAGGACTGTTGCCCTCTAGGATCTGAGTTTGACACGGTTGTGGCTAGAAGGGATACAGCTCCGACCGGAAACTAACAATTAAATACATTTTTCTACCTATTGGATTGAGTTTTATTAGCGTCTACACCTACCCCAACCCTAAACTTAGCCCTTACTAGAATACAAAAACAATATTGTTGTTGTACAGTTTGACAAAAATAATGTTTGATGTGCGCATGCCCAGTAGCCAGAGCTGTATCCCTTCTAGTCTAAACTGTTTGACACCCCTGGTCTAAAGAGTTGAGAACTGTAAAGATAAAAAAGGAGAGGAATAAACATTTTGGTAACAAAATGTATACAATTTTTTTGTGGAAAAAATACTGAAGAAACCTGAACACTTTCCAGTGCAAAAGTCCCCACCACAATACCAGCGTGTTGTGGGTGGTTGTCGAGAAGCTTGATTTAACAAGCAGAACCATTAAAATCTACAAGAGGGCAGAAAATACAGCAAATAAATTAATGACATAGAAGTCTTTATACTCTCCTCTTGCTGTATGGTCTCTTAGGGGCTTTTGTTGGTTGATTTTTTTTTTAGACTTTTTGGTTATTAACAGAAGTGTTCTCTTTTTGTTTTTCTCATGGCTATCAGTTGTCTAGGACAGAGCATGTTGGGATATTTGGTTGTGGCAGGACATGGTGTCTCCCATGAGGAGTGTCTGCCCTATGACTCACTTTCCTGAATCTAGTTACAGCTGGAGTTTGCTTTTGATTTGCTTGCTTGTAACTGCCATTTGTGTGATTGGTAATGGTAACTCTCGTCCCAAAACTCCCTGGTTAACAAGTTTCTATATCTGATGAAAAATACAGGTCATGTTCACTCTCCTATAAAGTTTTCCAGTTGATACCGTTCTGACACAACTGAGCTGTGGTGCTCATGTGGAAGACCTGGGATTGAATCTGTCATGATCCCAAAAACGTGATATGTGATTGCTATTTTCACGTATTCATTGTAGAAAGGACCTACACAATCGTCTACTGCCGGTGTGACTGTCAAGTCTGGCACCACACCTGCAACGCCAGCAACTGCTTCAGGAGCATCCGCTGCGGGATCCGCAGGCGTTGGAGGCTTCACCTCCATTCGCAAAGGATCTTCTCAAGTCACGCCACAGGTAGTCACCATCCATCTGCTGGATTTTATCGGACTACGGGCTTATTTACACCTTCCTCACGCTGGGTTTCATCAGGGCCACGGTGCACTTTTTCCTTAACACTTCTTTGACTTTCTTTCCTAACTTGTTTTCCTGCTTTCATTCTTTGTTAACATTTTGGTGAACACTAACACAACACTTTTGGGCTGTTTCCATCTTCAAAACATCTGGAAAAC
This sequence comes from Garra rufa, assembly GCF_049309525.1. Lineage (NCBI taxonomy): Eukaryota > Metazoa > Chordata > Actinopteri > Cypriniformes > Cyprinidae > Garra > Garra rufa. The sequence goes on from NC_133379.1 coordinate 32,742,865, forward strand.
ATCTGTGGGACCGTTTGTTGCACAAACTTCTCAGTCTAATGGACATGGTGTTTTTGGTATTTTGTCTTTTGGGTTACTTTTTGGATGCCGTCTTAAGAAACATCTCCTCTGCGATCTTGAAACTAAACCGCAACTGCAGTCTATCTTCATTTGGTTTCATTCATCAGTCTCATCTCGTCTTCATATTTAAATTGCATCTTGAGATTCTGTATTCTGGTCTTACTCCTGCATACTGATTGCAGGCCGCAGCCTCTAAACCCTCACCTACACCTTCTCCTAAAGTCCAAACTGTGGGCTCCGGGACTGGATCTGCTGGAACGACAAGAGTGAAGCCCACAGATCCTCTGAAAGACAAGGCCCAGGTACACTAATGCAGAGCATTAATGGGCGTTTGGCTGCTTTATCCATATTCTTCTGCAAACATGACTTAATCAACTTGCCATTTTTGTGATATCATCTTCTCCACGCCATTTAATGCTGCTGTTACTTCAAGAATTCTCTTTTGATGGATAGTTTCACCTCAGCAATGTCTCATTCTCTGATCACCACTCTCGTGGAGTTGCATCATTGCACTCCTGTAAAGAGAAGACCAATGTCTTATCTCTCTACTCTTTCACTTTCTGTTTTTTTTTTTTTTTTTTTTTTATGATTTCAGGTTAATTTATACTGATAAGAGACAGTGTGTGTATATATATTTACATATTTAGTCGCTTATTTTGTCTTCAGTTCATTTTATGAAAATTTTTATGATTTTGTGGCGTAACAATGTTACAAGTTGTCACAAGTTCAAGTTCATAAAACATCATATTAAGAAATAATAATGCTTTTAAGTGGTAATAATTCCTTTAAATCTCTGAAAGATTACGATAATTTAAAGCATATAGTAACAGCTAGGGAATAAGATATGCACTTATTATATATATATATATATATATATATATATGTCTTGGAAATATGCACTAACATTTAAAAGTCTTGGATCAGGAATAAAAAGCATTTGTAACATACACTATACCATTCTAAAGCTTGAAGTCAGTATAATTTTATAGAAATTACAGAAATGAATACTTGTATTTAGCAAGGATGCTGTAAATTGATCAAAAGTGATGATAATGTTCAGATAAATGCTGTTTTCTGAACTTTCTATTCATCAACCTGAAAAAATTATACTTCGCTGTTTTGCAGCAAATAAGAATTTTAAAATGATTTCTGAAGGGTCACGTGACTGGAGTAATGATGCAAAAATTCAGCTATAAATCACAGGAATAAATTGCATTTTAAAATATATTCAAATAGAAAACAGATATTTTACATAGTAAAAATATTTTGAAATTTTACTGTACTTTGGATCAAATAAATGCAGGCTTGATGAGCAGAAGAGACTTCTTTAAAAACATTGAAAATCTCACTGTTCAAAAACTTTTGACTGGTAGTGTAAATTACAAATAGAGATCTTGAGATTCTGTATTCTGGTCTTACTCCTGCATACTGATTGCAGGCCGCAGTCTCTAAACCCTCACCTACACCACCTCCTAAAGTCCAAACTGGGGGCTCCAGGACTGGATCTGCTGGAACGACAGGAGTGAAGCCCACAGATCCTCTGAAAGACAAGGCCCAGGTACACTAATGCAGAGCATTAATAGGCGTTTGGCTGCTTTATCCATCTTCTTCTGCAAACATGACTTAATCAACTTGCCATTTTTGTGATATCATCTTCTCCATGCCATTTAATGCTGCTGTTACTTCAAGAATTCTCCTTTGATGGATAGTTTCACCTCAGCAATGTCTCATTCTCTGATCACCACTCTCGTGGCGTTTATCTTTTAAACATTTGTGGGGAGTTGCATCATTGTACTCCTGTAAAGAGAAGACCAATGTCTTATCTCTCTCTTCTTTCACTTTATGGTTTTGCTTTGGCTCACAATTGCTCAGTTCTGTGCATAAACTAGGTGTTAATGCTTGAATATGTGGTGCGTATGCTCCTGATAGAGTACAACCATTCCTTTGACCAAACTGGGACCTGCTAAGGTGGATCCGGCTGTTGTGAAGCCCTCAGCCCCGGCCGGCGCCCAAAAGCAGGCAAGCGCTCAAAAGGTACTTATGGAATGACAGAGGAACATCGGGAGTGCATCAAAATACATCAGCATTGTTATTTTACCCTCACATTCTTATGCTAAAGGTGCAAATGAAAGACATTTCTGCCTGAAAAAGCACCCAGAGTATGTTAATGGATTTTTAAAGAACTTTTGGGGGATTTATTTTTAACTAGCTGCTACCACTAAGTCTAAACTCAACAACATTTTTGGTCCAGATAGCACATGTACACTAGCAAGAAAACGTTAGAAAGGCTGTGAATCATCTGGAAAACATTGTGCTCTATTTTAAGCATTGTATTTGTGTGCACAAGCAGTTGACGCATGACATTTAAAACAATTTTTTTTTTCTCTTTCCTTTTTTTTTTTTTTTTTTTTTTTTTAATTCATTTTAGTCAATTTATACTGATAAGAGACGGTGTATATTTTAGGTCCTGAAACTGGTCTCCATTTCTTGTAGGTTTTTCATAATATTTAATCAAATTTTTTGTTCCTCCATGTAGTCACAAGTTCATAAAATGTCATATTAAGAAATAATAATATTTATTTTAAGTGGTAATTATGCTTTCAAACCTCTGAAAGATTACGATAATTTGAAGCTAAAATATATATATATATATAGTAACAGCTAGGGAATGGCATATGTGCTAACATTAGATCAGAAATAAAAAGCTTTTGTAACACCATTCAAAATCTTGGAGTCAGTATCATTTTTTTTAATAGAAATTACAGAAATGAATACTTATATTTAGCAAGGATGCTGTAAATTCATCAAAAGTTATGATAAAACAGATAAATGCTGTTCTTCTGAACTTTCTATTCATCAAAGAAACCTGAAAAAATTATTCTCAGCTGTTTTCAACATCATTTTTTATTTTTTGAAAATATTAGTATGATTTCCGAAGGACCATGTGACTGGAGTATCCAAAAAAATTCAGCTTTGAAATGATAGAAATAAATTACATTTTAAAATATATTCAATTAGAAAAGTTATTTTTTGAATTAGCAAAAATATTTCACAATTTTACAGTTTTTGCTGTACTTTAATAAATAAATGCAAGCTTGGTGAGCAGAAGAAACCTTGCTGTTCACAAACTTTTGACTGGTAGTGTACAGCCGTGGCCAAAAGTTTTGAGAATGACACAAATATTAGTTTTCACAAAGTTTGCTGCTAAACTGCTTTTAGATCTTTGTTTCAGTTGTTTCTGTGATGTACTGAAATATAAATACAAGCACTTCATACATTTCAAAGGGTTTTATCGACAATTACATGACATTTATGCAAAGAGTCAGTATTTGCAGTGTTGGCCCTTCTTTTTCAGGACCTCTGCAATTCGACTGGGCATGCTCTCAATCAACTTCTGGGTCAAATCCTGACTGATAGCAACCCATTCTTTCATAATCACTTCTTGGAGTTTGTCAGAATTAGTGGGTTTTTGTTTGTCCACCCGCCTCTTGAGGATTGACCACAAGTTTTAAGATTTGGGGAGTTTCCAGGCCATGGACCCAAAATTTCAACATTTTGGTCCCCGAGCCACTTAGTTATCACTTTTGCCTTATGGCACGGTGCTCAATTGTGCTGGAAAATGCATTGTTCTTCACCAAACTGTTGTTGGATTGTTGGAAGAAGTTGCTGTTGGAGGGTGTTTTGGTACCATTCTTTGTTCATGGCTGTGTTTTTGGGCAAAATTGTGAGTGAGCCCACTCCCTTGGATGAGAAGCAACCCCACACATGAATGGTCTCAGGATGCTTTACTGTTGGCATGACACAGGACTGATGGTAGCGCTCACCTTTTCTTCTCCGGACAAGCCTTTTTCCAGATACCCCAAACAATCGGAAAGAGGCTTCATCGGAGAATATGACTTTGTCCCACTCCTCAGCAGTCCATTCGCCATACTTTTTGCAGAAGATCAATCTGTCCCTGATGTTTTTTTTGGAGAGAAGTGGCTTCTTTGCTGCCCTTCTTGACACCAGACCATCTTCCAAAAGTCTTGGCCTCACTGTGCGTGCAGATGCGCGCTCACCTGCCTGCTGCCATTCCTGAGCAAGCTCTGCACTGGTGGCACTCCGATCCCGCAGCTGAATCCTCTTTAGGAGACCATCCTGGCGCTTGCTGGACTTTCTTGGATGCCCTGAAGCCTTCTTAACAATGCAGTGGAAAGTTAATTTTCATGGTAAAGAAGGACTATGCAATTCGTCTGATCACTCTTCATAACATTCTGGAGTATATGCAAATTGCTATTATAAAAACTTAAGCAGCAACTTTTCCAATTTCCAATATTTATGTAATTCTCAACTTTTGGCCACGACTGTATATTACAAACAAATTTCTATTCTTTAAAGAATCCTGACAAAAGTTGAATAGTTTCCAATGTTTTCAGCAGTAATAATAAGAAATGTTTCTTAAACAGCAAATCAGCATATTAGAATGATTTCTGAAGGATCATTTGACACTGAAGACGAATAATGATGCTGAAAATTCTGCTTTATGTCAGAAATAATTTTACACAATTTTGCAGTTTTTAATATTTAACCTATCAACCCAAAACTTTCAAATGATACTCTACTGAAAAATCCTTGCAGAGGAAAATATGTCTGATACCTGGGAATGATCAAGTAGGGTAGTGCACTGCAGATATGTCAGTATAATAAAAGTATTTTGCTTTGTGCTACAGGTGCAGACTGAAGTGGGTCCTCCAGGAGCTAAAGTCAGTACGGAGGTGAGTTTACATGCTGGCTTTATCTTTGTGGTTTCTGTTGTGTGATTATCAAATTCTCGATGTGCTAAAAACATCCCACTGAGTTTATTTTTATGTGTATGTATGTATGTATGTAGGAGTTAGATCCATTTGATGTCCTGTCTGGCACATTACCATCATCGCAACCTGTGGCTCCTAAAGGCCCAGTATTCACTGGGCCAGAAGTCAAAGAGGTACAGCATGGGTGTAGATATTTGACTGATGTATATGTAAAACCTAAGCATCCTAGCATGTGTTTGTGAATGCTGATTATTTAACAGCCTGTGTATTTCTACACGTGTGTGTTTTCTAACAAAGTGTATTGCATGTCTCAGCCAAATGTTAAACCAGAGAAAGGTGTTCTGTGTGGTGAGAGAGATGACACATTGCCACCCGGATACAGACGAGCAGACCTGGTCAGTTGGAGATTGTGCATATTCTTAACCCTTTCTATTTTCTGTTCCTTTCATCTTCTTAGTAGTTAAAGTGACAGTTCAATCAAAAATGGTACATTGTTTCAAACCTAAAAAAAAAGCATAATAAAAGTAGTCTAAATAAGGGCTTGTGGGATAAAGAAGGGGTATTAGAAGTCTTCTGAAGCCATACTGTCTTTTTTTAGAGTGAACTCTCTCTTCTCTCTCTTCACATTTCTGATTTGTTTCGCTGTTCCTAATGCCTCCTTGAAACCTGCCTTTTTAATTATAGCTGTTGTGTGAAAGTCTTTTAGAGTCTGTTTTCATCTAATTTAAAGCATTGTTTTTCGCATGTTTTTCAGTCACTTATTTAGTCAGCTTTGAGTCTGACCATTGTTAATTTGTCCATTCAGGAAAAGAAAACACCTGCCGGAGTTCCTGAAAAGCCTAAAGATGTTCCCAAGGTAGGAGAATTGTGGAGGCCTTTTACTGTCAGTGTGTTTTGTGTTGTTTTTAGCCCCTTTCTAATCATGTGACTCACATTCTTGTACTGTAGTTCACACACACACACACTTATAAAGTCTCCAGTGTTTACTTGCCGACTTCCCAACACCACATTAGCATTTTTTCTTTTTTATTATGGTTGCACTGTTATTGCCTCTTTCTCATTGCATTCTCCTTGTCTACTTAACAAAGTTACATATGCATTTGTTCTTACTTTCAAAGTAATGGTGAATAATTTATGCATATACAGGCTCTGTTTTATGCATGATTTATCCAGCATCAATCTGCAATGCATGTAGTATTTGTTAACAATTATTATAGGGGTGCATGGTTATTCAGTTTTCATTTAAAATGTATATACAGTTAAAGTCAAAAGTTTACATACACCTTGCAGATTCTGCAAAATGTTCATTTTATCAAACCAAAATAAGAGGGATCATACAAAATGCATGTTATTTTTTATTTAGTACTGACCTGAATAAGATATTTCATATAAAAGATGTTTACATATAGTCCACAAGAGAAAATAACAAAATATAAAATATAAAAATGACCCTGTTCAAAAGTTTACATACACTTGATTCTTAATACTGTTATGTTACCTGAATTATCCACAGCTGTGTTTTTTGTGTAGTGCTAGTTGTTCCTGAGTCCCTTGTTTGTCCTAAACGGTTAAACTGCTTGCTGTTCTTCATAAAAACCTTTCAGTTTTTCAAAACTTTGTGTATTTGAACCCTTTCAAAAAATGACTGTATGATTTTTAAGATCCATCTTTTCACACTGAGGACAACTGAGGGACTCAAATGCAACTATTACAGAAGGTAATAGCTCACTGATGCTTCAGAAGGAAAAAAAGATGCATTTCACGGGGGTGAAAACTTTTTGAATTTGAAGATCAGGGTAAATGTAACTTATTTTATCTTCTGGGGAATATGTAATTTTTCTTCTGTAGCTTCTGAAGGGCAGTACCAAATATAAAATACATTATATGTAGGCAAAATAAGAAAGATTTACACATCCTTATTCCAATCAAAAATTTTCACCCCCTGGCTCTTAATGAATCATATTTCCTTCTGAAGCATCAGTGAGCGTTTTAACCTTCTGTAATAGTTGCATATGAGTGTCTCAGTTGTAAAAAATATGATCCCTATTTCTATGCACACAATATGCACGTTTAGTGAATAAGGCCAAAAGTTTACCGTCACACTCAGTCATACTGTCATGCATGACTTGTTTGTGAGACATTTGACATCTCACTGAGATTCACTCACGTCTTTGCATTATTCATGCTTCTTTCTATCTGTATTTTGGTGCCAAGTATTTCGCTTGTTCTAAGGGTGTTGGCTAGCAAACATAAGCGAATACAGTCCATCACTCATTCACTTTCAGCTCACTGTTGCCCAATCATCATGTGCACACATACACTCATCTAACCTGTGCTGTCTTTTACTCAGTATGCAATACAAGTTTTCTGTAAGTTTTCTCAGAATATTATAATCACCTTCTCAACATTAAATACAGCTTTTCAGATTGTTTTGCCCTGATTGTTCAAAGAAACCTCAGCTTTTTCAGCTGGTCGTTGTTTTATAAGTTATGTGTGAGAGCAGCGTGTTATTAATGTCGAACTCTTGGTATGTAGAGGGTGTGTCTGTACTTTTCCTGCCAGGGCGCATGCTGTTTGTTATTACCTCAAAATTAAGTTTGGCGCTCCCTCTAATGGCCATACCTAGAATTACATTAGACATTTTTGTCTAAGTTCAGTATTTATTTTTCAATTATTTTTTTATTCACGTGTTCTTGTTTGTTTTCTAAAAGCCTATAAGCGACGACGATGCGCTGGAGTCCCTCTCAGCTGGGTTTGTGTCTTCAGCTCCAGCTCTTAAGAAGACAGATGTGGTGAGGATCTTGACAACAGCTTATCTATTTGCTCAAAGGAGAAGTTCACTTCCAGAACAAAAATTTACAGATAATTTACTCACCCCCTTGCCATCCAAGATGTTCATGTCTTTCTTTCTTCAGTCGATAAAGTATTTCAGGATTTCTCTTCATATAGTGGACTTTAATGGTGCCTGCGAGTTTGAACTTCCAAAATGCAGTTTAAATGCAGCTTCAAAAGGATCCCAGTCGAGGAAGAAGGGTCTTATCTAGACAAATTGACAATTTATATACTTCATAATCTCAAATCCTCGTCTTGTCTAGCTCTGCGTGAACTCAAACTTCAAAATCGCCCTACATTGCTGCAGAAGTACCGACCCAGTGTTTACAAAGTAAACTTGCAAAGCAGATCAACCAAAAAGGTAAAACAGTGATGTAAGATAATTTTGAAGTTGGAGAAGAAAATGAGTAGGGAGTTTTCCGACATAGCTGTCTTGAACCGGAATACACAGAGTTCACGCAGAGCTAGACAAGCATTTAGGTTAAAATGTATATTATTATTATTTATTTTTTTTTCTGAAAATTACGATAGTTTTGCTAGATAAGCTTCTTCATCAGCTGGGATTGTTTAGAGCCCTTTGAAGCTGCATCTAAACTGCATTTTGGAAGTTTAAACTCGCAGGCACCATTGAAGTCCACTATATGAAGAGAAATCCTGAAATGTTTTCCTCCAAAAACATGATTTCTTATAGAGAAAGAAGGAAAAAACATGTTTGATGACAAGGGGGTAAGTAAATTCTGTAATTTTTCGTTCTGGAAGTGAACTTCTCCTTTAAACGTTTTTTTCATGCTATGCACAGACCTAGCGTTATATAATTATCCTTTTGCAATGGAATTTTATTTAAATATATTTTTTATGTATAAAAACCTACTTGTTCTCATAAAAGAAAAATAGTATAAATGTGTATAACATTTTATATCGAAAATATTTGCTTTTTTAAAATAAATTTGACATTTTAAATAAATACAATTTTAATTAAATTAATTAACTGTATACCCCAGCACCCTTTTCCGTCCCACTTTGAAAACCCCTGGTTTAAGACATATTAAACTGTTCAGTTGTATATGCATAGTCTTGACTTAATACAAAGTTTTTTTTCATCATATATTTATTTGCTGTTTTTCAGAAAACTGAAACGATAGGAGCAACCGATGTTCGTTCAGCAGGCCTCTCCAACTTTGCTCCCCCTCCACCTTCTCAGCAGGTAACAGCATTTAAAAACACTAAAACATTATTTAACCCTTTCCAAAAAACTAAACATGTCTTTCTCTACTTGAGCAGAAACAACCAACAACATCTCAACCTGCTACTGTAGCCAAATCGCCTGCTCCACCAGCTGACAAGAAACCCAGGATGGATACGCCTGCACAACCCGCTAAACCAAAGAAGGATGAGGTCAATAAAAAAACCCTTATCAAATGAATACTTTAATGAAATAATATTCATTACATATCTTAAAGGGATGATTCATCCAAAAATTAAAATCCTGTGTTTAATTACTCACCCTCATGTCATTCCAAATCTAAGACAATCATTCATCTTCGGAACGTGAATTCTGAACCCAAGGGTCCTACCACATTCAAGGCCCAAGATACCAAGAACATCAACCAAATAAATCACTGACATCACACAGACTAATTTGTCGATGTTCTTGGTACCTTTCTGGACCCTAGCTATCTATGGAGGGTCGGAAAGCTCTTGGATTTCATCAAAAATATCTTAATTTGTGTTCCGAAGATGAAAAAAGGTCTTATGGGTTTGGAACGACATGAGGGTGAGTAATTAATGACAGAATTTTCATTTTTGGGTGAACTCTGTGTTGTAGATCAGTCAACATATTTTAATTATAAAAAACTGAAATTGTGTTCATTTTCTCTTTCTCTTTTTCTTCCAGACGGACATGTCGCTGGACGCTCTCAGCGCTTTGGGTGACACACTGGGTGCTCCAGAACCACCCAAAAAATCACCTGAACTCAAGCCAGGGCAGATAGTTGATGTAAGACTTTTTTATTTATATTTCATATATGTATGCATAATATATATATGCATTTATCTTTTTAATAATTTACATATTTTTGAACAGGAAAAGAAACAGAAATCAGAAAAGGGTGTTCTTGTTGGAGAGAGAGAAGACACAATACCACCAGGATACAGATTTACAGAGGAAGAGCTCAAGAAATATCCTCCTCCTGCGAAAGAGGTCAGGCATCGAATACAATATACATTTCAGATAAATGTCTTCTGTTATTATTTTAATACTTTACATACATTGAGAATGTTGATTTTAAGTTGTTACAATGGTGTGTTGTGTTTGACTATTGCCACTGGATGCTGTGTTCTGATCAAATGCATGTCTTTCTCAGCCTTCACTGAGCACAGATGATGCACTGGACTTACTTTCTGGAGGTTTCGAAGAGCCCGCGGCAGCACCCGTCGTCAAGGCCGCTGTTCCTCCTGCACAGGTGAAATTTTATAGTATTTTTAATAAATATGAGACGTCATCAGAGCAATATTATACCATGTATAATGTGCATTCAGATAGTTAAACACTTAATTTGTTTAATCAGGAAAAGAAAAATCCAGAAGTGGTTCCCGAAAAGACTAAAGATGTTCCAAAGGTAGGAAAGATGTTTCTCCTCAAAGTAGTTATTTTTAAAATAACGTTTGTTAAAGAAGTAAACTTTCAGAACAAAAATGTAAAGATAATTTACTCACCCCTTGTTATCCATAATGTTCGTCTTTATTTCTTCGGTCAATAAGAAATTGTTTTTTGAGGAAACCATTTCAGGATATCTCTTCATATAGTTGACTTCTGTAATGCCTGCGAGTTTGAATTTTCAAAATTCAGTTTAAATGCAGCTTCAAAGGGCTCTAAACGAGTGCAATACTTTTTAACCTCAAATGCTCATCTTGTCTAGCTCTGTGAAAACTCTGCGTATTCCTGTTCAAGATAGTTAGGGTATGTCAAAAAACTCCCATCTCATTTTCTCCTCCAACTTCAAAATCGTCCTACATTGTTACAAAAGTACCGACCCAGTGTTTACAAAGTGAACAAACAAACACCCTTTACAACAGATAAAACAGAAAATGAGAGTTTTTCGACCTATGCGAAATGTCTTGAACCATAATAAACAGGGTTTACACAGAGCTAGACAAGACCAACATTTAAGGTTAAAAAGTATATAAATTGTAATTCTTCTTTTTAGAAATGACAGGTTATTTCGCTAGATAAGACCCTTCATCCTCAGCTGCGATGGTTTAGAGACATTTGAAGCTGCATTTTGGAAGTTCAAACTCGCAGGCACCATTAAAGTCCATTATATAGAGACAAATCCTGAAATGATTTCCTCAAAAAAACAAAAAAAAAACAGTTTCTTTATGACTGAAGAAAGAACATCTTGGATGACAAGGGGTTGAGTACATTATCTGTAAATTTTTGTTCCGAAAGTGAAATAATCCTTTAAGTGTGAGTATTTTTTGGGTGAACTATTCCTTTAAAGCTTCTCTAAAGGTGATTAAGCATTATGTAGGTTTAAGCATGGAAATAGTTGTTTAACCACTAGCCATTTTTCAAATCAGGATACAAAGAAACCTGCTGGGGTTCCTGAGAAGACTAAAGATGTTTCCAAGGTAGGACAGTCATGGAGGCCTTTTATTTTGACTGGCTAACTGGATATCACTTTTGGCTACGTACCAAATCAGTAAATGCACATGAAATATTGATTCAATTTGAAATTGCTTTATTATAGGATAAGAACTCAGAGTGATACAAGAGACATTTGAGAAATATGTTAGTAGTGCAATATAGCACACATGATAGAATTATAGTTGTTTATTCCAGAATGCTTTGTAATAATGCAAATAATTTTGTGTCATTGCTTTGCTTGCACACATTAACCTGGTTTCTTCTTGTTTTTCTAATCATCTTTTAGGCTAAAGCGGATAATTTATCAGCACTGGATGCTTTGGCAGGTGATTTTGTGGCTCCAGCACAGTCTGCATCTAAGGTTGGTTATATTGCTTGATTGTATTTGTGTTATTATTGCACTCAGTGCAGTAATTCCTGTATTTGTTTGCACTCAGAAGATAATTTTCTATTCTATTCCAATCTGTTCTTGTGTGCTGTAGGTTTCTTCAAGTGCTCCTAAAACTCTCCCTCCACAAGCATCACAGTCAGATGAGGTATTGCAAATACTGGACAAAAATTGTATACATATAAGTCACAAAAATATGAAATTGGTCATACTAAGTACTTGTTTGAACCGATGTTCATCTTTTTGTACCCTATATGTTTTTATTTGCTGTCTATTTCTGTGTAGGATGCTCTCAGCGCTCTGGGCGACACACTGAGTGCACCAGAGCCACCCAAAAAACAACCTGAACTTAACCCCAAGGACATTGTTAATGTAATAATCCTGCACTTCCCTTGTTTCTGATTTACAAATATAAATGTGGCATAGATTGCTAAACGTCATTGCTACATTTGTAATAGCTGAATGTTTTTTGAGCAGGAGAAAGATGCGACCTCAAAGAAGGGAGTTCGAGTTGGAGAGAGAGAAGACACGCTCCCACCAGATTACCGATTCACAGAGGAAGAGCTCAAGAAATATCCTCCTCCTGCGAAAGAGGTCAGACATCGAATACAAACATTTCCGATTAATGTCTTGTATTATGATTTTAATACTTTACATTTATTGAGAATGTTGATTTATGTGAGCTGAAATTAGTTTGAGTTGAGTAATAATCGTGTGTTGTTATTGGCTGCTGTCACTTGATGCTGTGTTCTGATTGGTGGATGTCTTTCTCAGCCCTCACTGAGCACAGACGATGCACTGGACTTACTTTCTGGAGGTTTTGAGGAGCCCGCGGCAGCACCTGCCGTCAAGGCTTCTGCTCCTCCTGCACAGGTAATAATTACAATCATTTTCATTCAAATGAAACACCATAAGAGCAATATCATGTAATATAATGCTCATGATGTGCATTCAGATAGTTTAACACTGTTAATTTGTTTCAAAAGAAGAAACCTGAAGTGGTTCCCGGAAAGACTAAAGATGTTCCAAAGGTAGGAAAGATGTTTCTCCTCAAAGTAGTCATTTTAGAACTTTTATTAACAAGATAATATTAATAGACATTCAGTTGTTTAACCACTCATTTTTAAATCAGGACACAAAGAAATCTGCTGGGGTTCCCGAGACAACTAAAACTGTTCCCAAGCACTGTAAAAAGTTTTCACCAGTTTCAACTTAAAGACTTAAGTTTAGCAGATGCCTTAAAATGAACTTAAATCAACTTAAGTCATTTCAACTCAAATTTAAATCAACTCATTTTTATTGTAATAAGTTAAAATGACTTGTTTTAAGCTGATTTAACTTAAAATGTTTAACTACTTGGTGTCTTTTGTTGTAAAAGGGATAGTTCACACAAAAATGAGAGTTCTGTCATTATTTACTCACCCCTGAAATTTTCCGAGCCTGTATAAATTAGTTTCTTCTGTTAAATATAAAATATTTTGAGTTTTTTTTCCATACTATGGAAGTTTTCTGTTTTAATATATTTTAGCATACTAATGTGCTCATCTAGTGCTGAATAAACATTTTTTTTTATAATTATCACTATCATTATCATCATTGTTGAAAATGGTTGTGCTACCTAATAGTACACAACAGCATTTCTTTAAAATATAAATCTTTTGTAACATTATAAATGTCTTTACTGTCATTTAAATGTATAATTTTCTTAAAAAAAAATAGTGCTTACCTGAAACTGTTGAATGGTAGTATGTTTAATTTTAATATCTCAGTGTTAATTTAAATCTCTCTCATCTTTTTTTTCTCACTGCTCTGAAGGCTTCAGATTCCGATTTGGCTTTAGATGCTCTTGCAGGTGATTTTGTCGCTCCTTGTTCTGCGTCTAAAGTTCAGTCTGCTGTCTCTGGCCCCCCACATGCTGACAGACAGGTATTTGCACATACACTGACAGTCAGATTTATTTATTTTTTTTTAAAGTCTTTTTTGCTCACCAAGCCTGCATTTATTTGATTCAAAGTACAGCAAAAGTAATACAATTTTGAAATATTTTTACTATTTAAAATACCTCTTTTCTATTCGAATATATTTTAAATGTAATTTATTCCTGTGATTTCAAAGCTGAATTTTTAATATCATTACTCCAGTCACATGATCCTTCAGAAATCAATCTAATATTCTGATTTTCTGCTTAAAAACATTTTTTATTATTACTGTTGTTATTATTATTATCATCATTATGTTGAAAACAGCTGAGTAGGGCTGTGCAATATATCGAAATATCACAATATGCATATCGCTATAGCTTGCAGTATTTAGGGCCATGAACAAAAGAAAATTACTCACTGCTCTTTCCTAAATAACTTTTGTAGCTTAAATAAGAATCAGTGAATTCATAGAGTAAAGACCAAGCAGTGTTTTATTTTGTGTTATATTTTCTTTGATTACACTAATGATTACACTTTTAATCATTGCAAGGGTACTTTCTTCTCACAAAAAGTGAAACAAGAATGCTAGTTATATTAGAATCAGAATGAGCTTTATTCGCCAAGTGTGCGCAAACACAATGAATTTTTAAATACAAATAACCATATATATATATATATATATATATATATATATATATATATATATATATATATATATATATATATATATATATATATGACACCAGATAGTTTTGGAAGTTCACAGAACTGCATAAAACTGTTTAATCTGAGCTTGTGGCACTGTAAGCATTATCATATTGCATATTTAATATCGCATTATTTAATGAGTTATTCCATATCACATTTTTCTTCAATATCGCACAGCCCTACAGCTGAGATTTTTTTTGTCAGGTTTCTTTAATGAATAGAAAGTTCAGAAGAACAGCATTTATTCGAAATAGAAATCTTTTGTAATGTTATAAATGTTTTACCATCACTTTTGATCAATTTAAAGCATCCTTGATAAATAAAAGTATTTCTGTAATTTCTTTCCCAAAAAAATTATACTTTGATAGCTTTTGAATGGTATAGTGTATAATGTTACAAAAGCTTTTTATTTCAGATTAATGCTGACCTTTGGATCTTTCTAATCATCAAATAATTCTGAAAAAATATGCTCAACTGTTTTAAATACTGATAATAATAATAAAAATGGCTCCTGAGCAGCAAATCAGAATATTAGAATGATTTCTGAAGGATGATTTGACACTGAAAACTGGAGTAATGATGCTAAAAATTCAGCTTTGCATTACAGGAATAAATTACATTTAATAATATATTTAATATTTATATATATTTAATGTTTATATATATTTAAATAGAAACCAGGTATTTTAAATTGTAGTAATATTTAACGATATTACTGTTTTTGCTCTACTTCGAATCAAATGATGACTTGGAGTCAAAAAGAGACTTCTATTAAAAACAAAAAATCTTACTGTTCAAAAACTTTTGACTGGTAGTGTTATACATTTTCAGACTTTCACTCTATACTGACTTTCTCTTGTACTGTTCGTTGAAGTTGTCAGAAGATACCTCATCAGCTTTGGATGCCCTCTCAGACACTCTAGGAGACATTAAACCAGCCCCTGAGCCTGCCCCTGTCCCGCCTAAAAATGTTGTTAAGGTAAAAGCATTTATTGATATGTGAAAAGCGCCACCAAACCTGGTGCTTCCTGCCTTTGTGTGGTGTCTGCCACTCTGCATAAATGGGCTGTAGTTAATTTTAATCAAGGGTTCTAATTATTTGTTTGGCAAAATGCTCATTGTACATGCAAATATTTGCATGTGCTGCTTTAGTTACATCAGCTAAATCAATTTAACTCCACCTAAAGAGAAGGTGATAATGCTATAAACTAAATGATGACAGTACTATATCCTTAAGTTATCACCTTAATCTTCCCAACAGGAAAAGGATGTAGTGGAGGAGAGAGTGAGCAAACCAGGTGAGAGAGACGACACCCTTCCACCGGACCATCGGTTCACAGAGGAAGAGCGCAAGGTGACTTGATTTTCCAACATGTTTCCATACCAATGGATCATTCATATACAATTAAAACTAATGATTTGACAAATTTTCTTTGGTCTTCACCCCAGGCATTTGAAGCAGCAAAACAGAAAGGTGCCAAACCAAAGCAGGTACTTCATTAAAAAGATTATTTAATACAGTTTTATATACACCATATAAGTGACCCTAGACCAAAAAAATCAGCCCTAAGGGTCAATTATTTTGAAATTGAGATTTATACATCAATAGAAAGCTTATTTATTCAGCTTTCAGATAATGTATTGTTTGTTAAGATATGAAATCGCTTTTAAAGGTGTCCAAATAAAGTTCTTAGCAATGCATATTACTAATTGAAAATTAAGTTTTGATATATTTATGGTAGGAAATGTACAAAATATCTTCATGGAACACTATCTTTACTTAATATCCTAATTATTCTTGGCATAAAAGAAGAATCGATCATTTTGACCCATACAATGTATGTTGGCTATTGCTTCAAAACGTTTAACAGTCTGTCTGTTTATTTCTCAGGCATCAATTGATGACACAACGGCCCTCGACCTGCTGTCTAGTGATTTTTCTACAGCACAGCCTGTGAAACCCTCTGCAACTGATGCCCAACGCTTCACCCCTGAACCACAACCTCCAACATTTTTGGTACCACAAACAAACCTGTAAAAGTAACATCCCTCTAAATTCTTTACACAAATTCTATTTAACTTCTTTGTCTTTGTTTACAGGCATCAGGTCCAGTTTTTGACCAGCTGGCAGAAAAAGTGATTCCCAACCTGACTGACAAAGCCAAAGAAAGCAAACCAAAGGTAAAAACCAGAATCTAATAAGTCAAGGGAGATAATAAAAAGTAGGATAAATTTATGCATACTCATTTCTGAAAAAGCACCAGGTTTTCCCCCAGACCCGTAATATTAGTTCAAACTGGTTTATATCAAGGGTCTCTATCTGATTACAGGGAAAGGGTGCAAAACCAAAGTCTAAACCAAAGGTAGGTTGATTAGAAATGAAAAGCATGACTTTGGTTCTTATACTGCAGCTTTGGCTCATGAACTGCAGCATGGAGAAACACAAACTCAAACACCATTCTATTGGCTGAACCACAAGTACATGGCTGTTTAAACTCTGTGGCCGGTCTGTTACTCAAATGCTTTGCATTTACAGCATACAGAATTCACTATCACTCCTTGCGTCCACAGGGTGGTGCTCTGCCACAAAGCTGCTTTTCTATTTCTCAGCCACGTGCTTGAATCAAATGATTGTGTACTTGGTTTGCATATGTTAAAATTCAGATTTTTGTTTTTCTTAGAAACAGACAGTAGAAGACTCATCAGCCACGGATAAGCTGCCCGGGAAACCGAGCTCAGATGTGGTGCCTTCATCTTCCGGCAAGAGCGGAAACAGATAGATCGCACGTCAGTATCTTGACAAACCTCTTTGAATTTACTTTATATTTTTATGATATATTTATACTGCTGTTCAAAGGTTTTGGTGACAGTATGTTTTTTTGTTTTGTTTTTTTCTTAAGAAATTAATACTTATATTTGGCCAGGATGCATTAAATTGATTAGAAAGTAATCTGTATTTCAAATTAATGCTGTTTTTTTGTTCATCAATCAATTCTGAAAAAAAATTAAACATTGCTAAAAATGAATTTTTCTTGAAAAGGAAATCAGCATATTAGAATGATTTCTGAAAAATCATGTGACACTAAATACTGGAGTCATGATGCTAAAAATTCAGCTTTGCATCACAGGAATAAATTACATTTGATGATATATTAAAACAGAAACCAGATATTTGTAGTAATATTACTGTTTTTAGGTGTATTTTGGCCTTCATAAACTTCATACTGACTCCCAACTTTTGATCCGTAGTGTATATGAAGTCAAAAGTTTACATACACCTTGCAGAATCTGCAAAATGTTAATTAAATTTACCAAAATAAGAGGGATTATACAAAATGCATGGTATTTTTTGATTTAGTACTCACCTGAATAAGATATTTCACAAGATGTTTACTTATAGTCCACAAGAGAAAATAATAGTTTAATTTTTTGTAATGACCCCTTTCAAAAGTTTGATTTTGAATACTGTGCTTTGTTTTAGTTTAGTGATAATTGTTCATGAGTCCCTTGTTTGTCCTGAACAGTTAAATTGCCTGCTGTTCTTCAGAAAAGTCCTTCAGGTCTCACAAATTCTTTGGTTTTTAAGCTATTTTATGTATGTGAACCCTTTCCAACAATGACTATGATTTTGATATCCATCTTTTCACACTGAGGGACTCATGTGCTTCAGAAGGAAACACGATTTCATTGGAGGGTAAAAACGTTTTGAAATTGAAGATCAGGGTAAATTTAACTTTTGTTTCTCAGAAACATGAAAGTATCTTCTGTAGCTTCTGAAGGGCAAACTCAATAAAACCAAAATATGTTATTCAGGCAAAATAAGACAAATGTACACATCTTCATTCTGTTCAAAAGTTTTCACCCCCGGCTATTAATGCATCATGTTTCCTTTTGGAGCATCAGTGAGTGTTTGAACCTTCTGTAATAGTTGCATATGAGTCCCTCAGTTGTCCTCAGTGTCAAAAGATAGATCTCTAAATCATAGAGTCATTTTTTGAAAGGGTTCAAATACACAAACGCTGAAAAACCAAAGAATTTGTGAGACTTGAAGGATTTGTCTGAAGAATAGCAGTTAGTTTAACAACTATCACGAAACAAAACACAGCTGTGGATCATTCAGGTAACACAGTATTAAGAATCAAATGTATGTAAACATTTGAACGGTGTCATTTTTATAAATTCAACTATTTTTCTTTTGTGGACTACATGTAAACGTCTTTTATGTGAAATACCTTATTCAGGTCAGTACTAAATAAAAAAAACACCATTTTGTATGATCCCTCTTATTTTGCTAAACTATTTAACATTTTGCAGATTCTGCAAGGTGTATGTAAACTTTTGACCTCAACTGTATATTTTATTTATTATATTGAAATCCATCCTATTAAAGTTTATCCATGTATTTATTTTTCAGATTCATGGCGTTTCTCTTCATCCCTAAGTCAAGAAACTATTAAAGGGAGCTGCTCGGACAAGAAATATATTATATGGTGGACACGGAATGGAATTAAATGAAAAAATTATAACTGCACAGAGACACTTAAACGTGTTTTTTTTCAGAGTCCCCCTCTTCTTTTCTCCTAAAGCAAAGCAACGATAAATATAACAGTCTTTTATCTCCTTGTGAGTGATAGAACATGTATATACAGAAATGATGTTTACATCAAGTGCATGTATTGTTCTATTTACAGTTGTCTATTTTGGTGTGGCCTTGTGATATAATTTTCCTCACAGTAAAAAAAAAAAAATATTATGCCATATACATTTTTTTTCTCTTTACTGGGGGTCTCTCTATAGTCTTCCTGTTCACAGAGATGAAAGTCTGTTGCTGTTTGAGGATCTATTGAGACACTAGTGTACAGAGATGCCGTAGCTTATGAAATAATCGTTTACAGTACAGGAATTGCAGTAGATGACCGTGATTATGCCTTTTTGAATGCTGATGAATGTCTGTATAATGATACAAGTTAAAAAAAGGTTTGTATGGGAGGTGTGTTTTTTTTTTTCTTTGTAGTTCGTTTCCTGAAGTGCACTTACAAGGATGCTCTCGAGAATAACTGTAAAATAATATTGCAAACACTAAACGCCCCATGTGCCTGTTTTAATCACAAAAGCATTGAAAAATAACTTGCACACCATACTGTTAAAGTGTTCTCCATTTGATTTTAGAGGTGAAATTAGATTTTTTTTTAGCTTAAGCTCAAGGTGTTAAATGTATTTCAGAACCACTAATAAGTTGGCAGGTGTTGCATTAGATGTGGTGGGCAAAGTCAGAATCTTTCACTTTCAGTTTAAGTCACTTGTGTTGGTTTAAGGGCAACCGCAACGTTGCCGTTTTGCTTAACGTCAGGGCCTTCTTGTTTGATGCTTTTAAATGTTCAAATGGCTGATGATCGAAACCAAAATATGACCTTTAAACCCAAGTGTTTTCCGTAGTTTTTGGTAATGAAATGTTGAACAGATTCAGACGGGTTTTCCTAGAGCGATCTAAGACGCTGTGTACTAGTCATTGTGACAGGACGGTATTTTCAAGAAGGGATTTTTACTCTTAAAAAAAATAAAAACAACTTGTTTTGTTAGTCTGAAATGTTCTGTTCTTAAAATCTTTATGCAAATAAAGATGTAATGATAATAGGGGCTCAGATATTTTATTTTTTGGGTGTGTGTTTACAGAGAATGATAATAGTTTCTAAAATGCTTATTAAAATGTAAATTCAAACTGACTAGTCCATCTTTATGTACTGAGAGATCACAAAGTTACAAAGAAAATGCAAAAAAGAAAGAACTACAGCATCTGCAAAATAAGAGGAATCATACAAAAGGCATGTTATTTTGCACTGACCGAAATGAGATGTTTCACATAAAAGATGTTTATGAGTTGTTCATGAGTCCCTTGTTTGCACTGAACAGTTAAACTGCCTGCTGTTCTACAGAAAAATTCATCAGGTCGTTTGTTTGTTTTTTTTTAGCGTTTTTGTGTATTTGAACCCCTATCAACAAAGTATATGAATACTCATTTACTCATTACTCATATGCAACTATTACAGAAGGTTCAAATGCTCACTGATGCTCCAGAAAGAAAAACAATGCATTAGTAGCTGGGGTGAAAACCTTTTAAATTTGAAGATAAGGGAAAATAAAACGTATTTTGTCTTCTGGAAAACATGAAAGTATCTTCTGTAGCTTCTAAAAGACAGCACTAAATGGGGAAAAAAGATATATCTAGGCAAAACATTTCTGTTCAAAAGTTTTCACCCCCTGGCTCTTAATGCTTTGTTTGTTTGTTTTCTTCTGGAGCATTTGAACCTTCTGTAATAGTTGCATCTGAGTCTCTCAGTTGTCCTCAGTGTGAAAAGAGATCTCAAAATCACACAGTCCTTGTTGGAAAGGCTTCAAATACATAAAAATGCTGAAACATCAACCAGTTTAACTGTTCAGGAGAAACAAGGGACTAAAAAAAATCTGCTGTGGATCATTCAGGTAACAACACCGTATTAAGAATCAAGTATATGTAAGCTTTTGACCTGGGTTGTTTTTATAAATTCAAATATTATTCTTGTGGACTGTATGTAAACATATTTCATGTGAAATATCTTATTCAGGTCAGTGCTAAATAAAAAATAAACATGCATTTTGTAAAATAGTTAACATTCTGCAAGGAGTATGTGAACTTTTGACTACAACTGTATAAGAGTTAGAACACATTCATTTAAAAGATACACTAAGGCTCTGTAGAATGAATAGTCAAAAAAGGTAAACAGATTTTAATGTCTGCATATTGAGAATTGGATGAAATCTTTAAGCAGGACTGGACTTTGTGTCTGAAGCTATAAAGGAGTGTCAAGCAGTTTAGCATTGTCAGCAGGTGTGGTTTGAGGTCTGAAAAGGAGATATTGAGATTGTTGAACAGAAACCGAACTGTGCCATCATTCACTTTCACTGTTCAACAAAAACAAAAATCTTCAAAAGTGTGCTGCATGTTAAATTTGACCAAAGCACAAGACTACTTACTGTTGTATATGATTGTGGGAACATTGACTTGTTCTGAAGTCTGGAACAAAACAAGAATGGAAAAAAAAAAAGAGATTTGTTGTTAAAGGGGACATCGGATGCAAAACTCACTTTTATGTGGTGTTTGCATATAAATGTGTTCAGCAGTGTAAGGACACAACCACCAACAATGCAAAAAAATCCATTTACTCCATTTTTTTTAATCTCTGTAAAACTAAAAAGTCTCATTTTTCAAGCCGTTTTGATTTTCTGAGCAGTATGACGACATAATATGACTGCTGACAGACTGTCCCATATTAGCATATTTCCACCCTTTTACATTTTCTCCACACTCATGCAGCTGTAGCAACAACGTCTCATAAGCAATGCAGGTATTTTGTAGTTGGATGTAAAAGTAAATGTAAGGGTTTTTATTTTCTCCCAACATCGAAACCACTAAGGACACAGTGGATTAGTTTTTGTTTTTGATGGTATTGTGCCACCGAATACATAAAAGAAAACAGAAGAGAGGAGCGGGGTGAGCAGTAGCTCATTATTATTTAAAGAGACATGCACCGAAATGGCTCGCTGTGGACAGAGTGTTATTGGCAATGTTAAAATTAGTGGTGGGCATAGATTAATTTTTTTAATCTAGATTAAATCTTGAAATTAATCTAGATTAATCTAGATTAAAATGGCTAATTTGAATTATGCTGAAGGCATTCAGAATATGTGTGCTACCCAAATAATGACTAAAATTAAGTCTTTGAGAACGGGTTTCTCAAGCCAGGTGGCACATTAGACCAGGCGCTCATCTCCTGTTTCCAAAATGCATTACAAACTGCTTGACAATTGCATTTACAACACAATTAACTATACAAACTTGTGTAACCAAGTACTTCTGCGCAAAAGGCTGTACGACGTGCGCGTTCCAGTAAAATACACAGGCGCGCGGGTATGGATTATGTGATGATGCGTGCATCTTCCAATAAACTGCGTTGCTTTTAGAAGCGTCAATTCAGTTGTTGCATATAGTTTAATGTCTTTATTTCGGGATTATCAAAGTAAATTATAACTCAAACTTGAGATTTTACTGGGGCACAGCAGATTTTCACTGGGGCACGTGCCCAAGTAAAAAGGGTCTAGCAACGCACGCACCTGCCCTGAAGCGGCTAACTGCATCCATGTCTGCGCGTCTCATTTGATGTGGTCATTTCACAGAAGTTGAAGACTTGTTCTCGCCCCCTACATTGCAATTCAACTAGATATACGTCATCCGCGCTAAAATATCAAGGTGAAAGTCATCATATCTTGCGTAGTTTAGACCCAGCTCCCAACCCAACTTTGAGAATAGATTAACGGCGATATTTTTTTTATCGCGCGATATGAGTCTCACGTTAACGCAGCACGTTAACGCCGATAACGGCCCACCACTAGTTAAAATGGTGTTGTTTTACATAAACATTGAGTAATTTTAACCTTTTAACCAAAGTCTTTTAAAGAGATTCCAAGAAGACCCGAAAGGATCATACCAATGTCCCCTTTAAATTTGTTAACTGAAATTTTGTAAAAAATAAATAAATAATAATAATTTTTTATTAAAAAACACTGCAATTCTTCACAAGTGTGTCAGAATTTTGTCAGATTACAACCAAGTATTTGGTTTATATGAATGTAAATATATTCATGATATATGCAAATATATGTGGTGCAACTGCCCACAATAGCTTGCATGTTAGAAAAATTATATGGTCTATATATAACCAATTTTAAAAAAAAACTGTAACACTGTTGCAATTTGTGTGATTTAAAAGAAGTGACTTACGGCTGCAGAACAAAATTGTGATGATCAGCAAAATGAGGAGAAGAGCACAACCACAGAACAGAGATGAGAATATCCAAGAGTCGCAGCAGGTAAATTTGAGTTCCGGGTCTGTGAACATACAATCTGATCACTACAACACTGATTTATATACTCATTTTCATTTTCCAAGGACTATTAGCTGCCTGTCAAGTGTTATTATTGTTACTACATACCTTGTACTTTACAAGAAATACACTGTTTTTCTTCTGTAGTCACCATGACTGAATTTGGATCTTTTGGAGCAATTTTTGGAGGTTGTGTTGTTGGATCTGAAACCGAGATATTAGCAAAAGCATTAAAGAAACACATATCATCAAGTGATATTTTTGTACATTTTTATCTGTTGTTTTGTTTGCTTTTCAGTAAAAATATCTCAACAACCTTTTTACAGTGCTTTTACATTTTACACTTCTGAAGAATCAGCAAACAAATGCAGAAGTGATCACTGTTTCTAATTTAACCTTATATAAAGCTTATAAAATTAAACAGTCAGATGTTCACCTGGTTCTCCTTTAATTTCTGTCAGCTCTCCAAAGATGAGTCTATTGTTGTTCATGGCTGCGCAGGTGTACAAACCACTGTCTGTTGTTTTCTTGAAAGACTGAATGGTCAAACTAACTTTATAAGCATTTTTGTTCACTTTGTATTTTTTATTATCAGCATTAGCCTTTTCTTCTGTGCCTTTAACAGAAAACAAGTACTTTGCACCACTTGTGTTGATTTGAAACCAGAATGTAATGGCGCCAGATATTTTGGGGTCACAATTGACTGTTACATCCTGTCCTTCATACATGTAGTTAAATGCAGAGCCCCCTGGAACAAATAAAATGGTCTAGTTTGAAAAAAAAAAAAAACTAAACTTTTCAATTCATGTGTGAACCAATACCATCTAAAAACGATTAGAGTAGTAAAACAAAATCATTACTTTATTCAGGCTAAATCTGAGTGATTATTTTGACCGTCCTTTACTTCAAATCTCAAATATTTCCTATAAATGTAAATGCATTTTAATACTACTAACAAGAAAATGTTACTCACCATAGACGAGGGACAAAATAGCACAAAATATAATGCGTATTTGATGCATTTTTTTCAATGTCAGCCCAGACGCTAAGTTCCTCTACAAATATAGGAACAAACTTCTGAAAGGATGAAAAAGCTCACAAGATCACATAGCGTACCACAAACCCACGTGCAAGAATAACAAAACACCTCTCTAGTGGCCTTGTACAAGTACTGTTTATTTCGTTACTTGTCTGTATTTACAGGCAGGTCCAGTTTTTGTCGAGCTGCATGGCCGAAAAGCTGATTCCCAAAACAAACCATACAAAAAGGTAAGAGTCAGTACACACGTTGATAGGCATTATGTGGATGCTGAACATTCATTTTCAGGACAAAGACATCTAGAAGTATCACTAAGTATCACATTTTCAGATAAAATACAGTGGCTTAGCTTCTGAACGGCAGCAGAGAGCAACACAAACTCACACTACAGTAAAAACGGTTGACACACAAGCATATGTCTTGCATATGTTCATATTAATTGATCTGCATTGTTTGAGCACAATCCGCTGAGGACTCACAACATACACAATTCAGTATTACTCTTATTGTCCACATGGTGGTGCTCGGCCACAAAGCAACTTTGTGTTATTTACATATTTATAATGAGGTTCGTACTATCGCTGATAGCCAGCAGATGGCATATTTCTATTTTAAACAGATTACAATGCAAGGTGACACCTAAACATGATGTAATTCAAAGCTTAAAGATGCTTTTGTGATCATTTTTACCTCACTTTAAATCTTGATAAGCCCCATTTAATAAATCTACATTGAAGCAAAACATACAATATTTCACTAGGTACAGATTAAGATCAAAAACCATGTAAAGAAAAACACTCTGTCAGCGTTACTGATAAAAAGACATGATGACTATAAAAATGATCTAAATTCGAAACAAAAATAATGATGTTTTGAACATTTTCATTGAAGCATCAAAAAAATTCAGATTTAAGGCGGTACAGTCTGAATAGTCATGAAGGAAGAAACTGCTTTTAAATGTGCTTATTGAGAAGAAATTAAATCAAAGATATCTTTAACCAGTATACTGGACTTTCCTGCGTCTTTACTGGAGCTAGAAGTGGTTGTTGGGCAGTTTAGCATGGCCAGCAGGTCTTGGTCTGAAAATGATAAATTGAGATTGTTGATCAGAAATAGGATCACGTTAATGACACACTGCAAGAAAAAAAAAGAGAGAACGACTTACTGTCTTTTGTAATGATGGGGACATCGTCTCGTTCTCATACCTGGAGAGGAATTAAACATTTTATGAAGATTTTACTAAAATCTATATCTATAAACACACACAAACACACACACACACGCACGCACACATCCACAACATTAATACATTGTTTTAAATAAATTAAACTGCAATTAAAATTTTCAACAAAATTAAGAAAAAAATGTATCCAAAAATAAAGCAGTTTCTATGAACATGTAATGAGTAAATTGGTAATATATGCATATATGTGATTAAAATGTATGCATATATTATATATGGAAATATGTAAATGTAAAACTAAATTAGCGCCCTCTCCTATGGAGCTCGATGTATGACCAGAGCCCTCTGTCATTTGTTTAGTATTAGCGGGATCACATTTTCAAAATGCCACCTATATGTGCTCTCTACTGCAGGTATGTTATTATTAATAATATAAATGTATAAAATATAAGTTATATATAGCTTATTCTTATAAACCAGTCCACATATTTACATATTTGCTTGTGTGTTTGTCTAGTTTTGTTCTAAATAAATAATTGTGTAGTATTTTACAGCTATATAGTATATCTTACACATACTATTTCTTAACATTTATGATTGTGGATTTGCATTTCTTGTATTTAAGCCCTAAATTTAACTTAAGAGTAACTGTGTGTAATTGCATATTTGTTCCAAAACTTATTTGGCCCATAATCAGTTTTTCCAAAAATGTGCAGTTAAAAAAATTACCATTATTTTTTTGCAGTATGCATGACTTAAAAGATGGATGCGACTTACGGTTGCAGTACAAAATTGTGAAGATCAGCAGAATGAGTAGAACTCCACAACCAGAGCCTAAAGTTGACAATATCCAAATCTCACAGTTGATGCTGGGCTTCGGGGCTGTGAACATATACACGGCCTAATTATTACAGCGCTGTTGGATTTTATAACACACACACACACACACACACACACACACACACACACACACACACACACACACATACATACATACATACATACATACATACATGTATAAATGCTATGTATATAAATACATAGTCAAACCAACCTTGTTTTGGACATGTACACTGTGCTTTTGTCGTAGTCACCCTCGGTGTAATTTTTGCTGTTGTTTGAGTATTTTTTGGAGGTGTTGTTGTTGGATCTGTAACAAAGATGCAAGCAACAATGATCCCCTATATTCTTGTTTTTTTTTGTTTGCATTTTCAGTAAAAATATCTTAACATTAGAACAAGATACATTTGAGAATCAAATATTTGTAATACATTAAGAATTGTTTTCAGAGAATTTAGATTAAACTTTGTACTCCATTAGCATTGTTTCAAAATAAATCATACAGATTCTTTCTAAACAAAAATACATTTGCCAATAAAGTAACATAAATGAACTTAATTCACATTAAAATAATAATTAAAACAAATGTTTACAAATTAAATTATTATCTCAATTAATTTTATTTTTGTGTAGATCAATGGATAGATAAAATGAAAAACTGTGAGAATACTGATTAAGAAAATAATTTCTGCAATGTGCAAATTTTTCTTGATTCTTTTGAAGTGTCAGAGACAAATGCAGATGTGATCACTAAGCAAAATAATTAAATCCATCATAATGTTTAGAAAAAGCATTTTCTCACCTGGTTCTCCTTTAATTTCAGTCAGCTCTCCAAAGATGAGTCTATTGTTGTTCATGGCTGCGCAGGTGTACAAACCACTGTCTGTTGTTTTTTTGAAAGATTGAATGGCCAAACTAACTTTATTAGAATTTTTGATTACTTTGTATTTTTTATCATCAGCATTAGCCTTCTCATCTGTGCCTTTAACAGAAAACAAGTACTTAGCACCACTTGTGTTGATTTGAAACCAGAATGTAATGGCGCCAGATATTTTGGGGTCACAATGGACAGGTACCTCCACTCCTTCTTTGTAGATGGGATTTGCAAAGCCCCCTAGAGACAAAGAAATAATTTAATATGAAGAAAAACAAGACTTTAGTCCATGTTTAAACCAATACCTCCTGGAACAGATATATTTTTTATGTGGTTGTATTAAAAGATATCTAAATAACTAAATTCCTCTGCACACTGTGATGCAAAAATAGAACTTGTTTTACTATTGAGTTAACTGAAACTTAGCTTTTCATATATTTAAACATGCCAGTATAAATGTATATCATCATTTCTGTACTGTATCATCATTTCCATTCAATTTCTATGTAAAAAAAATCTAAAAGTTGAATTTAAAAAGTATTACTTTACAGAAATAAAACCTACAATAAAATTACTCTAAATTATATATAAAGTAATGTACAAATATTTACTTCTAGACAAAATCTGAGTCATTATTTTTGCTCTGTTCAAAATATTTCGAGCGATCTGTTACACGTAAATGTAAATACCTAAAACATTTCCTATATTGTAAATACAATACAATATTATATATAAGAAAATGTTCTACTCACCATCGAAGAAGGACAAAATCACACAAAATCCAATGTATATTTGATACATTTTTTCAATTCTCCGCACAAACGTTCAGTTCTTCTACAACACCAGGAACAATACAACTAAAAGGAAGAAAAAAAATCTCCCCGTCTGCCCCTCCCAAACCCTCACTTTCCTTTTCATGGTTTTCAACAGAGAAATTTGCACTTAAGAAATTAAATATCAAAATGTATATT
This sequence comes from Garra rufa, assembly GCF_049309525.1. Classification (NCBI taxonomy): domain Eukaryota; kingdom Metazoa; phylum Chordata; class Actinopteri; order Cypriniformes; family Cyprinidae; genus Garra; species Garra rufa. The sequence continues at coordinate 32,771,040 of NC_133379.1, forward strand.
TGTTTTGTTGCTTCTAAAATACATCAACTATTTGATCAAATCTAAAAAAATATATATATAAAATTTAAAAATGAGTAGTCCTCAAAAAATTGTCGAGAAAAAATTTAAAATGAATAAAGAAAATTGAATGACTGCAAGATGGACAAACAGCATAAAAATGTCGAAATTCAAATTTTAGTGTAAAAGTATACCATTTAGATTGAGTAAAGGATAAGGTTTATTTCTCTATTTCTCTCATTTTGTCTTCATTAGTTACAATCCTGTGAAACAAAAACCTGAAAAACAATTTCCGTATAAATGTATAGAAAACAGATAGATAGATAGATAGACAGACAGACAGACAGACAGACAGACAGACAGACAGACAGACAGATGCTATTAACATAAACTGCAAAAAATTAATCATAAAATAATTTGTGTGCAAGAAAGTATCCCAGGTAAGGCAAAAAAGATTAAGTTAGGCTGTCAACATCATCTCACTACATGAACTGGTAGAAAATGAAGTAGAATTCTGTCAGAATTTTATAGAATCTATCAGTGTGGATAATTTTTTTAAATTCGGTCTATAAAACAGGTGGTTGTTGTTTTGTACGTGGCGTGTCGTATTGCCAGTGCAGTGGTGCAGCATGCTTGCACCTGAAGGGGGTCTGCATGCACGAGCAGCAGCTCTTTGATTGCGTGTCAAACCGCATGTGACGCTCTGAGTGGGGCTGCAGGCTACATGTACAACTTCGATGGAGACTTTGGCCCTGTAACGTTCAGTCAGCTTTGAAAATATGACGTTAGGGTGTGTAAAGGCTATTATATACAGTATGCACGGAATGTTTGTTTGTGTGGCGTCTACGCAATTTGTTCTTTCAAGTGTTTAAGATCTATTTATGCACAACTATGAAGTGTGAATATTCTCACGCTCACTTTCAAAGACATGTACGTTTCTTTCACTCTCATTCACTCACATCTTAAAATCGTACTCAGGAGAATACACAGTAGGGTTACAAATGCTGAATTAAAAATAGGCCTACTCATTGAACCACCTTGTAGTTGAATGTGGAAGAAAGAACTACGGGCAAAACTTCCGGTTCATTAGCCATAAAATTTACAAATAGCTGCGCTCACTCTAATGGGAAAAGTGAGGTGGATAGATGGATACACACTTAAAGGAGTAGTTCACTTTCAGAACAAAACTTTACAGATAATGTAATCACCCCTTTGTCATCCAAGATGTTCATGTCTTTCTTTTTTCAGTCGTAAGGAAATTATGTTTTTTGAGGAAAACATTTCAGGCTTTCTCTCCATATAGTGGACTTCTATGGTGCCCCCGAGTTTGAACTTACAAAATGCAGCTTCAAATGGCTCTAAACGATCACAGCCGAGGAAAGAAGGGTCTTATCTAGCAACATGATTGGTTATTTAAAAAATAACAATTTATTTATTCATTTTCTCCTCCAACTTCAAAATCGTCCTACATCGTTGTTTTACCTTTTTTTTGTAAAGGGTATTTTATTTTATTTGCATGCTCACTTTGTAAACACTGGGTCAGTACTTCTGGAGCGATGTAGGACGTTTTTGAAGTTGGAGAAGAAAATGAGATGGGAGTTTTTCGACAAACCCTAACTGTCATGAACAGGAATACACAGAGTTCACACAGAGCTAGACAAGATGAGCATTTCAGATTAAAAAGTATATAAGTTGTAAATGTTTTTAGAAAATAACCGATCGTTTCGCTAGATAAGACCCTTCTTCCTCGGCTGGGATCATTTAGAGCCCTTTGAAGCTGCATTTAAACTGCATTTTGGAAGTTCAAACACGGAGGGCACCATAGAAGTCCATTATATGGAGAGAAATCCTGAAATGTTTTCCTCAAAAAACTGAAGAAAGAAAGACATGAACATCTTGGATGACAAGGGAGTGAGTACATTATCTGTAATTTTTTTTTGTTCTGAAAGTGAACTACTCCTTTAAGTGAAATTGACCTCACTTTTATGAGCCTTAATTTCCTTATAATTCTAATTAAATGGGTGTCATGGTGATTAGTGGATGTATGAATTCAGTTTTTACTCCTAAAAATAAAGGCTCCAAAAGGGTGTTTTTGCAGTGATGCCATAGAGGAACATTTCAGTGAACAGTTCAGTCCTTAGAAGAACCATTTTGAAGAACATTTTAAAAATCTAAAGTACCTATAATCTAAAGACTATAAAGAACCTTTTCTGCTTTTGAAAGGTTTCATGGATGTTCAAGGTTCTTCATAGAACCATCACTGCCAATAAAGAACCTTTATTTTTAAGGGTGTATAGTTAATGTGAGAACCAGAAAGTAACACTTTTTGTTTTTATGTAAGACTGCTGGCGATTTAAAATCTTCATTTTGTCAAATGTTTTACTTGAAAAGTGTGTTTGTGCTATCTTATCTCTGTGGGAAAAACTCAAAAAGGTCTGCAGTATCACCTGACAGGATCACAATATATGTTTCCCAAGAAGAGTGGAAAGAACTTTCTTACAATACCGCTTTGTAAGAAAGGGCTTCAGACCACCTTTGATCTGTAATCTGTAGGCGTTCATCGAGTCTCCAAATAAGAATGATGCTGGCTGCCCACGGTTTCATCACTAGCAACAGCGCCACCTTTCTTCTGTATTTCGCAACACGGCCTGACGTCATGAAGCCTACGTACCTTTACGTCGCTTGGAAATTAACGTAACATTCACATAGGTCATGTAGTTACACAGTGGAAATATGAGTTTATGACATTAGCAACAAAAACAAATCGGTTGAGGAACCTATATAAAAATTATGGTAAAAATAAAATAAATCATAACAAGATTTTTTTTTTTAAATAATAACGTTTGCTGTTGTTTTTACATTTAATGCTACTTTGTTTTTTTTTGTTTTTTTTAATAAATAATAATCATAATAGTATAACTTTCATTAACTAAATAACTGTTTCATAAAAACTACACTTATTATTATTACATTATAATTGAGAATGATTATAATATAATTGCATCTTAAAATTACACAAAAGAATGATAATTTCGTTATAAGAATATAGGTGTATTATAATGTTGTTTTATTAAAATGTTTAATATTTAATTATTATTATTACTACTAAATTACTAAATAATAATAATAATACATAATAGAACATCAACAAAACAATAATAATTTTGTTATTATAATAATATTTAAATATTTTAACAATTATTATTATTATTATTATCGTTGTTGTTGTTTACACAGGTCAATTGTGATTTTGCAACATGACAAAGTTTCCTAGATATTTCTTTTCTATATAAATAAATCAAAATAGTCTAAATTAATAATAATAATAATAATAATAACAATAATAATAATAATACAATTACATAATAAAACTGCAAAAAATTAATGTATTATGATGTTATTTGTAATACAAATATTTAATATTTTATTATTATTAAAGTTGTTGATGTTTACACAGGTACAATGTGAGTTGGTAAAATTACACATTTTTCAAGATAATAATAATAATAACAATAAAATGGCAACACAACAATAATATATATTTTTATTATTATTATAAATACTTTTAAATAATATTTAAATCTCTTTTTAATATTTTTAAATATTTAAATATTAAATAAATGAACTGTAATAATATTTACATATTTTTATTTTTATTTATCATAATTTAATGTATTAATAATAATGTTTAATGTTGTATTCTTATTCTTATTATTTTAAATAAATGAAAATAGTCTAAATAATAATATAATTAATAAAATAATAATACAATTACATCATAAAACTGCAACAAAACAATATACAGTACATTTTGTATTATATATTTGTGTTTTAAATGAATAATGTATTTATTAATATGTGAAATAATTACTTGTAATATTTTATTATTGTTATTATTTTTATTATTATTGTTGTTGTTTTTGTTGTTTACACCGGTACATTGTGAGTTTGCAACATTATAAAGTTTCCTTGATATTTATTTTCTATATAAATAAATCAAAATAGACTAAATAATAATAATAATACTAAAGTTGTATCATAAAACTGCAACAACACAATAATTATTTTGTTAAAATAATGTATTTCAATAATATTTTTAATAATAATATTTATTATTTATTGTTATTATTACTACTATAATTATTATCGTTTTTGTTTACATAGTTACAATGTGAGTTTGCAACATTACAAAGTTTCCTAGATATTTATATTCTATATAAAAAAATTAAAAGCTAATTATTATTATTATTATTATTATTATTATTATTAATAATAATAATAATAATAATAATAACAATACAAGTACATCATTCAATTGCAACAAAAGAATAAACATTTGTTATAATAAATAATACATTTTATTAAGTGTCATTTTATTCAAATATATATTTCAATGTTTGTGAACAGCTGACGTAAAGATACAGTACTGAATATAATAAAGAAAAACACATTCTTTTTAACACTTTTTTTTTTCTTAATCAAAAACAACACTAAAAAACATTGCCCTATCTTTAAAGGGAGATTCTGTTTTTTTTATATCTGGCAGGTGGGTGTTCAGGAAGACCTCCAGTCAAACGGAGAGACGGTTTATGTCAGGCAGTCCACCCTCAGTTTCCATGGCCCCCCATTATAGCTTTGAGTCACTTTCTCAGTGTGGGTATATTTCTCATCATTCACTGATTTCTTACCTGGGGATCCCTGTCTGACTCACCAAAAGAACCTGATCTTAGAGATGTGGGTCTCAGACCCAAAACACAGCCCAGAGACAGAGGTGAAGGTGAGGGGGATGGGGGTTACCTGGGGATTCCTTGGAGGAAGAGGGCCAACTCATCCTCACGCACACCACAACAGAGGAATATTACATGAAGCAAAACAGCTGCCCACTCCAGAGATCTCAGTTTAGAGAGTCAACAGTAAAAACAGACTTTCAGTCACTGCAGCATTAGGATTGTCTTCAGTTCAGGTGATTCAAACACTATATCCATCAAACTGAAGTATAGAGGGAGGGTACTTACAACACATCATAACCTAATGTGAGTACAACTGGCTTCGTTTTTATACCTTCTTGTTCAGCTGAGACTTGACTCGTGGTCTCAGTGGTGTACTGTATATGCTAAAATAATAATAGTAATTTCTGAACTTATCATTTCTCCTTTAGATTCTTTATATGCTTCTCAAATCCCAGTTAGAAGAGCTGTAGACCCGTATCACAAAGTAGAAGTGCACTTTACAGAAATGGGATGATTTGAATTGATTTTAATCAGTTCTCAGTTTAGAAGACACAGAATCAACCTGATACTGCAATGTTTGTCGTTAAGTTAAATGAGAAGTGAACAGTGTAAAGGGTGTACAAACATAATAGAAAACAGAAAATCGAAAGCAATTAGTGTCTGAACGCCACCTGCACTCTGTACACTTCACGGAAATGTATTCACGACAGGATTTGTTTTATAGGTCCTCATAATTTTGTCTATCAGCACTGCCTTGTTTCGGAACATTGTACACTTGTGTGATTGTACATTACTTCAATATTATTGCATAATGATAATGATTCATTGCATAAGGATAATGATTCTGTTTATAAATACAGTCAAAACTAAATGTATTCAGACACCTTCAACATTTCTCACATTATCACAGTTTATTCACGATAGTTTAGAGAAGGGTATACAATTATGACAATAACTAAATTGTTAAATTGTTTCAGAACAAATTCATCTTGATAATCACAAATTAATTACAGTCAAATCAAAATTTATTCAGACTCCTTCAACTTTTCTCATATTATACCAGTTAACTCGTTATATTTTAACCCTTGTGCAACCTTATGGACATTTTTTTTCCATTTCAGTTTTGTTTTCTGTTGTAAGTGTGCCTTTGTTAATGCCAGCTGCATAAATTTTGGCTCAGATGTTTATTTTTATTGAAAGTTTAATATTTCACCCTCATTTCCTTCAACAAATCAATTTTACCCTCCGTACAAAAAATACTCACACTCAGGACCTTAAGGACAAAAATGTCCACATTGAAACCCATTAAAACTGCAATTTTTTAACCCAGGACTATTTGACCTATCGCAAGGCTTTAAATTTTAAATATTTACAATTATTTTTACTAGATTGTGCCATTTTTTTTTTTTTTTTTCAAATTTGGCATATACATTTTTTTTAACCAAAAAATCTAACACTACATAAAAATACAAATGCCTCAAAATTAATGTTGTTGTTCTTCACTGACACACCCAAGAATCTAATAAGCAAAGAAAATTTTTTTTGCTTAGCATTTAGTATATGGAAATTACTACTATTTTTAATTTTTTCATAATTTTTTTTTTTTTTTAAAAACCTGTGGCATTATGCAAACAAACCACCATTTAAAGGGTTACAATTCTGAAAATGAATGAATGTTTGGTATCTATGGATAGAACAGATGCTGGATAAAAAAATCGACATCAGTAAAAGTGGAAAAAATTATTTCAGTTTTTGTGTACACTGTAAAAAATTAACATGAATTTAACGGTAAAAAACTGAAAAAAATGCTACGGTAAAAACCTGTGAAATGGTTAACTGTAAGTTCCCCTTCTATATACGGTGAAAAACTGTGTTGGACATTGCATACTATACTTTTATGGTAGTATACCGTTTTTGGAAGTTAAAAAGAACGTCTTTATGGTATTTACCTGTAAATTTAAGTGAAAACCATAAACCATAAAACATTGCTACCATATTTTTTTTACGTTAAACTTCTGGCAACCACAGCTGCCAGTATTTTACTGTAAATTTTATGATTTTTTTTTTTTTTTTTTTTTTTTTTTTTACAGTGTAACTTTTTTTTTGATGCACAAGGGTTAAACTGTTTCAGAACAAATTCATCTTGATAATGTCAGGTAACTTTAATAGAAAGGTATGTAACAAAACATAGTCAGGTCAAAGTGTCAAATCCTATTTTTGGTCCCCAATTTTACTGGTAGTTCACTGTATGAAGAATTTTTGGGTATGTTAGTTTACTTGATTTTGCTATCTTTACTTACATAAATTAACTATAGTGTCCTGCACCCACTAGTAAATATTATATCTGGTGTCTGAGTAATTTTGGGTTTGACTGTATATTCTGCTATAAAAATGTATGTAACCTTGTATTATTTTAGCTCGCACGCACACACACACACACACACACACACACACACACACACACACACACACACACACACACACACACACACACACACACACACACACACACACACAAGATGGTAAATTTTTTAGAATAATGTTTCTTTCTCTTTCAAAAATAATGTTTTTCCTTTGACCTTTGTTGTACTTCATCTATTTTTGAAAGCCCTAGAAAATTAATGAACTGATACAAATTCTAAAATATTTTACTTATGATTTCTAAAATGACCTTTGTTTAATAATGAGATCTGATTGTTAAGAGTACAGGTATTATTCATGTCAGATTGTGTCTTGAGATTCTGAGTGCAGATGCTAATCGGTAGAGACAAAGATCACAAAGAAAGCCAACAAAGTGCCACCAGGAACAAGTACTTTGGTTCTTTTTTTCTGAATATTTGCACGCTGTAAGCAAAACCTAAAGCTAGCACTCAAACAAAATATGTATTATGTATTCATTTTTGCATGTGATAATATCCACTTTTTTAAGATTAAATGTATATTCACAGAAATGTATATACTACATCAACTTTTGAAATTTATAAAATATATTTAAAATTTCTAAAATGACCTTTGTTTAATAATGAGATCTGAGTGTTAAGAATATTAAATCCTGTTTAATGTAATATATGTACTAATATTGTATTATTCATTTGCTGTAATTTCTCCCCCGTCATAGCCGAAGGTGTTTGGTTTTGTGACCCAAAATGGATTCCACCTACTTGAGGCATAGAACAAAGACAAATTCGACTAAACGTGGTAATTAAGAAGATACATTTTGCACACAGTGTAACACAGTGTTTTTGAATCTGAGTTGATGAAAAGTGTAATGCTTTTTATACAAATGACTGTATTTCATGTCAGATTGTGTCATGTCTTGAGATTCTGAGTACAGATGCTAATAGGTAAAGACAAAGATCACAAAGAAAGCCAACAAAATGCCACCAAGAAAAAGTACTTTGGTTCTTTTTTTCTGAATATTTGCACGCTGTAAGCAAAAGATATATTATGTATTCATTTTTGCATTTGATAATATCTACTTTTTTAAGATAAAATGTATTTTCAGATTTTTCAAGCCGACTTTCCTGATATTTGCTGTGAGTAATGTGCTATGCATGGTGAAATTCTTTCTTTGCTTTAAATTAGGAAGAATGAAAGAATTGAAAACAATTGTAGTGATGTTTTATAAAACATTTGCCTAATGTAACTGAAATATTTTCAAATTGTGTGCACTTTCCAGTTTTGTATTGAAATAAATAATGCTAGATGCATGAATATGTAGGCTACTCTGCTTGCTCGGTGGAAAAAAAAGAATTCATTAAACATTTATACATGTCATTTTCTACAATTAATAAAAAAATAAAATGTATGTTTTAGAATAATGTTTCTTTCTCTTTCAAAAATAATGACCTTTGTTTATACTCTCTTTTTTTTTTTTTTTTTTGGAAAATTAATTATCTGATAAAACGTTGCTGTAGTACAGAGACTGAACTAAGTGTAATGGAGGTTTTATGTTAAGAGTCTGTGTCTGTGACGCTCTCCATGCGGCAAGGTCTGTGGTTTCTCTGTGGTGGTTTTGTTTTAGTGTAGCGCTGAGGAGCTCAAAGTTGAACGAGCGATGCGCGAGAGATAATGCTCTGTCTTTTTGCACAGGAAGGGGTTTATTCATTTGCCTCAAAGTATCAGGAAGAACAGCTGCACATTCAAATTGAATGGCAGCACAGTTTCTCTCATACCCACATCTTTTTTTTTTTGTTTATTTAAGAGACCTTTTATTCATTTTTTGACTGTATTTGTTTTTCCCTATAGATCTTTTAATTTGAAATGTTAAAATTATCCAGATTTGTCTTGTGTTTGTCTTGTATTTGAGACCATAAAAAGACTTTTTACTGGAGTTTCTACTGTGTGATTTTTAGTGGCTATATTAAGTCACTTCTTCTCAGTTTCTCACAGGTGTCCTTGCAGAGTAACCACAGGTGTAGTTCATCACATTAACTAACATGTACATATACTATAGGTAGTCTATTGATACATAAGAAATTTTTCAAGCTAATTAAAGTTTCAAGCTGTAATGAGACAATATCAGTCAATATAGTTTCATAACGGGAACACACCCCCTCAGAGAGAACTTGATAACGCCCAAACACATAACACACCCTCAGATATGTAAGTCGGGGGACACCATAAAACCCCTACAAAACAAACAAGTGTCATCAGAGAAATAACCCACAGAAACGCTCAATAAAACAATTTAAACTTGATTAAAATAACTATTTAATGAGCATAACATAAAAGCATAAAATGACAGCTTATGAGATAAAAGAACGTAATTACAAAACTGTACAGCTCTAGTTTAATTCAGTCAAGTCAGACAATGGACAGTTGCTTGAATAATGTCTGATGTAACACTGTAAACCTCGGAATTTTAGCTATTCTTTTTTATTTACACATTTTTTTACATTCTCAAACCCAATGTATTTGATATTTGTGAAGCCATGACAAAATTTCAGAGATATCCACATGTCCACACTCTGGAGAGAAAAGGACCAGCACCTGCAAATGAACAAAAAAATAGAAACTATTATAAATTCAAACCAGATATAATGTTTAAGATTTTACTTTATCGGTACAGGACACTATAGTTCATTTATGTAAGTGGGGATAGCAAAATAAAGTGAACTGTGACATATTATACCCATAAATTCTTAAAACAGTCGACTACCAGTAAAACTAATACAAATTTGGGACCAAAAACTTTGACACTTTGACCTGACCATGTTTTTTTACGTACATTTCTATCAAGGTTATCTGACATTATGAAGAGGAATTTGGTCTGATAGTTTAACTTATCTTGAGTTCTAGTCATATTTTATTACCATATTCTAAACTGTAGAGAAAATGTTGAAGGTGTCTGAAAAATTTTATTTTTATCCAAATGTAGATACTTACATTTGTTTGATGAAGAGTCTGTTCTTCCACCTCATCGCAACGCATTCGTCCTATGAAGAAAATGACACAGTAACTATTTAAGAAGTTACAAAATCTCTTAAATCTCATGATACTGGCAGAAATAGGCTATCAAATGATTTAAGTGTTTATCAAAGTTTCACTGAGTCTTAGAAGTCTAACTGCGAACACAGAGCCAATGCAGACACATATGTAAAGGGTTTTGATGCGAGATCCCAGTGTCACAAGTGAACGTTAACTCAGCAATAAACTTTCTGTTTAGTTGCTAACTTTAATGTTTGAAAAGCATACAGATCATCGAAGAGACATTTTAGACATAGAAATAATATTCATTTAATTATTTAATTTATAAAAAAACATAAATTTCAGCATGTAGCTGCTGGTTTTTCAACTTACTTGGCAAATCGATGTCTGCACTTCTTAGGTAGACCTGTTGTCCCAATGTAAAAAAAAATGAATTTATTATAAAATAAATCGACCCTGGACCACAAAACCAGTCTTAAGTAGCACGGGTATATTTGTAGCAATAGCCAACAATACATCGTACGGGTCAGGATTATTGATTTTTCTTTTATGCCAAAAATCATTAGGATAATAAGATCATGTTCCATGAAGATATTTGTACATTTCCTACCGTAAATATATTAAAACTTAATTTTTTATTAGTAATATGCATTGCTAAGAACTTCATTTGAACACCCTGAGATTCCAGATATTCAAATAGTATTTCAGCCATATCCTAACTAACCACACATTAATGGAAAGCTTGTTTATTTAGCTTTCAGATGATGTTTCAAAAAATGTACCCTCATGACTTTGTGGTCCAGGGTCACATTTAAGTTAATTCTGCTACACTTATTATATGGTAAACTGTTTACAATGAACTATACTCTAAGTATTTCAGTAACTCACAATTGTTTTTTTACAGGGTATCTGAACATCTAAAACAATTTGTGAGAGTAAACATGTCACATGGCAAAACTGAAGTTTTAAAGCTCTTTTATTGACCACTGTGTTACAAAATGTGCAAGCTCTATCTATGTGTGTGTGTGTGTGTGTGTGTGTGTGTATATATACTTACGACTGAAGTAGTAGAGTGTGCCCGCAAGTGTAATGGCCAAAAGCAGAAGAGCACCTATCGCTGGCCAAAGCACCGTTTGTTCACAGCCTGCAACACAACACAAACAAACCACTGAAACAAAACAGTAAACATCAACAGCAACATCAAATAGCACGTCTCAGTTCCGCACCTTTAAGAGGGCTGGAGGGTTTGCAATAACAGGTCTTTTTGGGTTTCACCGTCTTGACCGTTGGCGGTTGAACTGTTGGAGGATTCACTAGAGAAAAAAGACAAAAACATATAAAAACCAAGTCAATTAACATGAACTTTCCAGACTAGAAGATCCTAGACAGATAAACATTGCTTTAACTAACAAAACATAAGGATTCTGAGACCAAATATCATCGGCATCTCCAATGAATTCACTTCTGATTCTCTCTTTCTCTGTTTAGTCAATTATTATAAGATCTTGAGATGTTCTAGAGCACCATGAAAGAGGAAAACATGAATATTTGGAAACATCTCCAACTTCACACCAGGTAAAGATCATCTTACTTTAGGACATAGAGATAGGAACCTCAGTGCTAGTGTGATTTTAGTATGTGACTCTGGACCACAAAACCAGTCTTAAGCAGCAATCGGAATATTTGCAGCAATAGCCAAAAATACATTGCACGGGTCAAAATTATCAATTTTTCTTTTATGCGTAAAATTATTAGGAAATTAAGTAAAGATCATGTTCCATTCAAATATTTAGTAAATTTCCTACTGAAAATATAACAATTTTTGAGTAGTCATATGCATTAAGAACTTCATTTAGACAACTTTAAAGGGCGATTTTCTCAATTTTTTGATTTTTTGCACCCTCAGATTCCAGATTTTCAAATAGTTGCATCTCGGCCAAGCCAAAGCATACATCAATGGGAAGCTTATTTAATCAGCTTTCATATGATGTATAAATCTCAATTTAAAAAAATTGACCCTTATGACTGGTTTTGTGGTCCTGCATCACATTTGACTCTGTAAACCAGTATTCGGTGTCTCAGTTTCATTGCTTTAGTCTTTTCATTCACTAGCCACCATTAACACCTTTAAAGAAGGAAATTGAAAAAAAAAAAACAGGCTAGGGGACCGAGACATAGAAAGCGAGCGCTGCTATACCTCCAGGCATTATGTAATATCCGACAGGCATATCATTTTTAGTTTTAAACATGCAGGAATAGAGGCCGATTTCATCCTTCTGTAGTCCTGTTATACGCAGGGTGTAGACCACCCTCTGTCCAGAGGACGTGGAGCCCTTAAAGCGAGTGGCGTCCAGGTTTTCTCCATGTTGCTCTCTGCCAGCGCTGTTGACATACAAGAGGAACTGAAGTGTCTTTGTCCTCTCAAGGTATCGGTACCAAAAAACCTCCTGGCAGGAGTGGTCTGGACATTCGCAGGTCAGACTTTCCGAGCCATTGATTTTGGCGAAAAGAACAGACGATGTAGCCTGGAAGGTGGGGATCGCAGCCGCTTTAGGAGAAACAAAGAGAAAGTTGTGAGATTTGATTGAGATTTTCAATATCATCTGAATGATATTTAAAGGGCATCGATAGGCTCTAAACAATATTAAATCAGATATTTTACAACAGTTAAAAGAAGACAGGTTTAAAATAGATTTAGGAACTGAAAAAAAAAAAAAACAGAACAGAAAAGGCTGAGAGTCCCTTTCACAATAGACCATACAGAACTAAATACACACAAGTCAGTAATTTCTTTGCTATGTGAGAATGGAAACCTGTATAGACAAAACACTTAAAGGCAATATCCTCTTGCAAAATAGTTTTCCTCTCTTATCATTGCCTACAGGAAAAAGCACCTTTCTGTCTTCACACTTTGCTTATGTGGGCATAGATTCATACGAGAAGACAAACATTATAGCTCATATGTCAGAGAACGGAAAAAAATCCATTCACACAAAATACAATATTCAGTTTGGTTTAGAATCTGAAACAGTCAGTCTTTAGCGAATCAGAGTTGTGTTTAACACTGACTTCGACAGAGTAGATCTTTCTGGAAAACCAGCAACAATCCAGACGAAACAAACAAACCAGAGCGAAAATGTTTAAATAAAAAATATAAACAGTCAGCATTTTAAGAATATATGTATATATATTAATACATGTGAATATTTTTTTACATCAGAACATATTACGCAAATGAATGTTATGCTACATGAACTTACGTGGCTTGAAATACATTATAACACACTTTTGATAAATATACTGTTTCTTTTCAGAAACTTTTATTTAATACCAAATGTGTAAGTATTGTGTTTGCAAAATACACAAACAGTTGCTTCAAATATTTTAAAGCGCAAAAAATCTTGTAATTGCCTAAGGATGCACGCATTTCTAGGCCTTTAGCACAGCATCGATACTATCACAAAACATTATTTAAAAAAACTCTTGAAAAATGTCATCTTCTCACATTTATGACAGTTTTTAAACAAATGATATAACAACAGTCGTCAATTTACTTTGACTTAATCAGACTTCCTCAAGCTGAGCTCTTATTACTGTAGTACTTATGTTTCAAGTCTGATCGCATTAAAAGTTTAACATCTCTTAAATAATATGCATTTAAATGAAAAGTTCTTACCTGGCACCCATACGAACAAACAAAAGCAGATGCAAGAGAGGGTCATCCTTGGGCGTCTGTGTGTGAGCTGTCAACTGTGTGTCTGTGTTTTCCTTTCTGTTCTTCATGTGTCACGCAGAAAGGAGGGCCTGCAGTGTGTGGGCCCAATGAACCAATTACTGACAGCCTATCAGAGATGAAACACGCAAGAAACATCAAGGAAAATTCAGGAGACTTTTCGGAAAACATGCATTTCAAGTTTCGTTACCAAGTAAATAGCAGCTACTGAGCATTGCACATTATTAAAAAAAAACCCTCAGAAGTACAAAGTCATCTTTGAGCATGCAAATCGACAACATTTAGGCTGATTTTGCAATGGACTGTTTTCTTAGCTTTTCTATGACATTTTAAAGTCATATTCAGAGAATGAGTTGATATAATAGACATTTTAAAGACCTCAAGATATGTTATAACCAACCCATTGCAAGGGAAGTCAGACGGAGTTAAAATCGTAAAATGACGTAGTTAAAATATGAACTCACAACTGAGATCTAAACCATCTGAGAATCAAAATCAACAGCTAGAACTTAACACTGGTCATTATATTATTTTTATAGTTACTGATTGTTAAAGTAATTTGTTCTTCTCTTTAATCTGAAACCAAGCGCACAGGTTTACTAAACCCTAAACGTCTTTCCTGACTTTAACCCAAATGCAGGTGTTTGACCTAAGAAACACCTGCATCTGTCCGCAGAGCATGACAGCTGGCACTGCATCAAATTAAACACAAACACATAATATAAAAACACTTGTGACAAATATCAAATACGACTAAAAAAATAAGCCTTTAAAAATAAGACACATGAAAAATCACACATTCATCTCTGTAAAGAAAATACCTATAAAATTATTGAATTAACCAATTCATTAATACTGACAAAGTACTGGTGGTGGCATATAATCAGCAACATTGCGCTGTGGAAAAACAAAATATGTTTCATCTTAAAGTGTTGATTTTTATCACGTCACATTATGCCCCCAAAATGTGTGCCATATGGCTCTCACAGATATATTCTGTATAAATGCATGAATGCCCAATGTTTTAAGTTTAAATGCTGCTTTGAATATTTACATCAAAGCACAGCTGAAATAAGTTACAACCACTTTGAACTTAATTACTGATTAAGAAAACTGAAAAAGGATAAAAGTATTAATAAAAAAATATTCAATTAAAATAAAGACCATAAAATCTACATAAAATTATAATAAAAAAAATTATTTACAAATATTTTAAAAAATCAGTACATTGTAGGTATACAGTTGTATCTATCATATTTAATTTTGGCTGAATTAATATTTACTTTACACTAAAGAAAGAACAAAGCACTCAGACTTCACATGAATAGATTTTTTTTTTTTTTCACAGTGTAAAACCGTTTACACTGCAATCACATATCGACAGAGCAGATCACAATAAGTTTATTCCAAGGCCTCTTGGTTGGACATAAACATCTTGTTCATAATAATTAAGTAAGTAAGGTTTGTTCATTAACATGCACTGAAATTTACTTCCTAGCATCATGACAGCAACCCTGAATAACTCGAAAACGTGGATGGAATCTCGGAATCCAGTCCAGTATACTGTAAGTATACTGTATACCAAAAGTATAAGTATACCAAAAGTAGTACACTTAAATCTAATCGCGATATAGACTAGTATCTGTAAATATTAAGCTGCAAAAATACAATTTAAATATGAATCCAGCATGTTCTTTGTGTCTCTGTGTGAATGGTTTCGTTTAAATATACTTAAGTGTAATGAAATATACTTCCCTAATGATTTGCAATATGCGCTTTGAAGTCCCGATCTGAATCAAATGATTCACGTTCCGCACTTTGAAGTTCTGATCTGAATCAAATGATTCACGTTCCGCACTTTGAAGTTCTGATCTGAATCGAATGATTGACGTTACACTCTTTAAAGTCCTGATCTGAATCAAATGATTCACTTTCCGCACTTTGAAGTTCCGATCTGAATGAAATGATTCACGTTCCGCACTTTGAAGTTCCGATCTGAATCAAATGATTTACGTTCCGCACTTTGAAGTTCTGATCTGAATCAAATGATTCACGTTCCGCACTTTGAAGTTCTGATCTGAATCGAATGATTGACGTTACACTCTTTAAAGTCCTAATCTGAATCAAATGATTCACGTTCCGCACTTTGAAGTTCCGATCTGAATCAAATGATTTACGTTCCGCACTTTGAAGTTCTGATCTGAATCAAATGATTCACGTTCCGCACTTTGAAGTTCTGATCTGAATCGAATGATTGACGTTACACTCTTTAAAGTCCTAATCTGAATCAAATGATTTACGTTCCGCACTTTGAAGTTCCGATCTGAATCAAATGATTCACGTTCCGCACTTTGAAGTTCCGATCTGAATCAAATGATTCACTTTCCGCACTTTGAAGTTCCGATCTGAATCAAATGATTCACGTTCCGCACTTTGAAGTTCTGATCTGAATCAAATGATTTACGTTCCGCACTTTGAAGTTCTGATCTGAATCAAATGATTCACGTTCCGCACTTTGAAGTTCTGATCTGAATCGAATGATTGACGTTACACTCTTTAAAGTCCTGTTCTGAATCAAATGATTCACGTTCCGCACTTTGAAGTTCCGATCTGAATCAAATGATTCACGTTCCGCACTTTGAAGTTCTGATCTGAATCGAATGATTGACGTTACACTCTTTAAAGTCCTGATCTGAATCAAATGATTCACGTTCCGCACTTTGAAGTTCCGATCTGAATCAAATGATTCACGTTCCGCACTTTGAAGTTCTGATCTGAATCGAATGATTGACGTTACGCTCTTTAAAGTCCTGATCTGAATCGAATGATTCACGTTCCGCTCTTTGAATTCCTGATCTGAATCGAATGATTCACGTTCCGCTCGTTGAAGTCCCGATCTGAATCAAATGAATTGTGATACGCACTTTGAAGTCTCAATCTGAATCAAATGATTCATGATACATGATTTGAAGTCCGATTCTAAATCAAATCGTTTGTGATACACACTTTCAAGTCCCATTCTGAATCAAATGATTCATGTTATGCGCATTGAAGTCCCGATCTGAATCTAATTATTTGTGATAAGTGCTTTAAAATCCTGATCTAAATCAAATGATTCACGATACACGCTTTGTAGTCCCAATCTAAATCAAATGATTTGCGAAATGCACTTTGAAGTTCCGATCTGAATCAAATGATTCACGTTCCGCACTTTGAAGTTCTGATCTGAATCGAATGATTGACGTTCCGCTCTTTGAATTCCTGATCTGAATTTAATGATTCACGTTCCGCTCTTTGAAGTCCCAATCTGAATCAAATGAATTGTGATACGCACTTTGAAGTCTCAATCTGAAACAAATGATTCACGATACATGATTTGAAGTCCGATTCTAAATCAAATAGTTTGTGATACACACTTTCAAGTCCCGATCTGAATCAAATGATTCGTGATACACGCTCTTAAGTCACATTCTGAATCAAATGATTTGCAATACACAATTTAATTGGATCGCTTCGACACAATGTATGATTTTGCAATGCAATGGTTTAATTGATTCATTTTAGAGTTTCAAAAAGCTCTGTTGATACTGCGTTCTTTGCTTTTTTTTCTATAAAATGTATTTGTTGATTGAAAAAACTTTTCAAAAGCACCCCTTACATAAAATTAATTAATTAATTTTTAATTAATTAATTAGAGACACTTTTGATTTATTCAAATTTAATAAATGAAACCATTCAAATGAAATACAGAAATTAATGGAAAACAGAATTTGGTCAAAATAAAACTGAATTTGATAATAAAATAAATGTATTTCATTGGGCCTTAAAATTGACATTTTTTATAAACTTTTAATAAATTGTTGTTATCTTAAGTCTTATGATTTTGATTAATCAGACATGCTTTTTGAGTTGATTAAATTTAACCATTAAAACAGTCTACAAAAGTTAACAGGGAAAAATAAACTTAAAAAAGAATAAAATGGATTTCATAGAGCCATAAAAACTGCAGACCTGTTCTGCACCAAAGAAGTCAAATTGTTTTTTTATTCAGAAGCCCAACATTTCTCAACGCAAAACCAACGTGCTAGTTTTCCACTCCAATTTTCGAGATAAACTGCACTAATGAAGTTTTTGAGTGAGTGGGACTCTAAAGCCTGAAGCTCAGAGGGGCTTGTGTGGGAGTTTTAAGCTAAAGCGTCTAAGATCTCGTTCATTGGCCTTCGTCTCTCGAGGAGGGCTGGAGGGGCTTACGGGCCCATGGAGGGGTCGTGAAGAGGGGAGGATGTGGGAGACGCACACGCCTTGGAGGTCGAGGGTACGACAAAGACACGGAGTCGAACCACACGATTCTTTGAAAACAGGAGATCTCAGGGGGCTCGAGAGAACGCTTTAGTGCGACTGTCGACGAGCTTATGTCTATGGAGGGCTTTCAACTTTGCGGTTACAAAGACTTGGAAAACAAGTTCATATAGTTCTGAGGTACAAAAGCTGTGTTTGAAGCAACAGGTGTTAGATCCACAATTTAATACAAGTGCATTTGAAGACGAAAACATGGTTAGAATTTAAAAACACTAGAATTCATCCTGCATGCAAATTAAAGGATTAGTCGACACAAAAATAAAAAATTCTGTCATCATTAACTCACCATCATGTTGTTACAGGTACACTATATTACTTAGATTTTTAAAATGAAGCAAATTAACATATTAGAATGATTTCTGAAGGATCATGACTGAAAACTGAAGTAATCCCTAGCTGCTGAAGCTTCAGCTTTGCATCACGGAAATAAATAACATTATAATTATTTTTTAAATGTGACCGAGACAATTTGGTCAAGATGCTAATTGAAATTCTGGAAACTGAGGGTGCATATATTAAAAAAGTTGTCCAAATTAAGTTCTTAGCAATGCATATTACTAATCAAAAATTATGTTTTAATATGTTTACGGTAGGAAATTTATAAAACATCTCCATTGAACATGATCTTTACTTAATATCCTAATGATTTTTGGCATACAAGAAAAATCTATATTTCACAATATTACTGTTTTACTATATTTTGATCAACCAAATGCAGCCTTGGTAAGCATAAGAGATTTAATTCAAAAATATTTGGGGAAAAAATGACTTTTTGACTGGTAGTGTATAACTGACCTTTTCTGTCAGACACAAAAGTAGAAATTTTAAACTAGTCTACTCTACTCTATTTTATATATTTAAAGGGAAGGGGGATCTGGCATGTCTTTAAAAATAAAAAAGGCACTAGGAATGTATCATTAAATTATTATAGTCAAAAATAATTTGTGCTTGAACTGGCTTGAAATCAAAAATCAGAAAGAGTCATACAGTGGATCGATTTCACTGATGTCCAACCTCTAAGTTTAAGTAGAATTTTTGGTCTATTTATGAGTCGAAAGACTTGGAATACAAATCCTTTAATGATGCCTTTTTGTCATTTTGAAGCTAACCAGCCAACATCCCTATTCTCATATGAGTTTGGAACAAATGGGGGTTAGTAAATTACAAAATTGTCATTTCTGGCTCCAATTTTAAATGTAAATGTGAATAAGAAAACCTAACTAATGAATTTTCAAGAATAATTTCCTTCTGAAAAACATCCACATTTATCTTCCCATGATCAATGTGTTCCCTGAGCGGTCAGAAAGTGCTCCAAAAGTTAGGGATTGTTTAAGGGAGATGTTGGAAATCAACTTAGCAGCCGTCATTAAATAAACGTTTGATTGCATGATTGTGATAACTATCAAAAAAGGAAATGCAGCTCTATGCAAGAAAGAGGTCAACAGAGTAGCATCCGTGTCCTCATTCAACTCCTGCACCTGTTAGACCTGCAAACTAAAAAAATCCTGTGTATGCTGCATCAAATGAGCCTGCCATTAAAACAGAATTGCAAGATAAACCAGGACTGCAGCCTATAAGATCTAATTCAGATTTAGGGAAATGATTACCATATGCTGATCTGACCACTATTCAGACTCTTCATTTCATTCTCGGGAATTCATTCCTGTTGTCAAGTTTTCTCGAACAAAGTCAGATTAAGTCTGAAAGATGTTTCTATCAGATCCACATAGAGCAAGAACCATACATGTTTGCAATCAGCGCCCCCTTGAGAATAAAACTAGAAAGTTTTCTAGTTTAGAAAGAATAAAAAGTTTTTTTTAAGAAAAGTTCAACAATAAATACTAAATCTATGCTGACATAAACAGTGGGAGGGGTTTATTTCATTAAAGCATGAAGCAAGTTGAAGGATACATCCACATGGACATGGTGGAGGCTCATATAGTGTTTTTGCATCACACCACAAGGTATAAAAAGTTAGTGATTTCTCCAAGAGAAAAGTGCAGGTCTAAAGACGTCCTAAAGTCTGTAGTCCTGAGCATTTCAAAAAATGAGCATTTTCACATTGTTTACTCACCCTCATGTCATTTCAAACCTGTATGACTCACTTTCTTTTGTGGAAGACAAAAGGAGAGATTTAGCATAATGTTCATGCTGCTCTTTTCCACACAGTGAAAGTGAATTTTGCTGAGCTCTAAAAAAAACAACAAAAGAACCTTAAAGAACTTGAGAATAAAAGAATGAAACTTCCAGAATGAAAATTTCCTGATAATTTACTCACCACCATGTCATCCAAGATATTCATGCCTCCTCTTCTTTCTTTCTCCAGTCAAAAAGAAATTAAGGTTTTTGAGTAAAACATTCCAGGATTTTTCTCTATATAGTGGACTTCAATGGGAATCGATGGGTTGAAAGTTCAAATTGCTGTTGCAATGCAGCTTTAAATTGCTCTACAAAATTGCGAAACGAATGGTCATTTTCTAAGAAAAACACAAATTCATAAACTTTTTAACCACAAATGCTCATCTTGCACAAGCTCGACCTCAAACATTATGTAATCATATACGTGTGACGTAGGTAAAAGTACCAACCCAGTGTTTACAAAGCAAATGTGCAAAGAAGTAAAATGCTCTTTACAAAAAAAGGTAAAGCAATGTCGGCCAATTTTTTAAAGTACAGATGAAGAACTAACGGCGTGGCAATTTTTTCGAATGCATGTACGTAACGCGTGAAGACGCACATCGCAAAGCTAGTGCTAGAATTTGTGCATTTGTGGTTAAAAAATACACAAATTATTATTATTTTTTAAATGACCAATCATGCAGAGCCCTTTAAAGCAGCATTAAAATGGCACTTCTGACCTTTCACCATTCGCCAACATTAAAGTCCATTATGTGGAGAAAAATCCTCAAATGTTTTCCTCAAAAACCTTAATTTATTTGCGACTGAAGAAAGACATGAACATCTCGAATGACATGGGGTTGAGTAAATTATCAGGAAACTTTCATTCTGGAAGTGAACTTCTTTTAAAGTAACAGCTTGTTCATACAACTCGTGCAATATAGAGTATTTGGAAGCCGTTTGATAGCTGTGTGTTTGACAAACACTGTAGTGTCTTGCACATCACCTTTCTGCTCAGACATGGCGAGACTGAACATGTGGAAATGTAGGCAGCAATACTTTCAGCCAACATTTTTGATCAATTTTGGTCTGTACCTCACCAAATTTAGAAAACATAGTCCACATGTCATTTTTAGAGATTGACAGCTTCCATTCACATTTACTGAACTGGAAAAAAGTTGCATGGACATTATTAAAAACATCTACTTTTGTGTTCCACTGAAGTCATATGGGTTTGAAATGAAATGAGGGTGAATAAATGATGCTAAAATGTTCACTTTTGATTCCTTAAAAAGGAAAAAAAATTAGAGCATATGAGTTTCTGTATGAAAGAAAGGCCTATAGAGTTATTCAGAGAGCATAAATAGTGAGAAGGATCCAGATGATTTCAGCAAAATGCTTTTCTGAGGTCCCGTGCAGTTTATTAGTACAATACTGTCACACAATCATTCAAAGAATAATCTAAAAAACACCAAGAATCGTCTCATCCCAGAGCCGTTCCTCTTCTGTCCGGTTGTCTTCTTGATTCATCTTCTCTTTGCCTTTTTTCTTCTCTTTTTTGTGTTTGTGTTTGCCATCTTTCATTTCTGTTCTGACCTCTACGTGTTCCTCCATCTTTCCCTGTGGTTCCTTGCGCACCTCAACCTCTTGTTTCTCCAAGAGTTCTTCTTCTTTTTGTCTTTTTGCATGCTGTCCATCCCCGTGCCTCTTACTTTTCTTGCTTGCTCTTCTTTTACTTCTGGCTTCCTCGTCTTCACCAGAGCTTCTTTCTCTTTTTCTTCTCTCCTTCCATTTCTTTCTATCCTCTTCTCCTTCTACACTTCCTCTCCTGTCTCCTTTCCGGCTCTTTTTCCGTTCACCTCGTTCTATATCAGACCCTTCATCCTGGTCTCTTCTGCTCTTCCCTCGCTTTTTCACCTTCCTCTTCCGTCTCCTCCTCTCTCTGCTGTCGTAGCTGCTGCTGCTGTCAGTACTGCTGCTAGTGTAGGAGGAGGAGTCTGAGAAAGAGGAGGAGCTCAATGATTCAGGGCTCCGCCCTCTTTTATACAGGTGACCAGGTGTGAAAGGAGGACGGGCATGGGGTATATATCCCAGCCGACAGTGTGGGACAGGGCCTTGCATCCCAAAGCCAAACTGATTGACCTGAGGCTGGAATTGAGGTTGCCAGTGAGGTTGAGGGAAACCAGGAGGTGGCAACCGTGGTACCAGCTGGGCAGGATGAGGTATGTCTTCTGTTATCTGTGGACCTTCATTTGCACTCTCATCCAGACCCTTGCTTGCTTGTCCCACGGTGGCTGGCCCTGCTTTGGGCTCCAGTCCCCGGGCCTTCTGCACCTGGATGTAATCAGCAAGCTCATCCTGGAAGGAGTCGTACACTTTCTTCTGAGATTTGCACAGGTCCATAACTTTCTTCTCTCTAAGTGCAAAGATTAATGAGAGTACATTTCTCAGATTCAGATGGTTGATACAGTAACAAGCAGATTAAGATTACAGATTAAGAACATTAGGAATGTAATGTATTATTAATATTGTGGTATCGCAATATTATATGACGATATGAAACTATAGGTCTTCCAGGCAAAAAGTGTAGATTTTTAAAATACATTTAACCTTCTTATTCTAACATAAAAGGTCTTTAAAGTTGTCTTTTGGGCCATTATAGTGTGGCACAGTATCTGTCAAATGAACTAAAAATGAAAGTGAAATTTTGAAGTAAAAACTTTTTTGAAGAAAAAATCAAATGTACTCCAATATTTTTGTACACCGTACACAAAATGTAAACTGCAAAAATAACTACAATTTGTATGAACATTTATTTTAAAGAAAATTAACTCATATTTCACTGGACCACAAAACCAGTCTTACGTAGCATGGGTATATTTGTAGCAATAGCCAAAAATACATTGTATGGGTCAAAATTATTGATTTTTCTTTTAATTATGCCAAAAATCATTAAAATATTAAATAAAGATCACGTTCCGTGAAGGTATTTAGTACATCATCTACCGCAAATATATCAAAACGTATTTTTGATTAGTAATATGCATGGCTAAGAACTTAATTTAGACAATTTTAAAGTCGCTTTTCTCAATATTTAGATATTTTGCACCCTCAGATTCCATATTTTTAAATAGTTCTATCCAAAGATTGTCCTATCCTAACAAACCATGCATCAATGGAAAGCTTATTTATTCGGCTTTTAAATGATGTATAAATCTCAAATTTAAAAAATCCTTATGACTGGTTCTGAGATCCAGGGTCAAAAATTTGCATAGACAGAATATTTTATATTAAATAGAAAAAAAATGAAAAAGAAAAACCTATGGTGAGATTTTGTCTATAAACAGGTATTTAAAAAAAAAAGATTCATTCTAATTTCATACTGACTATGAAATATTTAAAAGCAGCCAACATTGGTTATTGGCCAATATTGATCATCAAAAAATGTCAAATATTTGCTGACTAAGTAGCTTGGCTTTTGTATCAACCTGATGCTAATGTAAAATAAAGTTCAATCTCATAAAACAAATATCCAAATCCTAGTGGCTGCAACAAAAAAGGCATCAGACAAAATAACCAATAAGAGTGACGTCACTCACTTGACAAAGTGTTTGTTTCCCTGCATGTGTGCCTGGTACATCTCTATCGAACTGAGCGTCAAACAGCAAATCGGGCAAGTCAGGGAGCTTACTTTAGTGCATGAGAGAAAAACAAAATAGTAGAACAGAGAGGGTATAACATGAATCAGTGACATTCTAAAAGTATTTTTATATTTTATACACTTTCATTACATGATTAATAAATTAAATTAAAAATAATTAATATTCTTATGAATATTATTGAGTTTTTTTAATATGATTTAAGTTGGCAAATGTAGATGTATATTAACATATACCATGTTCTGACTGTTCTCCCATCTGGTCCAGCATGTCTTGTCGGGCCTGGTTACGCTGATGCTTCCGTCCGCTGTAGTGCTGCTGGGCGACCAGAGGGTTGTTAAAGGAAGCGCTGCATAGTGTACAGTACTTGTTGGGGTCACTAAGATCAACCTCTTGATCGCCCAAGCCAGCAGTGTCCTTCTGCTCCTGACTGATCGGATTCTGCACAGCAGGCTCTGATGGGAGGACAACAGGAGCTGTGTGTATTTCTAGGACGGGTGCTGAAAGTTGAATATAACAAAAGAAGGTTATGACAGGTTTGGCTCACAGTGATGAAAAGTCACAGTCCCTAGTTTGATTTTACTCACCTACAGGTGGCAGGGGATTTGTTTTTCTCATGTTCTTAGCATGAACTTTGCCCTCATAATGCGACTTGGCCACAGTTGGAGAGCTGAATACCATGTTGCACAGCTCGCAGAACTTCTCTGCAGACAGACCTCTCTGTAACAAAATATGATGTATTAAATACTATCAAACATATAAGCAATATTCTGTATGATCTGTTACATACCAAAAGGCCTCCACAATCTTGGCTCGGATTATTTATTTTAGCTTTCTTGTTCTGCAGGTAAATCCTGACTTTTTGTGCATGCTTTTTCCCCTGGTAAAGAGAAACGAGTGTTAGAAATATGACTGCTTTTTTAAGGTTGCGTGAAAAAACCCTTGATTTCACAAACCTCATAATGAGAAACTCTCTGGGACTCATAAAGCAGGGTTGCTTCACAGATGTGACAGAAGTTATCTGTCAAGAGGCCTTTGAGAAGATCGCTGTCACTCTGAGACCCTGCAGAAAATCAGACCATAAAATTGAAATTGTAAAATCATATTTGAAATCATAAATTTGTGTAAGGGATCATGTTTGTACAAATAAGAGTTTCATAGAGCATGCCATTTATGACTAGAAATAGATTGTAGATACAATGTGAGGCTTTTGGTAACACTAGTCAACATAAAAAGACACCACTGTACTGTATCTGCATTTTCATACTTGCATAAATCATTGGACTGAACTAAATGTGACAGTTTACATAAAAATGGTTTTACAGGTGATCAAAGACATTTTTTCTGCTTATATTTCCATGAATGAGGCCCAACTTGTGCATACAAAAGCATACTAGTAATAAAATATCAGGTTGTTGTGGTTCAAGACTACTATAACTAGTAAAAAAAACTTGCAAATATTTACATGCTATGCCTGAAAATATTTAAAAATGCTGTTATAAAAACACACAAATACAATTAAAGAGCAATCGTTTGAATCTGAGCAGCAGTACATTAAAATGTAAAATCAAAATGATTACAACTGATTTAAACAAAAAAAAAAAATCACCAATTAGCCCAATAAATTGTGCATATCTATGTTTGTGCATGCTGTAAATTCTTTTGCCATTATTTTAATGAATGCAATGCTGCAATATACATAGTTCTAAAAGAAAGAGTGATACTCAAGTTATTGTAAAACTTACTTGACTTGCACAACTATTATTTGCATAAAAAGTACAAATTCAGTAAAACTGTTTCTTCAGCTCAAACTATTTAGTCACCAATAAGTTTGTGGACACTAAAATTGTATAAAAGCGTCAATTAATTAACGTTTATTAATCTTTTTTGTACTGCGGTCTAAAAGAACATATACATCTCATATAATATGATACGAATGTACTAGTTTTTATTATCATTTTTAAATGAAATCACATGAACTAGTTAGAAATAAAAAATAAACACCTTAAAACGCACTAAAACGATTTGAAATATCACAAACGAGGTGTTACTTTTCATAACAATGGCGATGTAAGATTATTATGAGGCTAAAACGCATTCGCTAATGTTGCCTGGTTAACTAGATTGTTGCTTAGTCGACGAATAAATCGCTTTACACGATGGCATGATTCATTAAATCCACGTTTTATGTCTCATCATGTATTTTCAATCGATCCACTATGATAATTGACCTAAAAACACACCAGATTTAAAAAAAAGGGATTTTTTGTGGTGGTTGTTTAAGGTGAACGATGGGTACTAATATTTAGCCTAGCCTAGCTTGTTAGTTGGCTCACTAAGTTTTATTACCACCCATGAATCCATCTCAAACAACTCAAACACAAGCATTCGATGCAAATTATCTCCACATGACTGCATTTCTGAAGTTTTTGAAGGGTTTCAACTGATAAGACTCACCTTCTTCAACCTGAGAAATATTGGTGTTAGTGTTTTGTACTGTTTCTGGATTGATATCGTCTGTATTTTTGATTTTGTCGGTTTCCGCACACTGCGGAGAACACGATACACGACCTTCGAGCTCGGACATTTTTTTAAACCTGGAAATTAATCAAAACTGTAACAGATTACGCTAAAATGCCAAAGAGCTCTACATGGCAATGGCTACGATATGAAGGGAGGTGATATGCGCAGTAGAATCACGTTTCTTTACTTGCCAGTCACTGAATTAAAGAGATGCTTACTGCCACCATCTGGTGTTTTCATGTTACTGTCCTAGTAAATTAAGAATCTAAAAATAATTAATAAATATCTTTGTTATTGTATGAAGCGGTTATGTCATGTGCTTTACCATTAAATCACAAAGTCTGTATTTATAAATGCAATGGCAAGCCTTTTCTGCCAAAAAAGAAGATTTTATTACCATTGAATCATAATGAAATAAAATAGGACCTCATTTAAACAGTGCATGCAATCATTAATTTTCCTGTCATTTCAGAAAAGTTTAACTATAGCCTAAATTTATGTTAAATTGTAAATGAAGTATAGTTTAATTTATACCTGAAACTGAAATGAATTTAGGTCAGTGAATTATTAACATAATGGTTTTATTCCTTCAGTCTGAGAAACAGATAAAATGTCATGAATTTCTTTTTGTACATTAACTGAAGACAAATCTGAACTGGCCAAAAATAGAGATACATAACTTCTGGCTCACTGAAGACACTTAGAGACAGTCAGTCCTCATGAAAAAGACATATAATTCCTTGAATACAGTTGAAATCACACAAGAGAAACAGATGAAATCTGCTGAAATCTGTTAAAATAGTTACAATCTTGCTGTGAAGGTACCATAGTACAGTGCTGGTATCAGATATACAGTTGAGGTCAAAAGTTTACATATACCTTGCAGAATCTGCAAAATGGTCATTATTTATCAAAATAGGAGGGATCATACTAAATGCATGTTATTGTTATTTAAAAGACATTTACATATAGTCAACAAGAGAAAATAATAGGTGAATTTATAAAAATGGCCCTGTTAAAAAGTTTACATGCACTTCATTCTTAATATTGTGTTGTTACCAGAATGATCCACAGCTGTGTTTTTTTTTTTTTTTTTTTTGGTTTAGTGATAGCTGTTTGTGAGTCCCTTGTTTGTCCTGAACAGTCAAACAATGATTGTCTAATTTTGAGATCTATCTT
Organism: Garra rufa; assembly: GCF_049309525.1. Classification (NCBI taxonomy): domain Eukaryota; kingdom Metazoa; phylum Chordata; class Actinopteri; order Cypriniformes; family Cyprinidae; genus Garra; species Garra rufa. The sequence continues at coordinate 32,798,768 of NC_133379.1, forward strand.
TTCACACTGAGGGATTTGCAACTATTACAGAAAATTCAAAAACTCGCTGATGCTTCAGAAGTTAACACAATGCATTAAGAGCCAGGGGGTGAAAACTTTTGAATTTGAAGATCAGGGTAAATGTAACTTATTTTGTCCTTTGGGAAACATGCAAGTGTCTTCTGTTCAAAAGTTGTCACCCCTGGCTCTTAATGCAATGCTTTTTTCTTTCTAGAGCATCAGTGAGTGTTTAACCCTTCTGTAATAGTTGCATATGGATGGATCCAAGATGGATCTCAAAATCAGACAGTCATTGTTGGAAAGATACACAATAATGCTGAAAAACCAAAGAATTTGTGGGACCTAAACGATTTTTCTTAAGAATATCAGGCAGTTTAACTGTTCAGGACAAACAAGCGACTCATGAACAACTATCACTAAACAAAAACAACAAAACAGCTGCGGATCATTCAGGTAACAACACAGTATTAAGAATCAAGCGTATGTAAACTTTTGAACAGGGTCATTTTTTAAAATGTAACTATTATTTTTTTCTTGTGGACTATATGTAAATGACTTTTATGTGAAATGTCTTATTCAGGTCAGTACTAAATAATAAAATAACATGCATTTTGTATGATCCCTCTTATTTTGGTAAAATAATTAACATTTTGCAGATTCTGCAAGGTGTATGTAAACTTTTGACCTCAACTGTACCATAGTATACCATTTTGTGCCTCATTATTTTAATTTCCTAATTTTCATATAGTTTGTTGTCAGTGACAAAACAAACAAATGTTATTTTTTGTTAAATTACACACAATATTAGCACAGACATTATAGTACGAATGCATTAAACATGTAAACATTTCATTTTTGTGGAGTGTCTTTTAGAAAGAGACATAGAACATCTGTCAGCATAGCAGTGAGCTATGAGACACCTTCATTACTCTTTTTCCTCCGAATCACTTGGACAGCCATGTAACAGAAGGTGGCAGTGAGGAGGACAGTTAAGAGAATCAACAAGCCAGTCCATGCTGCAGGACTCAGTCCCTTTCTGAAGCCCGCAGGTTCCTCTGGAAGAAGGCTGCTCACGCTAAGAATATAACCCAGAGCCCAGCCCACAGACGCCTCACCTGCCTGTAAAATACATGTAGTAGAGATTGAAAGCGTGGTTTTGTGTTTTTGCATACTTCACATTCACACAATTTGCATTTTATTCAGCAGGAACTTTAAAAATTATTTATCAGTTATAGTGTTTCTGTCAAGTAAACTCACCTTTTTCTGAAAAGCAACATTTTGGAAAGAACGCTCATCAAAGTTATAACCCCTAAGCATAAGGACTTGTATATACACTGCGACAGCACAATAATCCTTCAGGTATTTTTTCAAGTCTGGAGCTTTCTTTGTCATCTATAATGAACAGAAGATTAATTTATTGGCAGATTGTAGAAAAACTCACACATGCACACACACTCAACAATTATACCTCTTCTATGGTCATATTGCACACAGCTTGGGTAGCCTCCTCTAGCTGGGCAGAGGTGGTGATCTTCATCCCTGTACTTTGCTGGAGATAACTGTGAGTGAAGAAATAGGCTGAGAAGGCCTGAAAGAAAGAGAAATGCATGAGATTGTATTCTATTCAACTCATATGTTCCACTTTGTCCATATCTGAGCCTCTCACCATGAAGCCCCCGCTGATGTTGGGCTGGAAAACTCCATTAAAAGAACACTGAGAAAAGCGGCATAACTGGAAGGAAAATATATTAGAAGTGTTGCCAAGGCAGCTTTGGTAGTCCCCGGTGCCTTGAACCCTGATCCAGGAATGAGGGTTGTAAGGTTTGGGTCTCTTAGACGCTGTACAAGGCGAGTCAAACACTTTCTCCAGCTTGAAGTCATCCCTGAAGTCAGATGGGTAACAGGGATTGTACACTTTGCTAGCATTACCCTGGGACTAAAAACATAATTGATGAGTGTAAACTGTGACAGAACAAAAAAAACTAAAAATATAGTTTACATACAGTATATATGTGACCCTGGATGACAAACCAGTCATAAGGGTCAATTTTTTGCAATTGAGATTTATACATCATCTAAAACATAATAAATAAGATTATTAGAATAAGATAATTTCACTCATGTATGGTTTGTTAGGATAAGACAATATTTGGTCGAGATACAACTATTTTGAAAGTCTGGAATCTGAGGGTGTAAAAAATCTAAATATTGAGAAAATGTTCTCCAAGTAGAAAATTTACAAAATATCTTCACGGAACACGATCTTTACTTAATATCCTAATGATTTTTGGCTTTAAAGAAAAATCGATCATTTTGACCCATACAGTGTATTTTTGGCTATTGCTACAAATATATCCGTGCTACTTAAGACTGGTTTTGTGATCCAGGGTCACATATATACATTGAGGTATTATCGAATTGTGATGCAAAATATCATACTTCAATCAGGTAGGCCAGGATCTGACGGAGAGCCTCTTCTTTACCATAACACAGATAACTATGTGTGTAGAGGGAATACTCCTGGCCATAGAGCCGCAAGGTCATACGGTTCAACTCGTTCTCAACAGTCTCTGGGGTCTCAAAGGTGATCTGTGTGGACGCCCCACCTAAATCCAACGCTCCGACTGTTTTTCTGCCAGAGTTAAGCCAGCGGCCTACATAGCCATACTATAAAGTGTGGAAATGAGCAAAGAAAGAAAGAAAATGGCCACTAGATGGCCCAAGCAGTTGAGAAACTACCATAAACCACAACATTGGCTTAATACTTAAATGTCTATGATGATAATAAACGACCAAGCTTAAGTATAATTAATTTATGGACAGTTTTTTGACAGGAAAGTACCTTTATGAAGTTTTCAAGGAGGTAGTTGACAGTGACCCAACCGTAAACCCCCTCTTCCTGACCACTCAAAATTACTGCTCCTCGAAAGTTGAAAGGAAAGGATTTGATTTTTTGTTTTACTTCTTGAAGAATCTGAGATGCTTTGTCAGGATTGGCAATTCTGGAAAAAAATATGGAGAAATTAGGTATTTGGAGGTTAATGAAAAAAGCATTCTCTCAATCAACTTCTGGGCCAAATCCTGACTGATAGCAACCCATTCTTTCATAATCACTTCTTGGAGTTTGTCAGAATTAGTGGGTTTCTGTTTGTCCACCCGCCTCTTGAGGATTGACCACAAGTTCTCAATGGGATTAAGATCTGGGGAGTTTCCAGGTCATGGACCCAAAATTTCAACGTTTTGGTCCCCGAGCCACTTATCACTTTTGCCTTATGGCACGGTGCTCCATCGTGCTGGAAAATGCATTGTTCTTCACCAAACTGTTGTTGGATTGTTGGAAGAAGTTGCTGTTGGAGGGTGTTTTGGTACCATTCTTTATTCATGGCTGTGTTTTTGGGCAAAATTGTGAGTGAGCCCACTCCCTTGGATGAGAAGCAACCCCACACATTAATGGTCTCAGGATGCTTTACTGTTGGCATGACACAGGACAGATGGTAGCGCTCACCTTTTCTTCTCCGGACAAGCCTTTTTCCAGATGCCCAAAACAATCGGAAAGAGGCTTCATCTGAGAATATGACTTTGCCCCAGTCCTCAGCAGTTCATTCGCCAAACTTTTTGCTGAAGATCATTCTGTCCCTGATGTTTTTTTTTTGGAGAGAAGTGGCTTCTTTGCTGCCCTTCTTGACACCAGGCCATCTTCCAAAAGTCTTGGCCTCATTGTGCGTGCAGATGCGCTCACACCTGCCTGCTGCCATTCCTGAGCAAGCTCTGCACTGGTGGCACTCCGATCCCGCAGCTGAATCCTCTTTAGGAGACGATCCTGCCGCTTGCTGGACTTTCTTGGACGCCCTGAAGCCTTCTTAACAAGAATTGATCCTCTTTCCTTGAAGTTCTTGATGATCCTATAAATTGTTGATTTAGGCGCAATCTTAGTAGCCACAATATCCTTGCCTGTGAAGCCATTTTTATGCAACGCAACGATGGCTGCACACGTTTCTTTCCTCCTTTTAACATGTCAAGTCTGCCATTCCAACCCAATCAGCCTGACATAATGATCTCCAGCCTTGTGCTCGACAACATTCTCACCTGAGTTAACAAGACGATTACTGAAATGATCTCAGCAGGTCCTTTAATGACAGCAATGAAATGCAGTGGAAAGTTTTTTTCGGGATTAAGTTAATTTTCATGGCAAAGAAGGACTATGCAATTCATCTGATCACTCTCCATAACATTCTAGAGTATATGTAAATTGCTGTTATAAAAACTTAAGCAGCAACTTTTCCAATTTCCAATATTTATGTAATTCTCAAAACTTTTGGCAACGACTGTATATCTTTCTTTTTTTATGTGGCCATTGTATGCATAAAACAATTCCAAACTACATGTAGCAACATATCAGGAAAAAACACACTCACTTCAGAAGTCTCATGCCAGCAGTAGCTCCTAAATACACAGGGGTGCGGTGATGTCTGTCTGGGGGAATGTCCCGCATGGCCTGCTTCAAGCACTCCTCAAGGCTGCGGCCCGCTTCACCCCGCTGCCCAGCATAACTAGAGATTCCTCCTCCTGCATTTTTTAAAAATTAATATTATGCTATTTGATTTATTTTTATTACTACTTTGCAGAAATCTTACCTAATCTTAACTATGTATATATTTTGTATCATACCATGCATATCGATGCTTTGTTGTTGCTTTAGATGTTTATCTATATGGGAAATATCTCTAACATTAATCTAGCTAAAAATGTTAGATATTTCAGCAAGTCCTTTGACCTTTGACATGACACTCGCTATGCTGGGTGACCACGCCTGTGCCATTTAACTTGTCCGCAGGCCATCTGTAGATGTACAAGGCAGTGTGTGAGGAGCCAGCATCCAGCACAACCCCATACTGCAAGAGATTTTTTTTAGAATGTGATCAGCATACATTGTCCTTGTCCTTGTTTTTTTTTTTTTTTTTTTATCTCAAACAAAAGTAAAACTTAACAGATGTTTTGAATTGATTTATTCGCAGAAACCACTGCAACCACATATTTTGAGATAACCATCATATTTTCACTACAGTTACTTCTAATATTTTGTACATACTGTGTGTTTCTGTGACCTGTTACACAGTTATTTACCCACGGCTCCCAAGGGTTAACACGTACCTGTTGCCTGATGACACACTCCTGGAGATGCAATTCCCAGACGTTTCTGGCATAACAAACTATCCTGAGTCTGCGTCTTCATTTGTTCCAGGGTTCCCAATAGGAACAAAATGACCTTTCTGTATGTTTACCTTGTGAAGGCTAACATCCACACAGCTCAAAAACTCCTTAAATACACTGTACCTGGTTATAATGTAATTTTAGAGACTAATTATTACTGGTGGTTCACAATATGATCTTTAGCTTTAATGTTGCTGTCTGTAATCAAGTGATTAGATATGGATTCTTAAGTACCTGAGGCAGAGCTGAATATAAAAGCACAATAAATTCACTATTCCAAACTAAGAGAGATTTATTAAACATTACTCTACTAGCTGCGCACAACATTTCAGGCTTTTTATTTGTCCACAAAAACAGCACAATTCCTCTTTGTATGATTTGCCAAAACCGTGCACTGTGTAAAATGCAATAAGAAGAAAGAAAGATAGACAGAGTGAGTGAGAGAAAGAGAGAGAGAACACAAAAGAACATAGACGTAATCATTCTTACCATGAACTCTGGTGGCTCTCTCATTTCATGTATAGATACTGTAAGAAGTAGAATAGACACAATTCCAAACAGAAAGATCGCCGCTGAGACAAGAAACTTAACAAAGAGTTTATCCATCAGTGAAGTTGGGGTTTGCCTGATGTAATTGATTGTGAAGAACCAAGGGAAACCCCTCCGCCCATCCTGCTCCTTCACAAGAGAACAGACTTCTCTTGTGCAAAGAAGCCCCTCTGATAGAAACAGTAACATTAGAACCATTTCTTTTAGGGTCTAAATAATGATAATAGAGTCTACAAGAATTTACTGCTTCAACTGCTTAAGGAGTTTCTGTAGTATATTAAGAAATACCAATTTTTCAGTTGTACATGTTTCATTGTTATAAAGACTATTTGCAAATATACAGTTGAAGCCAAAAGTTTACATACACCTTGCAGAATCTGCAGAATGTTAATTATTTGACCAAAATAAGAGGGATCATACAAGATGCATGTTATTTTTTTTTATTTAGTACTGACCTGAATAAGATATTTCACATGAAAGACATTTACATATAGTCCAAAAGCTGTGTTTTTGTTTGTTTAGTCATAGTTGTTCATAAGTGTTCTGTCTGCTGTTCTTCAGAAAAATCCTTCAGGTCCTACAAATACTTTGGTTTTTCAGCATTTTTGTGTATTTGAACCCTTTCCAACAATGACTGTATGATTTTGAGAGCCATCTTTTCACACTGAGGACAACTAAGGGACTCAAATGCAACTATTACAGAAGGTTCAAAAGCTCACTCATGCTTCAGAAGGAAACACAATGCATTAAGAGCCATGGGGTGAAAACTTTTGAACAGAAAGAAGATGTGTACATTTTTCTTATTTTGCCTAAATATCTTTTTTTTTTCATTTAGTACTGCCCTTCAGAAGCTCCAGAAAATACTTACATGTTTCCCAGAAGACAAAATGCATCATGTTTCCTGCATCAGTGAGCAATTCAACCATCTGTAATAGTTGCATATGAGTCCCTCAGTTGTGCTAAAAAGCTAAAGAATTTGTGGGACCTGACGGATTTTTCTGAAGCACAGCAGGCAGTTTTAACTGTTCAGGACAAACAAGGGACTCATGAACAATCATCGCTAAAAAAACAAAAAACAGCTGTGGATCATTCAGGTTACAACACAGTATTAAGAGTCAAGTGTGTGTAAACTTTTGAACCGTGTAATTTTTATAAATTAAACAATTGTTTTCTCTTGTTGACTACTTTTTGTACTACTTTTATGTGAAATATCTATCAGGTCAGTACTAAAAAAAAAAAAAAAAAACATTTTGTGTGATCCCTCTTATTTTGGTAAAATAATTAACATTCTGTAGATTCTGCAAGGTGCATGTAAACTTATGACTTCAACTGTAGATAGATGATACTAACTGATAACTGATAGAATAGCTGTTGTTGAAACACAATGTTCTGCACTAATTATGACCTTTTTGTAAAATGAGGGAGTGGTCCAAACATTCCTAAATCGTCTTCCATCATCTGTTTAAAATGTGACTCCTAAAGTTTTTTTTTTACAAGGTTTCTCTTCTTTCAATGTCCACTGCCTCTGAATAGGATAATTCCTGCCAAGAGCAGAGGCCCACTGCATTAACAAGCCTACTTTGTATCCACAATGCACTCCTCTTCATGTGGTAAGAATTTCCTGTTTGGTATTCAAAAGGAGAACTCTGTGGAGGAAAATGTGTGACATAATCTGCATTTTGGAGAAAATGAATGTCCACTCGAATGAATGAGCAGTTATGCTTATGAGAAAACAGAATGACTACAAATCCAGATCTCAAAAAATACGGCAAAGGTTATGTTTTTGATTTACTGTTTACAATACAGTCTGTTCAATAAAAGCATGTATTAAGTGATATTAGATCTGTGTATGTTTGCATTCGCTTGAAAGCAGAATGAAAAACATTTCTCATGAAACATTCAAGTTTAAAGATTCACAAGCACGCAAAGTTCAAACAAGAACTATTTATATGAACAGTATTTAACTCTTTCAAGCTTCACGAGATAAAGATTAACATAGATGGATAATACAGTGATTCTGCAAATTAAAATACACATAATTTTCAATGTAATGGCAAACCTAGGAAGTCATTCAAATAAATACAAAACTAAAAGTTCAGGAACTGAGTAACCTGACAGCGTGAATAATTTCCAAACATGGAAAAATCTCACACTGGAAATGTTCAGTGTTATTTTAGCTCATCAAACAAAACACAGCAGCATAACACATATAACACATAAATGTGTCCTAGATGGACGCACCAAATATTAAGAACAAAAGCAATCAAATGTCTCTCAGTCCTGCCAGTCCATCTCTGGCGTGGTGTTCTGAAATATTGGGGGGACAAAATCTTCATTTCGACACAGGTGCCAGACCATAATACAATAATAATTCAACAGTAGCAGCAGCATCATTACAACCAAAGCCAAAATGACCAGAAGGGCCACTGCAAGTCTCTTTCTAGTGCAAAATGGGTGTGATGAGCAGTGGTCACTTTGGCAACCTTCCTCCAGTGAGTGTTTAGGCCTGAAGTGACCGGACAGGCAGTGTTTAATCCAGGTCCCAGCAGGAACAACAGGGGAAAACAAGCAAGCCTCTCTCTCCCCCATCATTGCAGAAAGATGCAGCTTCTTGGCCAATGAGCAACTGTCACCACCACCTGGCAGCCAGTGTCTGAAAAAAGAAACATACAATGGTCATATGGACTCAGCAGTCTAGTACAAGTTATAGCAACAACAACTAATTAAATATTTTCCACCAAAAAAAAAAAAAACCCTGAAAAAATATTTTTGTAGCATCCCCTAGCAACTTATTTTTTTTTTTTTTCACAAACCAGCACTACTCGCATTTCCTTCAGAAAAATCTTGTCATTATTCTGGACAAAATAACGTTTTTTTAAACGTCGTAAAACGCCTTAAAAATCTATGTAGTGGTTAAAATTATTTTTCTTTTAAAAATGTAACGACAGCGGTGTCCGTTTTATGTCAGAACTGTAACTATGGCAGCATATTTTGGCGAATTTCATATTGTTGAGAGTGAAAGCTAACTGTAAACAAAGCTAAAAAAAAATGTTGTTTTCCTACTACTGTTGTTCTGTCCACTTTCACTTTTATGATTTACCGAGGAGAACTACAACGTTGAATGAAAAAAAAAATACTTGTTTTGGACGCGGGGATCCGTACCCTTTACCTGCGTTCAGTCAGTAGAATAAACAGATCCCGCAAGAACAGGTAAGACGACACGACTTTGTCCACACCGCGAATGTGCACAGTGTTGACGATAAGGAACCTTTTGTCGTGTCGTTGCAGTATAAAAAGTGTTCTTTATACGTTTTAGTAATTAGCTATCATGTAGTTTTGCGCTGCAAATGCTAAAGTAAACCGACCTCACCTGTTGTTGCAGACGTCAGTGTTTGCAGAAGAACAGTTTGTCCTCACTGATGTTGATACCGCCTCTTAAATACGCTCTCAGGCGTTTCCCTCATACTTTCAAATTCATAATTAGATTAACAAGTCACTGTTTTGACCGCTACCCCCATAACGTAGACGCGTGACTATGTATGCATCTCCACCTCTCTGTAGCTAATATTGAACTTTCTGGAAAATGGATAGTCAAATTGGAGGGTGTGTTTATTTACTGCAGTATGTCTCTGTGCATGTCTTCATGCATTGGGATTTTACACGAGGAATGATCTAGTTGAAGTCAAAAGTATACATACACCTTGCAGAATCATCAAAATGTTATTTATTTTACCAAAATAAAAGGGATCATATAAAATCAATGTTATGTTACTTTAGTGATAGTTGTTAATGAGTTCTTTGTTTGTCCTGAACAGTTAAACTGCCTGCTGTTCTTCAAAAATGTCCTTCAGGTCCCACAGATTCTTTGGTTTTTCAGCATTTTTGTGTATTTGAACCCTTTCCAACAATGACTTTGATTTTGAGATCTATCTTTTTTTCACTGGGGACAACTGAGTGACTCATATGCAACTATTATAGAAAGTTCAAACGTGTACTGATGTTTCAGAAGGAAAAATTATGCATTAGGAGCTGGGGGGTGAAAACGTTTTGAATATGAAGATCAGGGTAAATTTAACTTATTTTCTCTTCTTGGGGCACATATAAGTATCTTCTGTCGCTTCTAAAGAGCAGCAATAAAAAAAAAAAAAAAGATATTTAAGCAAAATAAGAAAAATGTACACATCCTCATTCCTTTCAAAAGTTTACACCCTTGGCTCTTAATGCATTGTTTTTCCTTCTGAAGCATCAGTGAACATGACAGTTTGATTTTGAGATCCATCATTTCACGCTGAGGACAACTGAGGGACTCATATGCAACTATTACAGATGGTTCAATCGCTCACTGATGCTTCAGAAGGAAACACAATGCATTTTGTCTTCTGTGAAACATGTAAGTATCTTCTGGAGCTTCTGAAGATCAGTAAATGAAAAAAAAAACATGATATTTAGGCATAATAAGAAAAGGGTACACATTTTCATTCTGTTCAAAAGTTTTCACCCTTAATGCACTGTTTTCTTCTGAAGCATCAGTGAGCATTTGAACCAACTGCAATAGTTGCATATGTGTCCCTTAATTATGCAGTCTATGAGTTGTCCTCAGGGTGAAAAGATGGATCACAAAATCACAGTCATTGTTGGAAAGGGTTCAAATACACAAAAATGCTGAAAAAGAATCTGTGGGACCTGAAGGACTTTAATAAAGAACAGCGGACAGTTTAATTGTTCAGAATCAGGACTAACAATATAATTAATATTTTACAAGGTGCTGGTTTTGCTTTTTGCTGGGTAGAAATTTGTTCTCAAAATATGTTAAAGTATAAGTAGATATAAGTAGACACATATAAAATTGTCATCAAATTTATGGATATTTGTATCATGAATATAATATCATGCTCACAAAATTGAAAAGACACTTAGTTGTGGTCTGCAACTGACATGGCACAAATTTATTGGCACACAGAAATGTTATTTCTATATATTTTGGTCAAAATGCAAACATGTGTTCATTTGAAGAATTTAATTTGAAAATAAACTGAAACATAAATGTAGCACTTATTTAAATAAGACTTATGCTTAGGATATGTGTGTTTTGTATATGATGTAATTCCTCTGAATGTGTTTGTGTGTCATTTACAGTGTGACAGTTTGTCATAAAAACACTTCCTTTTTCAACATTTTCTTAAAATCATCTGCAGTCTAGCAGTCCAGGCAACATAAACTGAATTCAGCGTTCACATGCCCTGAAATCAGGTATAATACATCAGTCTTCTGTAGTACAAACCACATTCATGGACCCAAGCAATTGAAAAACTGTACAAACACCTGTCAGTTTGAAAAGACTAAAACCTAAAGTAGTAGTTAACAGAAGATATATGCGATATGCACTAATGTGACACTTTGATATCAGAAACAAATCTGTCTAAATCTCGATATATGAAAACTAGAAAAGGAATGTTTTGTTCAAATCAAACGGCTGACAGTTACACATAACATACGTCGCATTCTCAAATGTGCATTTCCGTATCAAGTATGAGTATTACAATCAACATTTGGCAAATTGCATAATTTCCATATGCATTTAGCTTCCGACAAATTCACATTAAAGTGCTAGATAGGTGATCTCTTATATAGGGGGGTTTCCATGGATCGTATAAATGAACATTTACAGTAAGCAGTCTTTATTTGTACAGCGTTTGTTGATGTTTCTCAACCCCAGAACTTGGGAACGGGCCAGTTTTGCCATCTAACTAATAGGTGTATACAAAACTACAGCACCAGCATCGAGACTAAATGGGCACACTTGGGGTTTTTCTCATGTAAAAGATCTCTGAGGTCATCTGTGGGGATGACACACAGAGATGGTTTTGCATGAGATGCCAAGTGCTAGTTGGATGAAAAAACTCGGCCCCTTGATGCACCCTCCAGACTGAAGTTGAGAACGACTGCGTGAGGAAGAACGGTTGAGTTTGAAGGAGAGTTTGCAGTTAGGCCACTTCTTAAATCTTTTAATTGAATAGCTTTTCTGTCATGTGTGGACGGGGGGGAATACTGTGTATTTTTCTTGTCCGTAATCCTTTAAGGGACATTTGCATGCATGTTACATGCAAAGAGATGGTAGAATATGAAAGACAATGATATGAAACAGCGTAGATAATAAGACTGGATGACATTTTCCTTTATATACTGAAAACCATTGAACAGAAAGGAAGTAAAACAATAAAAAAAAGATAAATATCATATGTAAATGATGAATATAATTAATCTTATACATACTACAACTAGTTAATTCGCTAAATAGCAGCCTTAGAATTGGCCCTGTGACCAAGTTCTTTGTTCTAAACGTGAAGAGTTCTTTGTTCTAAATTATACTGTACAATACTTAAACCACTTAATCAACATAAGAATAATCACTAATACTAATAAGAAGCATTTCTACATAATCATAAAGAATTTATAGAGAAGAAGTTCCGATGGATGAGATGATAGTGATATACTAATTTTAGCATCAGTGGATGTTTATGTGTCTATATGGTCTGTGTGTTCGCAGTGCTCCAGTGCATTGCATTGTCATGCCATCCCGTGCGGTCCACAATGAAGTCCCAACAGGTCCCTTTGGCTCTTCATAAAGGTGAAGTGGCTCAGTATTTCTCGTCCGTGATGGATCCATTGAGCAAAACCTAGAGGAACGGTACTACAGTGCTCCTCTCTAGTTCCATCTTGTTTTTCTCTAAAGAATGAGGATGTCTTTATGTTAAACTCTCCCTCTTTCTCTGCCTCACACCACCGTGCTGACAGACGGGTCGGACAAGTTGAGTTGGCCCGTAATGTCTGTGGGTGGGTATTGCTGTAGATAGAAAGAGAAGGTAGAAAACACACAGGATAGAGAACGTTAGTGCGACTATTACCTGTCTGCTTCGCCAAAAGCCCAGAACGGAATTTCCTTCTTTACCCCCAAGGCAGCACGTAGCATGCAAATTCAAAACAAGACCTCAACCGTTGAATGTTTCAGATGCCGGCATAATGCACAGCACTAATTTTTGCCTTCAGGGCAGGACTCTGAAACATTTAAAAATCTATATTTTACAATTGAACACAATGCTTAAAAATTCTGTTCCATCCAAGGAGGTTTATGAAAATTTTATACAATGTTCTTCCAGCTATCTTGCTGCCTTGGGTGGTATTTAGAATAATATTCAAAGAAGAGGAAGCAGGTTCTCTGCTGTGAGATGGTTTCTAGGTCACCTAGTAACCTATGAGTTATTTATGTCAGCATTATTGTGTCAAAAGTCAAAATGTATTTGGACGCTTGCGACACACTTAAAAATATATGAATGTCATTGCATTATATAATGAAATATGAACCAGTTGGCATCTGCAAACAAGCGATGGTAAACAGTGACCTTTTATTCCAGGCTATTTTTGCAGTTGCCTTTTACCCACTTGGCTCAATGTGGTTTCTAGTGGATATATGATCTCAAAACCCCTCACGTTCACACTGGCGCCCAAGCAGAGTAAACATAGTTGTAGATCATAACATCAACTAGGGACATTAGTTCCATTTTGGACTTTCAACCAGAACTTTCCATCGGAAAGCATATAGAAATACTCATTTAGAACAGTATTATATTTATTTAACCTAAGGTTTCTTAATAAACACAAATAGTTGCGTTCATTTTTTGTTTTCCTGTCATTTTGTTGTCTAATGCAATGACGTTAATACATTTTTAAACTTGGCTCAAATGTTCAAATACTTTTGCATGTTTATATTTGTAATATATATTTGATTCTCATTCAGTTGCAGTTCCTGTTTCCTCATCTCAAGCTTAGATGTGTTAGAAGGGCAACAAGCTGTTTTCTCACTTGGGCATCTGCAGTGCTGGGTTGGCAAAACACTCAGTGACATGCAGGTGCCCAGTCAGAAGGCAATTACCACAACAAATCTTTTTTTGCTTTCATTTTTCAGTTTTGTAAGCTATAAAATGTCTCTCAGTGAGGTTTGCCGTGTTGCAACGGCAAGGACATTTTGATCAAAACAAAGTGCTTTGAACTGATTTCATTATTATCATTTTAAATTCTGTTCCTTGCTGTGGCAAGCTGTGAAATTGAGGCACAGAGAGCTTTTTTGGTAAAGCTGACACATTTCTTTTTTTATGGCAATCTGCTAATCAAGACGGACTGATGTGCATATACCTAAGGAATACATTTTCAAAAAACAAAATACATATATTGATGGAAAAGCAGCAGCAGAGGGATTCCAATTGCTCTACATTTTAGAAGTGATTAAATTGTTTTGCACACACCAAGGACACATGCAATGTTTGATTAATTTCAAAATAAAATTTGAAAATAATAGTTTTTATAAACAATTATACACTACCAGTCAAAAGTTTTTGAACAGTTAGACTTTTAATGTGTTTTTTTAAAGAAGTCTCTTCTGCTAACCAAGCCTGCATTTATTTGATTCAAAGTACAGCAAAAACAGTAACATTTTGACATATTTTACTATTTAAAATAACTGCTTTCTATTTGAATATATTTTAAAATGTAATTTGTTCCTGTGATTTCAAAGCTGCATTTTTAGCATCATTACTCCAGTCACATAATATGAGAATATTCTAATATTCTGATTTGCTGCTCAAAAAACATTTATTATTTTTATTATGTTGAAAACAGCTGAGTAGATTTTTTCAGGTTTCTGAACAAAAATGTTCAGAGGAAGAGAATTTATCTGAAATAGAAATCTTTTGTGACATTATAAATGTCTTTAGCGTAACTTTTGATCAATTTAAAGCATTCTTGCTAAATAAAAGTATTCATTTCTGTAATTTCTTTCCTGTAATTTCTGTAATTTTCTTTCCAAACTCCAAACTTTTGAATGGTATAGTGTATAATGTTACAAAAGCTTTTTATTTCAGATAAATTATGTTCTTCTGAACTTTCTGTTCATCAAAGATACCTAAAAAATAATTCTACTCAGCTTTTTCACCACATTTCTGAAAGAATTTATGCTAATGATGCTAAAAAATCAGCTTTGAAATCACAGGAATAAATTACATTTAAAAAATATTTTAATATATTCTTATATAAAAATATTCTTTGGATCTTTCTATTCATCAAAGAATCCTGTAAAAATGTACTAAACTGTTTAAAATATTGATAATAATAATAATAATAATAAATGTTTCTTGAAAAGCAAATCAGCATATTAGAATGATTTTTATGAATAAACAAATAATGAATAAATTACATTTTAAAATATATTCAAATAAAAAGCAGTTATTTAAATAGTAAAAGTATTTCACTATTTTGCTGTATTTTGGATGAATTAAAATTGCACTGTTCAAAAACTTTTGACTGGTAGTGTACACATTATAAATTTTATATTTACCTAACTAATTATAACATGTGTCCTCTTTTATAGCTTACTGTTTTTTTTTTACTATGCCATTGCCAATAAATAAGCCTATAAGTTCAATATATGATGCAACAACTCTAAAAGCCAAAGCATAAGGCAAAAGTTCTCATTGTCAAGATGATCATCATCATATTGCAGAATAGATGTATTCAGCAATACTTCTGATGACACCGGAAGGCTTTTTTTGTGTCTTCCTTGGTGTTGCATCAAGAATGCCCTTAGCAGGCCTTAGAGAGCATGAGAGAGTTCTTGTTATGTTCACTTAGAAGGCTTGCTGTTGGCACTTCCAAATCAAGCCCACAGTGCCCCCTGGTGAGAGAGAGTGAGTCAGCAAAAGAGACAAAAAGTCTGTGTCATCACTACCACAAAAAATGCAACTACTTCTACTAAGGCAACCAAAACACAGTCTCTACTTCTACGACAGATATATCGCATGCTTGCAGAGGAAGAGAGAGGCTGTGTAGCATGTACATCATGTGGGGGACGTCGACAGTTATAAATCCATATACATCCACTTATATAGAAAGAGAGGCGACACTGATATCAAGAAATAAAAGGATGGTTAAACACTGTGGATGGCTAATATTGTTTTTCGCTTTTCACCTGGATTGTTGTGCCTTTTCCATTCACCATTCACCAACCCAACCCACTTTCCCCATTTTCTTAAACATTTTAAAAGGAAAGAAATGTGATAAAATTCAAGAGAGAGCAAAAAGAGAGCTGAAAATGGAAGAAAAAAAATCTAACAAGCCCTATTTAATAACTGTTGCTGCCATAGCAAATCATATTAATGTTAATCAAAAACAACACCTATGAAATTTGTAGAATTGATTATTGAAGTGTTTATATTATGTTAAATACAAGTACATAGTATAAGTACTAGTACATAGTGACAGAGCTTTTCCGTTTTTTCGTAGGGAAGGTTTTGCTATGGCAGCAGTCATTTTATTTGGAATAATAACAAAAAAGAATAATTATGTAATTATTAATTATATTTTAAGATTTTAGCTGTTAACGCTATATTCCAAGTCTTTTAAAGCCATACACATTTGTAGCAGGATCAGATTGAAATTTGAGCCGTTTGCAGGCAATTTTAAAAGCTCTCAAATTCACACATTCAAACTTGGTGTGTCATGTCTTGTTTTATGACTTATTAGTAGGACTTTGAATATAGCACTTAAATTGCTACTATTATTGTACTTTTATTATGTTTTTTAGAGCCCTTGAGAGCAGCTTGGACGTTCCACTATCTTCTTTTGTGTTCCACGGCAGAAAGAAAATCAACATGAGGGTGAGTAAGTGACAGAATTTTCATTTTAAATTCACATTCCTTGAAATAAACTTCGTTAGGACCTTAAATGAAACAGTTGCACAAAAGAAAATCATTGTTAATTGATGATTCCAATGGAAGTTCCGCTGTTCAAACAAAAAAAAAGTTAGTCCGCATGGTATCGGTTGCTCTGATTAAACACCACAACACCAAAGCATGCCGTCGGGAAAAACAAACATCGCTAGATTTGACTGTTCATATCAATAACGTCAGGCAGGTTAGGGGACGAGAAAAACGCACAAATATGCACAACACATCCCACCAAAAAAAGGCACACACGTCCACCCTCACAAACACACACTCCACATCCAGAGGTTGCGATAGGGAGAGAAGCAGCCCAGAAACATCAGGCATTGTGCAGCGCCCCCTCCTCTTGGAACAGCTCTTAGGTTAGAACCTTTTCCCTGATCACTGGGGTCCTAAAACCTTTCAGCTTAACTCTAACTGACAGATGGGGTCTGGATGGTGACTCGATGACTGACTGACAGACACGTGGCCGTGGCCGAGATGCCAGGAATGGAGGAGTAACCAGAGAGAAATGCGGCTCTCTTGGTTTCAGACATGACATGTCGTTTAAGACAGAAGAAAGTAGATACAGAGAGAGGAGCGGAAGAATAGGACGAGAGAAAGACAGACGCAGAAAGAGGAAGAGAGACCGGCCGAGTAAAAAGAGATGCCATTCCTTAACCTCCTTACCGTGTCTTTGGAGGACCTACGTCTCTTGATGCTGGAGGCCAGGGTGGTACTGATGGACCTAAAAGAGGGTTTCTTTTTTGGGTCGCTGTCTGCTCTACCACTTTTCCTATCCTAAAATAAATATACGTAGAACAATTATTTATGTTCTCCGGCTGGGTTTCACCTGCCAAAACCACATCCCCTCGTTTCCCGTTGATAAGCTATCTTAAACCCAGCGATCTATAAATATGAATGGAAGTCAAACTAATTTGACATGAAGAGACTACGAATTGGTAACAGATGCAACAGATTTGGTTGCATGAATTGGCAGCACTTTCGAATTCCCAAATGATCTTCCTTGGCATCTGTTTTGTGCTGTTTCATAAATACTTGCGTTTAACACTTTTTAGGCACAGAAGAAGACTGGGACCTTTTTGCCCCCATTCCCTCCCACTGTCCAATAAAGGTGCCCCACACGGCTACTCTCTGGCCTCTACAAATGGTACGAAGGTATAGCACAAGACTGGGTGTGTTTGTGTAAGGAAAGGTCGAATTAAGGTATTCTTACATCCTGAGTCTCTACAGAGGAAGAGGGCTGCATTGGGGAGGAAAAAAGAAAAATAAATGAATATTTATCCACTTGCTTTAAAGATCATATGACTTAAAGATCCATAAGCAAAAGCAGAAGGCAGCAAATGGGTTTGCTGAGGAAATAATGACATCAAAGCCAAGCACTCTGTAATATCACAAAAACAAAACAACACTCTTATAGGGAAATAGAGCAACCAATAAAATGCCAAAAGAGCACAGGATATGAAATAATACTGATTAATACATGAATACTTATAAGAATCTTCTTTGAGCGTTATACTTTTTGAAGGGTATAACGGAAATCCACACCACACATACAGTAAGGCATATACTCAGGGAGTTGGGTTAAATGTGGTGTGAATTTCATTTAGACTCATGCAGAGGGCAGTAGGAGCGAGGGTGTGGATAAAGTAAGCAAAATGTGAACAAGCATACAGTTAATTTAGGATGATGGAAGACTTTCAGGATTATCTTCACATTTGTTGCGGTCCTTGAAAAGATTCTGAATATCATTTGACCCCTACTACCAATTAAAACTTACCACAGTCTAAGAACAACTTCGCTAAACACATAAACTTTATACTTTTTTTACAAAGTAAAAAAAAAGCCCTATTTGGCTGTGGTCAGAGAACTGTGCATTAGCATGCTGGACCAACGTAGACCACCGGCACAGTGAGACACATAACTGGCTGCAAGCTTTGACAAAGTATCTCATGAGAGCACATTCACGCTTCGCTTAGTTCCTTTTTTTCAATGTTTCCCTTTTGTTTTCTCATTTTCCTGAAGGCAGTGCACTTCTGAATGGGCTCTGCTCCAAGAGACAACCATTAACCATTGTAATGTGGGCAGCATGTTTTTGACATCTCTGCTTTTAAGACGGCCACGAAACAGCCCAATGGACAAAATTGCAAATTGGGCAGGTTATTCAGAAGTGCAATGTATGTGTGTTACACGCAGTTCCTTGTATGAAGGTGCAGTACACACAAGTGCAAATGGGTATTTAAATATGGACATCCATATAGAATTACACACACACACAAAACATTTATATTCACACCCAAGCTTGCAAAGGTATCGCCGTCAGAAAGTTGTGTAAATTCCTATACAGAAAGGAAGAGCTGACAAAAAACATGAAGTGACACAGTGAACGATCCATACAAACTAATGCTAGTGATAGATTTATATTTAAATAAACCCTTCAGACTCCAAATTTAAAGTGTTTTTGTCCACCCTAGTTTGTTTGCTTGACCTTTCTGCATAAGAGCCTACATGCATATGCATAAAAGACGATAGATGACAGATGTGACAGTAAATTGACCTGCTCACAAAGACAAGCGACTGTGATCTTACCTTTCACTGTTACTGCTCTTTATTCTATTGCAGCAGTTCTGACCTTTTGTCATTTTGAATAAAGAAGCAGCTTGAGGCTGTCACAGCCTCACTGTAGTTCTACCCAGCTCCCACCCCACTGGCCCACCCCCCACCAAACATCACAGTCCCACTGGGAAGACCTCCCAGGACTTCTCACTAGAAAACATTGGTCTTAAAGGACACACAGGTAAGCAAGAGTTTGTAGCAGACATTTCAATTGGACTGTGTTGGACTATAGCATGGATGTGCTGGATAGGGCTTTTGAAATATGCTCAATGTCATGTTATTAATTAGCTTTTTGTTAGTAGCTTCATGTTTAATTCAGCACAGCTTGCTGATGTATACTAGCAGTACCTAATCAATGTTAACTTTTTATACTGCAAACATTATTTGGGTGGTCTACAGCATTTTTAGCCATTTCTATTTTATATAACCTTAATACGCTAAGTGGTTTAAAGCATTTAAGTGGTTCATGCCATGAAAGCAGCTTTATATTTTGATGAATAACTAAGCATATCAGCTATTTTAAATATACTGATTCGCGTAGCAAGGATGGCGTGGCAACAAGATGGATCAACTTGTTTTACATACTAAAGATGGAGTCCCAGCCGCACCCACAGCTTGACTCCCTGAGCTCTCCTTATTGTCCTGTTGGGACAGACAAGAAGAAGGAGGCTGAAGCAGCCTAGAAAACCCCAGGCCCTTTTAGAAGCTTAAGAACACGCAATGGAGATCGTCCACCTCTAGTCACTACACCAAGGGTTTGTTTTTAGCAATGGTATGAATGGAAAACTTGAACTGAAGCCCTAGTACAAAAAGTGGTTTTGTCTGTTGGGAGGTCGTTCCCTCATGATCACCCTTCTTTTTACCTCTTGTGTTGTAGGAGAGAGCTACCTTACCTGTAGGTTCTTCCTCCAAACGTTGACGGCCGCAAAGGCTAGCTGCATCTGCTTCCTGCGGGCGTCTTTATGGCGCTTATATGCAATCTCGATAAAGATGAGGAAGATCCCTGCTGCAATGCCTCCAGCGACAAGCATGAAGACACCTGTGAATGAGAAGAATGAATGAAACTGTTAGACGGTTAACGAAGACACAATATTCTTCGAAACAACCCACTGAGGAACTGGAGGGGGTGGAGCCTTGGTGTGATGGAATCCTACATGTATTGCCCATATATTTGTGGTCTGCTGCTGAAAAGCATGCAAAATGGATGGATGTTAAAGATTAATGAGTTTGTTACAAATGTGAACACCAACACAGGTGAGCATAAAACAACAGCTAAAAGCATTGGACAAAAGAAGGCCCCAATACCTTACCTACTGTACCTTTTTTGTCCAATCTCTTTTAGGTTTCTCTGTACCTGAAATCGACCATACCTGCCATATTCTCAAAGGTGAGTGTGGCTGGGGCATTGCTCCTTGAGTCACACTCCTGGTATCTCACCCAGGTTTTATCTAGGTCTTCCATGAAGCCATTCTCATGGGAACTGCAAGGGGTGGTGGAGAGCAGGAAGAGAAGTTCTAATGTTAATAAGGTGTTTTTGGTAGAAAGCACCGATAAATCCCACAAAGTCACCACAACCACTAGCACATACACACAAACACATATATGTTCAAGCACACAGACAACAGAGCAGGTATGAAAGAGGGGAAATACACAGAGAGAGATGAGTAAGTGTCCAATGGTGAGATTTTATACAACAGAAAACTATACAGAAGCGTACAATATGCTGCTTCGGCTGGGACAGACCTGAGAATAGCCAGGGACACATTCTGTTTCCAGGGGCTGTCCTTGCGCATGCCTATGCCAAAGCCCGAACGGAAAAACAGCTCTCCCGTGGTCACCAGGTCGCACTTCTGCGAGGCTTCAAACTCCAGCACCGCAGAGTCCCAGATGAAAGCATGCAGCTTGCTGTTGGGGCAGGGGGAAGGGAGGAGGACGGGAAGGGTGGGGGGTTACGGTGCAACAGTACAGTGAGAAACAACACACTCGTGGCACCCGCCCCCACCCACCCCTCTTGTGCGACTTGTGTTACCAGAAATCTAGAATGCCACCTCATAGGCAAATGAAATCCAATGCCGGACCAGTGGAGCTTTGTCCCCCATTGGATTCCCGCAATGACGTTTTTGCTGAAAACCTGAAAAAGGTTCTTTAGCTTATTGTTAATATATGTTATGTGTGGCACATAGCTGGGCCTCTCCTGTGTGGGGTTATGGACCAGGGTCACAGGTTAGTGCAGTAAGTGCTGGCACTGATTTATATACCTGAGACCTGCAGGCCCAGGACCCTTAAGACTAACTAACTGATTGACTGACCATGAGGCCAGACCTGCTGGTGTCTACCCAGCAGGGACTCACTTGTCCCGAACAGCCTGGATGGCTTCAGCGGCGCTTTCGTAGTTGTGCTTCTCCATGTGGCGGTACATGGTGCTCAGCTCAACTTGTCGCCGGAAGTAAATATCCACCGAACTTTGCTTCACTGTGGCATAGATGAACTTGTCTGATGGGTTCCGTAGCTGGAAAAAAACACAAACTTACTGTATACATCTTGGAAAGCTTTACTTTGGTAGTTCAAGTGCTTAGAGAATCTTACCCTTGGGTCATTGATGCCGGTGATGCGCTCCTCAGGCCGGTCCAACACCAGGAAGGCAGCCAGGTTGGCAGTATAGGATGCTACTATAATCATAGCAAAGCCAGCCCACACCATTCCCAAGATTCTTGCTGAAAAGCTACGTGGGGCACCTGGATAACACGTGTTAAGTACAGCAGTAGTCAAACATATGTGACCCTGGACCACAAAACCAGTCTTAAGTCGCTGGGGTATATTTGTAGCAATAGCCAAAAATACATTGCATGGGTCAAAATTTTAGATTTTTCTTTTATGCCAACAATCATTAAGAAATTAAGTAAAGTTCATGTTCCATGAAGATTTTTTATAAAATTCCAACTGTAAACATATCAAAATGTAATTTTTGGTTTGTAATATGCATTGTTAAGAACCTAATTTGGACAACTTTAAAGGTGATTTTCTCAGTCTTTTTGATTTTTTTGCATCCTCAGATTTCTGATTTCAAATAGATGTATCTCAGCCAAATATTGTCCTATCCTAACAAACCATACATCAATAGAAAGCTTATTTATTGAGCTTATTTATTGAGCATATGTATAAATCTCAGTTTTGTCAAATTTAACCTTATGACTGGTTTTGTGGTCCAGGGTCACATATGTCAAATAAAACGTTTCATAAAAACAAAGTTTGACTTTCACAACACCTTCTCCAATTCCAGAGTTCAACAAGACGCCCCAGGAAAACCACATAGCTGAAGATAAGGTGAGGGCATCCTCTTCTTCTTCTTCACTGTTTACTTTAAACCTTCCAAATGGGCTGGGAAAACCAGGTCAAACAGAGAAAATGATCAGAAAGAGAATACGCAAGAACCCCTATAAGTAAATGCTCCGGTATCCCAAGTCACAGCATTGGCCAGATTGCAGAGACCATAGAGAGAGCAAGACAAAGAGGCAGAGAGCAGACAGGAAAAGACAGGACGAGAGGGAAAAGAAAACAGGCTCACTGAGTACAGCCACCCAACCTCCCCCACCTCATGGTGACACTGACAATAAAACATGTTCAGCACTCTCATGTACTGTTGAGACATCCTGAAACAAAGGTGCTACATGACCCCAATGAGTGAAACAAACTACCTAAAGGAACAAACAACATGTGCACACAGCCACCCCATGGACATACATAAAACAGTTAGCAATGCTCTCAACCCAACGTCTTGTTGTACCTGAACCGGTCTAGTAGGTAAAGCATCACCGCCACCACATGCACCGATAGACCCACCAGTAGCCACAGTGTGCTTTGGAATGGCTGCATGAATGAATCCAGTGTACTGCGAGGAATTTCCTGAAAACAGATTACTTGGTCACTTACATAAATTTAGCACATTTGAATACCAGCTGCTGTTCAATGAGGTTACAATAGCAAGTGGTGCGGTAGTTTGAGTAGTAAAATCATACCTTTTTCACAAGAATAGTCAGTCCCTGGTATTTAAAAGGCTTGGAGAATTCTATGTACTGGGCTCGTTCGTTGTTGATTGTCAAGGGCGCTACGATCATATCTGCAAGGCCACCCAGGAGCTCGCCCATCATGCCGTTCCATTCCTTCTTGTTGCTGTTATTTACCTATATAAGTGTAAAGCAATCTTACTACCTGATCTCATGACGAAATCGTACCTGTGGGAACTTTTTAGCAAAATACGTACACAGAACAGCTGGTACGATTAATCGCAAATGAAAGAAACACAAAATAACTGTCCCTCAATCTGGAGCTCCATGGAAGATCTCACCTTGTAGAGTTTCAATGATCATGAGAACGGTGAGGAATCAGCCCAGAACTACCAAGGATTTTGTCAATGATCTCAAGGCAGCTGGGACCAAGAAAACAATTGGTAACACACTACGCCGTAAAGGACTGAAATCCTGCAGTGCCCCCTGCTCAAGAAAGCACATGTACAGGCCCGTCTGAAGTTTGCCAGTGAACATCTGAATGATTCAAAGGAGAACTGGGTGAAAGTGTTGTGGTCAGTTGAGACCAAAATTAAGCTCTTTGGCATCAACTTGCCGTGTTTGGAACAGGAGGAATGCTGCCTATGACCCTCAAGAACACCATCCCCACCCTCAAACATGGAGGTGGAAACATTATGTTTGGGGGTGTTTTTCTGCTAAGGGGACAGGACAACTGCACCGCATCAAAGGGACGATGGACTGGGCCATGTACTGTCAGGGCCAGGGCATTGAATCCAGCTAGGGCATTGAAAATGGGTCGTGGATGGGTATGATCCAAAGCACACAACCAAGGCAACAAAGAAGTGGCTCAAGAAGAAGCACATTAAGGTCCTGGAATGGCCTAGCCAGTCTCCAGACCTTAATACCATAGAAGATCTGTGGAGGGAGCTGAAGGTTTGAGTTGCCAAATGTCAGCCTCAAAACCTTAATGACTTGGAGAGGATCTGCAAAGAGGAGTGGGACAAAATCCCTTCCGAGATGGGTGCAAACCTGGTGGCCAACTACAAGAAACATCTGACCTCTGAGATTGTTAACAAAGGTTTGGCTAAGTCATGTTTTGCAAATACTTATTTCACTCATTAAAATGCAAATCAATTTGAAATGTGTTTTTCTGGATTTTTGTGTTGTTATTCCGTCTCTCACTTTTCAAACAAACCTACAATTAAAATTATACACTGATCATTTCTTTGTCAGTGGGCAAACGTACAAAATCAGCAGGGGATCAAATAGTTTTTTTCACTGTACATGCCGGTAATGTTTTTTGTGGTTTGCGAGAATGTTCCCACAGGTACGTTTTCATCATGAAATCAGTTTGCAATTTTACAATAATCATTTTAACTATACTTGACAGTGTGAAACTGTACTTACTCTTTCTTGTGTTCCAAATTTCCCATCTGCCACCAGGTGTACTTCATAGGTGAAGTTCATGGTCATCGCCAGTTTGATCAGAAGGTCAACACAAAATCCGTAACAACACTGAGGAACAATTGGGCGTCCTGTAACCAAACCAGAAAGAGTGAAATTTCATTCTATCTGACAAAGTTGCATATGGAAAGATCAATATTTTGATCTCAGATCATTCACCCCACTGCTAAAATCACTCGCTCATTCAGAGATTGTGTTTCTCTTTTAGATGGCAGTGCTCTCAACCCGCTAGACAGCATTGAGGTCTGATCAATTCCATTACTATAAATTCAGCTTTCGCTCTGCTACTCAGCCAGTCATAGATTTTTTGCAGATGATAACGGAATAAAATATTAACAAGCTTTGTGAATTAATTTTCAATTCATCTATGCTCCTGGCTGAATTGAAGTGGCTGCAGCTATTCTGATCTCAGACACATTGAGCAGATGAGAGCATCAACATATAAAAGTACAATTGATACTGACTTTCACACTTTACCTGTAGATTATATAGGATGCAACAAAAGGTGCACCCAGAGCTGTCACACAAACCAGAAGGCTGCGACGGAAGCCCAAGCGACACAGAACATGCATACGTTTTAAATTAAGCAGAAATACTCACATACTTACAATGTAAACAAACATACTTCCATACAAACACGCATGCTCACAGCCACAGACACTTGCACCCTTGCTACATTCATACATATATAACTACCTGATGCTTATATATGTATGTATGTATCTCCAGACGGCGGATGTAGAATAGCACAGTGACATAAACGTCCCTGATAGGTTACCTGGGATGGTCTCATTTGGTCCAGTGCAGATCACCTTTTTAATTAAGACACCATTAGGTGTGTACTCTTCCTTGCAGGTCCCGTCCAGCATAGTTGGCTTCACATACACAAAGGGTTCCTGATGAATGGTCACTATCTGCAAAAGATGGATGGGATTTTGATCAGCTTTGCCAAGTGACATGCATTTAGGTAATTTCAAAAATTTTAGGGAAGTGAACCCTGTACCTTTAATCGAGTAGACATTTGAAATCCTCTCGGTCTTTCTGTTTCTCCTCCAGGCCAAATAATCTTCCTCTGTTTATTCATCACCACCTGATGATGCAGGTAATTATAGCAGATAATTAACAGACTTATAGTCATAATCATAATCTTTGTTCAACCCTAGCCTAGATTCCAAATGTGCCATTACAGTTTTGGCTTTGAATACAATTATGGAAATACTAGTGTTGGCTTGAAACTATGAAAGCCTGTTTCCAGCACTGAATAAAAAAAATAAAAAGGTAATTTCACCGTTCTATTTCACAATTCTGACTTTTTTCCTCAGAATTCCAAGATATAAAGTCACAATTCTGACTTTTTTTCTCACAATTGCAAGTTTGTATCTCAATTCTTATTTTTTTCGCAGAAATGTGACATTGCAGTTAAGACACATTGAGTTATAAAGCCTAATTTTGAGGGGAAAAAGACTGTTCTTATAATTGCGAGTTTATATCTCACAATTCTGACTTAACTCTGTTATTAATAATAATTTCTCTGACTTAATAATAATTCTGAGGAAAGGTCACAATTTCTGAGAAAAAGTCAGAACTGTAAGTGTAAATCTAACAAATCTGACTTCATTTCTCAGAATTTGTGAGTTTATATCTTGCAATTGCAATCACAATTCTGGGAAATAAGTCAGAATTGCGAGTTGTATGACTTTTTTTCTTGGTATTGTGAAATATAAACTCACAATTGTGTGTTATAAAGTCAGGATTGTGAGTTAAAAAATTAAAATTGTGATTTATAAAGTCAGAATTGTGAGATAAAAACTGTCAATTCTGTCTTTTTTTTCTTGCAATTGCGAGTTTGTATCTCACAATTCAGATTTTTTTCCCTCTGAATTGTGACATTGCGAGTTATAAAGTCCAATTTTGAGGAGGAAAAAGACTGATATGTACTTTATAATATGTTAAAATGTAGAATTGTGAGTTTGTATGATGCATTGTGAGTTAAAAAGTCACAATTACCTTTTTTTTTATTCAGTGGTGGAATCGGGCTTCCATGTGAAACGCTATGTTTATTTTTATATTCCTCACAGGAACTAATGCAAGATTCAGGACCCATGTCATGAAATTATAAATTAAACATTGTGAAAGAAAAGACTAGTACTTGTGTTCCGTTGTAAATGCCGACTTGAATCAGTCTGCTCTTCTGGTAGTTGAGAATGCTGTAATGAGCGTATTTTCTGTCACCGTCGTCATTGAACTCCACACGTCCTGTTAGGCCTTCTGGATACTTGGAAGACATCAATACCCTGTGGAGCACAGCCAGTATTGACCTGTGAGTAACTTTTTGTATGTAAATGTGATGCTTGAAAAATATGCATACAGTTGAGGTCAAAAGTTTACATACACCTTGCAGAATCTGCAAAATGTTAATTACATATTTTACCAAAATAAGAGGAGTCATACAAAATGCATGGTTTTTATTTTTAGTACTGACCTGAGTTTCAAATAAAAGGCGTTTATATATAGTCCACAAGAGAAAATATTAGTTGAATTTATAAAAATTACCATGTTCAAAAGTTTACATACACTTTATTTTTAATACTGTGTTGTTAACTGAATGATCCACAACTGTGTGGTTTTTTTTTTTAGTTTGTTTAGTGATAGTTGTTCTTAAGTCCCTTGTTTGTCCTGAACAGTTGAACAGCCTGCTGTTCTTCATGTCCTACAATTTTTTTTTGCTTTTTCAGCATTTTTGTGTATTTGAACCCTTTCCAACAATGACTGTATGATTTTGAGATCCATCTTTTAACACTGAAGACAACTGAGGGACTCATATGCAACTACAGAAGGTTCAAATGCTCACTGATGCTCCAGAATGAAACACAATGCATTAATTTGAAGATCAGGGTAAATGTAACTTATTTTGTCATCTGGTAAACATGTAAGTAGCTTCTAAAGGGCAGTACTAAATGAAAAAAATATATATTTAGGCAAAATAAGAAAAATGTATGCATCTTTATTCTGTTCAAATGTTTTCACCCCCGGCTTTTAATGCATAATTTCTCTTTCTGAAGCATCAGTGAGCATTTGAACCTTCTGTAATAGTTGCATGCAAGTCTCTCAGTTGTCCTCAATGTGAAAAGCTGGATCTCAAAATCACGCAGTTGTTGGAAAGGGTTCAAATAAAACAAGAACTTTGTGGGACCTGAAAGAATTTTTCTGAAGAACAGTTGGTAGTTTAACTGTTCAGGACAAACAAGGGGCTTATGAACAACTATCACTAAACAGAAAACACATCTGTGGATCATTCATGTAACAACACAGTATTAAGAATCAAGTGTATTTAAACTTTTGAACAGTGTCATTTTTATAAATTCAACTATTAATTTCTCTTGTGGACTATATGTAAACATCCTTTATGTTGAATATCTTATTCAGGTCAGTACTAAACAATCATCACAAACATTTTGGTAAAATAATTAACATTTTGCAGATTCTGCAAGGTTTATGTAAACTTTTGACGTCAACTGTAGATGAAATATCATGTGTTATGACAGCGCATTAGATCACAGTGAACATCTGTCTGTGCTTGTCAAAATCCATCAAAGTATGATTCGGATGCCCCCTCAAGCACAATGTCATGGAAAATAATAACAAATCACACAAAATCAAATTAAACGGGTCAACTGCATGCATGATCTTTAGTAGTACTGACCTTTTAAAGAGTGGACCTGTCTTCCAAATGTTGGTATTGCCCACGCAGCCCCTCGGAGGTTCTGTGATGTTCTCTTTCTCAAAGAGCTCTTGGATGGACTGGGCTACAACAGCAACGGCATCACTAATGTGTGCCGACTCATTCTTGCCATTGATGAGCTGGAGGCCAATAAGCCCTATGTGTTGACGTTAAAAAAGAAAGCAGTGAGCTGTTCACCCTTGACATTTAGGAGCCCTTTCCAACACAGAAAAACCCATAGGGTCACCCTTTGAGCCAACATGGGTAAATGACTCTCAAATCAAATGTCAAGTCATGTTTTGTCCATTTTTTTCCACTGCCAATTGGAATCAGCATGTAAAACTAATGGTTTTGTTCTTCACAGACATGTTATTTGAGACATTTTGCCCAGAATGCAAGCTTTGACCCTTGATGTTGGATTTCCTGAGCCCACTAGCGCCACCTACACCCAAACTGTGGTAAGTCCTGTCTAAATGGTGAGACACTAACACACACTAACTGATGAAATATATCAGATATAAGGTATAAATCCAACTTCAGCTGAGTTTTTCATGTTGTTGGAGCGGGGTTTGAAAGATCCAGTTCTGTAAGAGATCTCTGAAAGTTTAAGTGTGGACAAAGACAAGAAAAACACTCGTAGGGTAAAAGGTGAGCAAGTGTATTGGGAGCGACAATGACAATAGTGTACACTTTAAAAAAAAACCTGCCTTGTGATGTGCCTGGGACATAAAAGGCCATTTATAGCTTACCAATACCAGAAACACGTCAAAGGGAGGGTTGAAAAACACCCTTTTTAAATTCACAAAAGCCAGACATAATAAACATAATACGATAAAATCACACTCTGTGAGTTAACACACATAACATTTTTAATGAAAGTCTACTTCATGATACTTGGTACTGTAACTTCATAATGAATGAAACCAAACCTCTAGAAGTAAACACTGAGTTCACTATTGTAATTAATCTTGCCAGTGAATCAGAGAACGCAACCATTATTGTGTAATCTAAGTGACTTGTTTAAAACCTTTAAACACATGAAGTGCTTAAATGTTTAAACGGTTAATTTATACACAGACTAACATCCACTACTCGCTTCATCAATAAAACCTCGCTAGAAGAGAAAAACTGAGACAAATGGCTTCATTTCCTCTGTCTGTCTCAGTTATACTAAGGTGGGTGTACGTACCGTCAGGGGCCTCGCTCAAAGCTTTACCGGACATCTCACGCTCCCCGACCAGCCACACATAGCCTGAGCCTGTCATGTTGAGGAAGCGTGCTGTTTTGTACACGGCGGCTGCATCTTCCTCGCTAAAGGCAGATAGACAGGTTTACAACGGCTGACAGAAATACGAGAAGCTTACTGAAGTATGAAATTGTTTTGTTAACCCATTGCTTTGACTTTTCAGTATTATTTATTTCATGTGTTCTAATGTCTGTCCTGCTGAAAAGACCAACTGGTTCGTACTGGTTTTGTGCTGGTGGACCAGCATAGCAGATACTGCAAAGGCTGGTTGGCAAGTCTTGCTATTTTAGCTAGTTATTTTCCAGGTTCGGTACAAGTTAAGCTCAATCAAAAGCATTTATGCCATGTTGATTACCACAAAAGAAGAAATATGGTTAGAGTGAATCGCAATGGAATAAATGGAAATTTTTATTTGTATGATTAAAAAGCAAAAATGTGGTGTAATTGTGTAATTGTTTTATTTTAGCTATAAAATTCTTTTTTATGACCATTTTAGGATTTTACCCATTATTTTGGGATAAAAGATGTGTTATTTATATTAGTTTTAGTTCATTTTTTTTTATTAATTTCTGACTAGTAATTTTAATGTTTCAACTTATTTCAGACAACACTGCTAATTTTTGTTTAGTTGTTTATCCAATATTTATATTTAATTTCAACTTTTTTCAATTAACAAAATGTTCTTAACAGTATTAGTTTAGTTAACTATAAATGTAATAAATCCTGACAAAGAAAAGCTAATTGCATCCACAAGTGCTGTTGATTTTAACTTATCTTGAACCTACACTACCAGTCAAAAGGTTTTGAACAGTAAGATTTATGTTTTTTTAAGAAAAAAATGCATTTATTTAATCCAAAGTACAGCTAAAACAGAAAAAAATACTATTAAAAATAACTGATTTCTATTTAAATGTTATTTATTCATGTGATTTTAAAAAAACAACAACATAAAGAATAAATTAAATTGTGAGGTTACTTCTAAATTCTGGGTTGATATTCATAGCTGGTTATCAATAAAAATGGAAAAAAAAAATCTTCATTTGACATGCAAGATATCTTTTTTTTAAGAGTGATCTAAATTCTATTTTTTCAGATGTTGTCAACTTTGTTTTATCGTTGGGTAAATATCATATTCATGTATGTAAATGGTACAAATGTAAGTCCTCCTTTAATGTATTATTTGTGAGTTTGTAAAAATGTTTCAGAGTTTTAAGTATTTTAAAAATCTAAATAGAAAGTCTGAAACGCTTTGCCTCTCTATCTCCAAATATTTATTATTGTAATATACTTTATTTTATATTTTTCTGTTGATTCTTGCTCTTTGTGTGTGTTTTTCTTTTCTTTTCCCTTTCTCTTTATTCTTGCTATAATGTTGTAAGCATAATATTTTTGTTTATTATTTATAATATTAATGATGGTTGTGCCTTATGTTTTGTTCCCTTTCTTGTTATGTACATTTTCACAATAAATAAATAAATAAATAAACAAATATTTTAATTAAATTAATATTTTAATAAAATTATAAATTATGTTCTTAGAAAGTTCATAAGAACATAATTTATCTGACAATGGTTTGTAGCGTTATAAATGTCTTTATCATTACTTTTGATCAATTTAAAGCATCCTTGCTAAATAAAAGTATTCATTTCTATAATTTCTTTCTCAGAAAAATATTTCAGATAAATGCTGATCTTTGGATTGTTCTATTCATCCAAGCATCCTGAAAAAAGTACTCAACTGTTTTAAATATTGATAATAATAATAAAAACTTCTTGAACAGCAAATCAGCATATTAGAATGATTTCTGAAGAATCATGAAAATGTAGCTTTGATCACATGAATAAAATATATTCAAATAGAAAGTAGTTATTTTAAATAGTAAAATATTTCACAATATTCCTTTTTCTGCTCACTAAATGCAGGCTTGGTGAGCAAAAGAGTATTCTTTAAAAATCATTAAAAGTGTTCAAAAACATTTGACTGGTAGTGTAAAAAATTCACAACCCACAACCTATGCTGGTCTATTCAGCAGGGTAAAGACAATAATAAATATGCGGATGACTCATTCCGATTCATTTCACTTTTGCAGGCAATTTTACAGTGAAGAGTGAAGTGCAGAGATTTTGGTGGACATCAGGGATAACATCATGCATTAAACCTCTTACCTGGCAGAGAGAATGATCACTCGGGCCTCCAGCTCTTTGGCCTCCAGAAGCAGGGCAGTTAAGTTAGTCTCTTGGTTGAATTGAAGCACTTTCTCGGCCTGAGATTGGGGTACACAATCAGTCAAAGAGGCTATTTACTTCCATAACTGAACCATGCTGCCTCGTCTAGAACTTTTGGTTGGTTTGGTTGTTTCAGTTTTTTTTTTCTTTTCTAGGACTGAAAAGGGGGAAAATTATAGAGTTCCAGGGAAACTGCTTCAAAATGAAAAATAATAGAAGCTTGAAAAACAAAAAAACTTCGGCATTTTCGCATGCAAAACTGAGGGTTATCAAGGCTTCAGAGAAGGACGTGCATGTTAGAGGTTTCGGGGAGTGAGACCGATGCAACCGGAAACTAAAACCAGGTGGAAAGGGGAGTGACAGGTGAGAGGAAGTCATTTCCCCAAAGAAAAAGAGTCGAGAAAAAAAGAGCAACGAGGGGATGCTGCGATAGGAAGTAGAATCTGAGTGTTGTGTCCCAAACTATCGGATCTCCACAAAGGAATGGGCTTGCTTTTTTGGAAAATTCTGAATCATGCATCATCCTTTATCAAAAAGGAAAAAAATGGCAATGAAAGAAGCGGAGCGTTTTAAGTCTTTCTGAAACCGAAATAATAATCGTTCAAAAGAAATCCATTCTTCATTTAAATCATAAAAAAAGGGAAAAGTAACGTCTCAACGTAACAAGAAACACGTGCTACCAAGAGAAGGGCATTTCTGGGTTGGCCGGTGATTGGTTGGGCTGGTTCTAGTAGCTACGTTTAGAGATTTTGGAGGGCGGCGTGCACTGACCATGCAAATATACCTTAGGTCCTCTCTTGTTGTCAAAGGACAGTTGGTCTTGGTTTTCATAGTTCCTTTTTTTATTCTGATGAGTAATGTGCACAGAGAAAATATGCAGACACAGAAGAATATTATAAACACTTGAAAATGGTGGGCAGTAAAGCAACCAACAAAATTTCACTTTTCTGCTCCAAATCTGAATCCCTAACACTGGGACTTGCAAAAAACATCATAGACTGTCATTAAATCGCACACCTAAACAAAGCTATTGCGCAACAATATTACACCAAGTGGTGCTTTCCATCAAACCAGATAAGCTACCTGCAGCAGCGCATGAGCGCTTACTAAATTATTGATGAAACGTTACTTAAGATTCAATAAAAATGATAGACTACTGTGACGGGCTGCCAAGTTAACAAATCGCTCAATAATAATGCAGATATTGCTGAGTGCTGTATGATTGCACAAGACATTTTCTCCTGCACCATCTTGAGTTCTGCTGTATTTTTGAGGGCAGTGGCCTCGGGGGGAAACCCCGGCTCAAACGGTGCCATTTTGCAGTTATATAAATAAACCTCCCCTGCATAGACACACAACACTGCCCTAATACTGTGATAGACTAGACGCGCTTTCATACGAATCTCGTTACGAGCTTCTGAAATTATGCGTGACCTATATGCGTGTCGTGGCATTTGCTCATTACGCCACCTCAAAGGAAATTAAAAAGGTGAATACACACTGGCCTTTCCTGAGCAGCTCTTAAACCCAACTCATGCGGCCGCCATGAACCCTGCTGTGCATTCGCTGGAAATAGCTCATTATATCTGACACTCTTGTAAACTGATAGTAGAAGGAATATGAAAATGATCCTTGGCGCATAGTGCATAAAAATAGACAGTGAATCCGATCTGCATTGGAATATAAAATAATGTGACATTTCTTTCCTGTCTTAGTTATGTGCATTTATAAATATGCATTATTTATATATCAGACGTTTAAGATATGTTGATCTTGCTTTCATTTCTCTATTGCTATTAAATATGATTACTATTTGGTTATTCGGCAACGCATGCTGTGTGAGTGACAAAAGCATAACGGCAGTCATTTCAGAACAAGTTATTACATTTTCAATAAAGATTACGAGAACAAATGAAAAAAAATTGTCAACAAAATACTAGCTATTTTCTAACAAATTATAAATAATCAGACAAGATAAAAGTACACTTTTAGCCTGTCTCTAGGATCAAAGATACACCTTTGTGCCTTTTTTTTCTCTTAAAAAGGTGCCAGGTATAAAGATGTTTCTTTTAGGGTATGTTCCCAGTGACAAAGTGCTTTGCCCCAATTTTTGGTCATTTTTGTCTGAAAGTGTACAGAGCATGATGTTCTGACTTCTAAATTATAGCTGCACTTGAAATTACAAAATAGAGAGCCTGATTGAAATGCATATTACACACGCACCACAAAATGGCTGCCTGGTCTATTAATTCAGGAGGTAATTTAAAACTTCAATAGCGCTGCATAAAAAGCCAAATAAAGCTTTTTTCTGCTTGCAGAAGCATAAAAGTAAATAAATAGTTTTGTGCAAACAATTCTGAGAAATTCTGAAAATTCCGAGTAATGTTTTCCTGGAAACACTGGGTTGGCTTTTTTGAGTCTTTTAAAAATTTTAATTCATTCCAGTGTGTACTGCCACCCTTGTAGCCACTAACTAAAGCTTGTCAGTATGACAGAAATGTACAAAATACAAATGTTATGTGATTTTACTAAGATTTTAAATTCACAAAATCAGAAAGCACAAGTGTTATGCGTAATAAATAGCAATGACTCATTCGTACTAATGATTCAACTACAAAACGTGACCTAGACAAGAAAAGGAACGTTTATTTATTTAGCACATCTGTGCTTTACACTCTTAAAAATGAAGGTGCTTCATGATCCCGTAGAAGAACCTTTTTTGTCTAAATAGTTCCATTAATAACCTTTAACTTAGGAAGAACCTTTCTGTTTCACAAAAGGTTCTTTGTGGCAAAAGAAGGTTCTTCAGATTATAACAAGGTAAGAGATGGTCGTTTAAAGAACCTTTGACTGAATGGTTCTTCTATGGCATCGCTTGAAGAACCTTTTTTTAAGAGTGCACATGGGCATAATAAAGTCATTTAAAGTGATAGTTCACTCAAAAATGAAAATTCTGTCTTTAATTACTCACCCTCATGTCGAATACCACAATGCATGCGCCAGAAAGGGTCTGAAAGCTCTTGGATTTCATCAAAAATATCTTAATTTGTGATCTGCAGATGAACACAGGTCTTACGGTTTTGGAACGACATGAGGGTGAGTAATTAATGAAGGAGAATTTTCATTTTTGGGGAACTATCCCTTTATATATATATGTGACCCTGGACCACAAAACCAGTCTTAAGGTGCTGGGGTATATTTGTAGCAATAGCCAAAAATACATTGCATGGGTCAAAATTATTGATTTTTCTTTTATGTCAAAAATCATTAGGAAATTAAGTAAAGATCATGTTCCATGAAGATTTTTTGTAAAATTCCTACTATAAATATATCAAAATGTAATTTTTGATCAGTAATATGCATTGTTAAGAACATAATTTAGACTACTTTAAAGGTGATTTTCTCAGTATTTTGATTTTTTTGCACCCTCAGATTCTAGATTTTCAAATAGATGTATCTAAGCCAAATATTGCCCTATCCTAACAAACCATATATCAGTAGAAAGCTTATTTATTGTGCTTTCATATGATGTATATATCTCAGTTTTGTCAAATTTAACCTTATGACTGGTTTTATGGTCCAGGGTCACATATATATATATATGTGACCCCATAGGACCATGTGAATTTATACCATATATTCACATGGTCCTATAAGTCACACATTGCACGGATAATTTTTTTAATACATATATACAAATACTTATGCATAAATGTGGTTTTATCATAGGTAAATAGAGAAGTTATGCATATATGTGACCCTGGACCACAAAAACAGTCTTAAGTTGCACTGGTATATTTGTAGCAATAGCCAAAAATACAGTGTATGGGTCAAACTTATAATTAATTTCTCTTTTATGCATATACTATGCATTGCTAAGAACTTCATTTGGACAACTTTAAAGCCAATTTTCTCAATATTTTGATTTTTTTGCACCCTCAGATTCCAGATTTTCAAATTCTATCCTAACAAACCATACATCAATGGAAAGCTTATTTATTCCACTTTCTGATGATGTATAAATCTCAGTTTCAATGAATGCTTTAAATAAGTGTATCTTTTTCTTTAATCGTGTCTTATCTCCTATAGGACACAGAGGAAGCTAGAACTGGTGACCTCTTCAAAAATAATAGGGAGAAGAAAATGAAAAATGAAAATGAAGCATCTATTTGGGATTTCAACAGTCTTCCAGCACTGGAAACGTCTCTGTGGGTATGTAGCTCAATTCGCACCATACCTAAATAGTTTCACTGTTAATAATCTCTCGCAGCAATGAGGGCAACAATAATTACCTCAGTGCTGAGCAGGGGGGATGTGGGCTGGTGATTTAGCTTTCATCCCCAAGGAAACTGAGCAGAACCTCTGCGAGAGCAAAATTCCCACAATGCACCACTGTATTTATGAAGCAATCACAGCTCTAAAGCACCTCATGAGACACTGACGATGGACTCGCCAATTGCAAGATTCATAACTGTCACTCAAAGCTACAAAAATACCAGCTTATATAGTGTATAAACAATGTTTTCAAAAAGTCACTGATGCTTTGCAAGGCCCCAGGTTAAGGTTTTCATTTTGCTCCTGTTGTGGAAAGACACAGGAGTTTTTGACTATGGTAGAAAGCAACATGGAATGAGCAAATAACGCACGTTAAGTCAAATCAGACCACATTAGACATGGCTGACGCCTTTGGTTTTAGAATGTTAGCCAACATTTACAACATGGTGTGAGAGATGTGATCACATGACAAAAAAGTAAAACAGTTACGTACATAGAAGACTTTTGCGATTGATACACACACGCTTGCATACAAGCACGCACTGGGAATCCTGGAACTGGTAATGGCTTACCTTGGTCTCTCTCTCCTCCAGAAGAGTTTCAAGTCTTTTCTGTGCCGCTCTGCCTTCGTGGTCGTCGCTGACAATTAGAATGATGTGATTCCAGCGGAACTCCCGCATCATGTCAAACCACACATGTGCCTGGTGGGAATAGGGAGGCACTGTGCGGAGGAACGAGAGATGGATGCTCTGGAAGAAGGGTAGAGAGAAAAAAGGTAGGAAGATGTTTAAACTTAATCTTTTTATTTTTGTTAAATAATAAAAAAAAAAAATATATATATATATATATTAAAAATAACTTTTCTTATTTATTTCTCATTATTGTATTAATTATTTATTTTATAAAAATAATAAAAGTAGGACACAATGTTTAAAAATGAAAAAAGTCTTTTTTATTTTAGTGACATAATAAAAGTATAAAAAGATAATTGCATCACTTCATTTCAGAATTTTATGGAAGCCTGTTTCCGCCACTCAATAATAATAAAAAAGGTTATTGCGACGGTTATTCTCACAATTCTGACATTTTTTCTCCCACTTGTGTGATATAAACTCTCAATTCTGACTTTTTTCTCAGAATTGTGAGATATAAACGATATAAACAAAAAAATATGGAAATGGGCTTCCATACAATTTAGACTTTTTTGTCACAATTTTCAGAAAAAAAATCTGAATTTTGAGATATAAACTTAGAATGAAGAAACTGTAACAAATGCAAGTTCACATCTCACAATTTTTTTTATCTTGTTTGTATCTTGCACTTCTCAAAAGAAAAAAATCTGAACTATGAATTACTCTGTGGCAGAATCAATAGTTAGTTTTAGAATTATTTATTTATTTTATTTTTTTTTATAAAGATGGTAACACTTCACAATAAGGTTCATTGGTTGAGTACCTTAGTTAAAATAAGCTAAAAATGAACAATACCTCTACAGCATTTATCAATCTTAGTTAACATTAATTAAAGCACTGTGAACTAACATGAACAAACAATTAACTATTTTTTAACATTAACAAAGATTAATGAATAGTGTAACAAATGTATTGTTCATTGCTCGTTCATGTTACTAAATACATTAACTAATGATAACAAATGAAAGCTCGTAAAGTGTTACCATTTTCACTTTGTTATTTAACTTTTTTCTTATTTTCATATTATTTTATTATATCTTTTTTATTGTCTTTTGGCTACTGGTGGAAGGGTAGAAAGAAAAAGAGGAAAGGTGGGACACATCGTTTTAAAAATATTTTATTTCAGTCAATAATAAAAGGGTAAAAATAAAAAAATGTAATTAAATTAAAAAGGTTGTATCACTTTATCTCACAATTTAGACCTTTTTGTCGCCAAAAAAAAAAGAAAAGAATTGCAAGATATAAAATTAGAATCACAAGAAACTCCTGAACTTACAACTGCAAGTTAAGTTAAATGTTTATTTATTTTTATTTTTTTGCAATTCTCTGCAATATCTTGCCATTCTCAAAAGAAAAATAAGTCAGAACGATGTCTTTCATCGTTTCCGTTTTTTCTTTTTTTTGCTGTTATTTATTAAAAAAAGATTGTTCAGTTCTATTTTATAGATTTCATTGTTTTGTATTTATTAAATTGCATCATAAAAAGATCACAACTAAGATCATCTATTTCAATGTGAAAATTAACAAAAAATAAAATATATGTATTAATATCACCACTTCTGAACAAATTGGCTGCATGAAGACAGACACTTATTTTATTCCTGAATGAATCAAAGATGTAATTGTATCATTTGAATGAATGATTCAGTGACTCACTAATAAAGACAGCCACTAGTGTAATGCCTGTATTAATCAATGTTTTAAACGAATCAGCTAAATTAACGATTCACTGAATCAGTCATAAATAGAGTCACTTGTTGCCACCCACTGGCATAACAACTGAACCTGCAGATAAAGTAACTAAAAATCCCAATTTTAATCAAGCTGCACTTCTGTCATTTTTATATTAACAGGCAAATTAAACTGGTCATTAATTTTCTAAAAGCCTTTAGGGAACAAAAGTCCCCATAGTTTAAAAATCACTCAATAATACCCAAAATTATTCTTATTGAAACTGAATAATTAAAAGGACAGTTCACCCAAAAATGAAAATACTGTAATTAATTACTCAACTTTCAACATTCCAAACCCGTAAGACGTTTTTTCATCTTTGGAATACAAATAAAGATGTTTTTGATTCAATCTGAGAGCTTAGACATAGACAGCAACACAGCTGACATATTCAAGGATCAGAAATGTATAGAAATAGTCCGTGCAACAAAAAAAAAATTCTGTTTTCTTTGCACACAAAAAGTATTCTCATAAAATATAGCTTCATAAAATTGAGGAACCACTGATGTCACATGGATTATTTTAATGATGTCCTTACTACCTTTCTGGGCCTTGAACGTGTTAGTTGCGTAGCTGTCTATGCAGGGTCAAAAAGCTCTCGGATTTCATCAAAAATATCTTAATTTGTCCTGTAAAGATGAACGAAGGTCTTACGAGTTTGGAACGACATGATGGTGAGTAATTAATGACAGAATTTTTATTTTTGGGTAAACTATCTCTTTAAATTTCTCTCTCTCAACACAGCCCACCTTATCTGAGTAAATGGACATCCTGGTGGTGAGCCCGACTACAGGTATGCGGTAGAACCCTGCAGTGTAGGAGACCGGAGTAGGCGTCAGATGGTCGTTGGACTGAGGTGGATGGCTCACCAGAATGGCATACACCTGCAAATGAGATCACAGAACTGGATTAAATACAAACTGACGGTCAAGACTGGATCACAGCAGAGGGACTGCTGTGACTCATGAATGTGGCCTCGTTCTGTGACTAAATCTATAAATCACATCACAATCAGACAGACTGACAGTTTGATTGATTGATGATGATTGGTTGGACTCAAGGGAGCAAGAGAGACAAAGAGGAATCTGTCTATAAAATATAAACATGTTTTTGTTTTTCAAAAAATATGCTGTATTGAGGAAGAAAACAACAATGGAGAATAACATTATGTGTTTCCAGAGAGACCCTCCGGCATCGGCTCCATCTGTCACAGAGCGTCTACAGAGTGGGCAGAGACATCACTGAGCCAAAGGCGCTAAAGCTGAGCGATACAGTAGTTTTGCATGGAAGAATCTCACATAACCAAGAAATTAATTCAGCAATTAACACAACCTTACGGCCCAAATTTGTTGAAGGTATGCACATGATTAAGCACTAGACACCCATTAGGTTGACCAGAGAGGTTGGTGTGAATGTTAGTGAGAGAACAAACAAAGAAGTGCCATGAACAGGACAGGAGAGAGATTCATGTTCAGCCTAGTTTTTGTTCAGTGCAGTATCCAGGACTGAGATAGACTCCTACCTCAGCACTTTTGTAATGACATCACCGGCCCAGAGAGCACTTAAAGCGGAACCGCTTAATGTGATTTTGTGTGTGCGGGCTTTTAATGAAACAACGCATCAGGCAAAATTACTCCCACGAGTATGACAGTAGTGAAAATGTCTCTCATTTACACTTCATTTAGGGCATTGCTACTGCAGATCTATACCTATCTATCTATCTATCTATCTATCTATTAGCTGTATGTTTCAAGCATTTTCCAAATTCAATAGCATTCTAAAAGACATTTTGCAGTTTGCAGATACTGATGCCATGCTGACCCCTCCACCTCCATCTTTATTTTTATCAGTAATACTCTGTGAAAGCAGAAACTGCTTGCATTGAAAATCATTGATTTTTCATGCATCACCTAGTTTTTGCAGCTGCTGCCCTCGACCAGCATCGTCATCTCACTCATTCCTGCCATCAAAGCTGTGTGGGGTCAGCTACAGTACGTTAACCTTTCCTCCCACCGTGAGTCCATCGACCTGCTTGGATCATCAACTGACAGGCTGTCCAGTTTAGACATCTAAACAAATTATGCAGCTTCAATCTACTGCCACAATCCAAACCAAGTTGTGCTGTCCAAGTACGTCTCCACAGGTCAGTGCCTACACTTGAAAAACGTACTTCATGTGGAAACATCTGAGTAACAGGTTTTATTTAAGTCCAAAATATTATTGAATATTATTAAATATCTATTTATCAACCGATCTATTAATATAAATGCATGTTTTAAAAAGAAATCATTTCTGCTTACCAAGCCTGCATTTATTTGATCCAAAATTGTGAATATTTTTACTATTTAAAATAACTGGTTTCTATTTGAATATGTTAATAAAATGTAATTTATTCCTATCATTTCAAAGCTGAATTTTTAGCATCATCACTCCAGTCACATGATCCTTCAGAAATCATTCTAATACTCTGATTTGCTGCCCAAAAAACATTTATTATTATTATTGTTGAAAACTGTTGAGTAGATTTTTTTCAGGTTTCTTTGATGAATCTTTGAAGTTCAGAAGAACAGCATTTATTTAAAATTTAAATCTTTTGAATTTTAAATGTTTTTATTATCACTTTTAATGTTACAAAAGGTTTTTA
Source organism: Garra rufa (assembly GCF_049309525.1). Lineage (NCBI taxonomy): Eukaryota > Metazoa > Chordata > Actinopteri > Cypriniformes > Cyprinidae > Garra > Garra rufa. The sequence continues at coordinate 32,839,939 of NC_133379.1, forward strand.
TTTCAGATCAATTCTGATCTTTGGATCTTTCTATTTATCAAAGAATCCTGAGCAAAATGTACTCAACTGTTTTAAATATTGAAAATAATAATAAAAAAAAGTTTCTTGAACAGTAAATCAGCATATTAGAATGATTTCTGAAGGATGATGTGAAGACTGGAGTAATGATGCTAAAAATGTCAGCTTTGATCACAGGAATAAATTACATTTTAAAATATATTCAAATAGAAAGCAGTTATTTTAAATAGAATAAAATATTTCACCATATTACTGCTTTTGCACAATTTGCAGTATTGAATCAAATAAATGCAGGCTTGGTAAGCAGATTATTAAAAAAACATAAAAAATCTTACTGTCCAAAAACTTTTGAATGGTAGTGTATGTATGTATGTATGTATGTATGTGTATGTATGTGTGTGTGTGTGTGTGTGTGTGTGTGTGTGTGTGTGTGTGTGTGTGTGTGTGTGTGTGTGTGTGTGTCTGTATGCATTTCAAATAATTGTACTCAAGTCAAAAATACGATTTAATATGACTAAATCAACTGAATATGCAAACAAAAGTCATTTTAAACGATAGATATAGAGAATTTTTGCAGTTTTACAATGCAGTAAATGTTTAAAAATTATTAGGTTGCATCAGTACATTCGTAGCTCTTTCTAATGAATATATGTGCATATTTAATGCCACACTTTGCGATGGTACTTGTAATGGATATCATGCATTTCAAAACACTGTCTTATGACAGCTAAAAAATTAATTCAATCTGAATGGTGCATATTGCATGGACATGTTTACCCCTCAGGCAACTTTTAAGCCATGTTATTTAATACTGCATTTTTTGACACATGGCACAAAGCTGATACAAAAATCCCACCTGACTGGAAATGAGATCCTCACAGACAGACAGCGCCATCTGAATCGCGTTGGCTTTGTGAGTGACAGAGATGGCGGTCAACTTGAATTTATCCCGTCCGTATACCTGGTTCGCCTGAGTGACCGCATCCTTGAACACCTGCTCGTATCTTTTCTGGCTCAGGACGGCTCCGATGTTCACAATCTTGGGCTCGCAGCCGCCCCGCACGCAGGAGCAGGAGAATAACGCGGCCAGCAGAAGCAGACGCATCGTGTGGAGGGCCAGTAGAGCGCACGGAGAGCTCCAATGTCCTCCCTTCTTATTGCTGCCGGAGCCTCGTGTTTGAGCTATTCGCTTGTGAAGAATGAAAGCAATGTCCAGTGTGGCGATTTTAGACTTTGGAAAATCCCAGGTGCGAAATTCACACACAATGCGGTGATCTGTTGTTCATGGTTCCCGGTTCATTTAGGCGATGGCATCTGAGAGAACCGGCATTCACTGCAGTCTTTCTCCGAATTCCCCCTGTTAAGTCAGGCTGCAGACAGGCAGAGCGAGAAAGTCGCATACTACATGAAGCCTGGCAGCAGAAATCAGTGATGCGTCTTGTATCGTCCGTCTCTCTGCGCGTCGGCTGTTGTTCTGCGGCTGAGCGCTGTCCTTGGTGCTGACAGCTGTGCGCGCTCTTTTACGCGCGCCCCCGCTCCTCCTCCAGTTTTTCGCGTTGGCGTTCCGCTAGAATTAAAACGCTCCGATGTCACAAACAATCCAAGCGTGAAATTAAAAAAAGCTAGAATTGTTTTTCCATTTGCAGAGATTTTTTTTATATAAAGGGGTAGAAAAAAGCTTACGGTTTTGACAGTCAGGTGTCGACAATTTGTCGACACATTCCAGTGTTTCAAACGCATTTAATCCCATTTTATTAATTTTGTTTTAGTCTTGTGAGAGCTAATGTACAGATAGTTTTCAACTGTAAATGATTGAATTCGTGTAGCCTAAATATTTTTACACGAACAGAGTTGTTTTACCCTGCTGGAGATGATATTTGGTCCTATTTAAAGGGTCTATTATCAATATAGTAAAATTACACAAAATGGTAAAATTGGTCCCAATGTAGCTAAGCCTGCCATTAATCAAATTTGTGAATTAAAGGCCCATTTTGAATAAGTGATTTATTCACATTATAAAACTGTAGGTCTCAAAGTGCTCTATTAAATGAGACAAAATGGATTATATTATGTTACTATGCAACCTATTGGGTATAATTGAGCATTTTTGCCTCGGGTTTTCTATCAGTAGCAACTTTGACCCTCAATAAAACACATAATTTCATTACTTTGAATCATTACTTACATCTTTGTTCTTTCCAAGAAGTAAAATTCATTCAAAATTCTTAATGCTTAATGCTTTGTGTAATTAAATGCATGAAGAAACATGTATAAATGGTTAAAGCATGGTGAAATTGAGATATTTCCTTAAATTCTTTCCAAATTCAGTGTTTAAGGCAAATAACGTACGCTAGCAGTCAAAAGTGTTTGAAAAAAAAGTAAGATTTTTTAAATTATCTTCTGCTCACCAAACCAGCATTTATTTGTGCCAAAGTACAGCACAAACATTAAAATTCTGAAATAATTTAGCTATTTAAAATAACTGCTTTCTATTTGAATATATTTTAAAATTTCTTTTATTCCTGTGATTTCAAAGCTGAATTTTTAGCAGCATTACTCCAGTCACATGATCCTTCAGAAATCATTCTAATATTATGATTTGCTTCTCAAAACACATTTATTATTATTATTATTATTATTATTATTATTATGTTGAAAACTGGTTTCTTTGATGAATAGAAAGTTAAGAAGAACAACATTTATCTGAAATATAATTTTTTTGTACCATTATAAATGTCTTTATCACCAGTTTTGATCAATTCATAGTATCCTTGCTAAATAAAAGTATTAATTTCTGTAATTTCATTCCCAAAAAAGAAGCTTTTGAGTGGTAGTGTATAATGTAAAGCTTGAAATAAGCACTGATCTTTCTATTCATCAAAAAATCCTAAAAATGTACTCAATTGTTTTAAATATTGACAATAATAATAATAACAACAAATGTTTCTTAAACAGCAAATCAGCATATTAGAATGATTTCTGAAGGTTCATGCAACACTGAAGACAGGAATAATGATGCTAAAAATTTAGCTTTGATCACAGGAATAAATTACATTTTAAAATATATCCAAATAGAAAGCAGTTATTTTAAATAGTAAAAATATTTCACAATATTACTGCTTTTGCTGTATTTTGAATCAAATAAATGCTGGCTTGGTGAGAAAAAAAGGCTTCTTTAAAAAACAAATAAAAATCGTACTGTTCAAAAACTTTTGACTGATAGTGTATAGATAAAAAATATAGGTTATTCAAGGTCAAACAACTAATATAAAATATAAAAAGACTGACTTAAGACAGCTAGATGTTACCACCAATGCTCAAAGTTGTATTTTAAGGACTGATGTTCAATTATTCAAGCATGATATCTATATTTCAGCATTTTCAATCATAAAATCACTTGCTCCGTTTTCCAAACCTAGACTTCAAAAGTAATTACTTAAAGTGGCACGTCTGAGAGGTTTTCCTGCTTCTCTGAGCATCTCCTCCTTGGCTGTGTGTTCAAATGGCAGCTGTGCAAAACCATTCATTTTTGCTTTATTTTCAAAGATGCATGCCAAAGCTCTAGACAAGAGCAGTGCTTTGAAAAAAAAAAAGTGTACCACTCGCTTGTAGGAAAAAAAGGGTAGCGCTTTCTATGCAGGTGCATGTGCTGAGCAGCATTATGCACTGGTAGGCACATAAGGACAAAAGGGGAAAAATGGTTACCAAGGAAACAAGCCTCTCTCCTGAAGTGTGAAGTTTCAAAGTATTCACATGTAGGCATTTTGTATGCGCTGGCAACGCAGGGTGTTAATGAGACGAAGTGACAGTAGCGTGTCTTATAAACACGGACCACAAAACACGCAAAACCCCTTGAATGGTTAAAGTCGGCATGTTAATATGCAGATTGCAGACATACGCATTTGGCTTTGATTTTGTCAGACTCTGCTCATTGTGATTTGATTTAATTTCCCCGTGTTAGAGAACCTGCAATCGAAGCCCTATTAATATTTCATTATCTGTGGGAAATAATCCCTCTACATGTGAATGTCACGGTCTGATATGAAGAGGGGATTTGTAAATTAGGTCACTATTGATCTAGTTATGCTGTCGACTTTAAATAATGTATCACACGCCTCAAGTGGGGCGTCTTTAAATAGCTGCAGGGTTTTATTTACTTTTATGCATTTGTATTATAAAGTCAGTATATTAAGTATAGTCTGTTGCACATAAGAATCAGCTGATTTAATTATGGATGCTATTATCTCAAAAATGAGTTATAAGCATTCCGTTTATGTTTTTACATGGCATATAAGTGAGTTTAGTTGTGAATGCACTGGCAGTGGCGTGTGCTACCGCTGTCTGAGGTGTTGTAATACTCAGATGTCTCTCGCTTGCTGGGAGCCACACAAAAGGCTGACCAAGCGACAAGGTTCTCACTGGCCTCGGTCGTGTTCAGCCCCCCCCCCCCAACTCCCACATCTCTGCACATCAATACAGCTGGGCTAGCCTGCACTGCAGCCGTTATATAATGACGCTCCTGCCAACACACACACACACACACACACACACACACACACACACACACACACACGCACGCTCATAGAAAGAATAGTCAGGACTAATTAAGAGATGACACACCTCTAATATGTGTGTGTGTGGCAGTAGAAGCAGAAAGAAGATAAGAAGAGGTCCGGTTTGATAAGGGGGTTTTGTAAGATTTTGAATATCTATGACAAAATATGTTTAAGTGTTAAAGTGTGAGATGAGCCAACTGAAGCCAAATGAATGTTTTTTAAATGTATGTTGGGATATATTAATGTCTTTAGAAATGATTGATTTGTTATTGATATTAAACAAATATTAATTGGCACACAACCCAGGGTCACAACACACACAAAAAACAGTCTTAAGTAGCATGGGTATATTTGTAGCAATAGCCAGCAATACATTGTATGGGTCAAAATTATTGATATTTCTTTTATGCTAAAAATCATTAGGATATTAAGTGTTCATGTTCCATGAAGATCTTTTGTAAATTTCCTACCGTAAATATATCAAAACTGAATGTTCGATTAGTAAAATGCATTGCTAAGAACTTCATTTGGACAACTTTAAAGGCTTTCTCTCAATACTTAATTTTTTTTTTTGCAACTTTTAGATTCCAGAATTTCAAATAGTTGTATCTCGGCCAAATATTGTCTAACAAACCATACATCAATGGAAAGCTTTTAGATAATAAACTTTTCCCCAGTGTTAGGGAAAGTTACTTTTAAAAGTATTGCATTGCAATATTGAGTTACTCCTTAAAAAAGAAAACAATTACGTTACTTAATCTGGTCAGGGCTTGCTTGTTTGTTTTTAATATAAAAAGTTCTATTTTTGGCAAATGTAAAAGTCTTTTTACACCAAGAGTCACTAATTTTTGCTTATTAGTATGGATGAATTGGATCATCGAAGGTTGGCAGCAAAGAAATTGGTTAATCAAATGGGATTAAATACATAAAGGGTATTTGTATTATTTAACATATTTAATTATTGCATGTTTGCATTGAATTTCACTGTTTTTATTCATTTTGAGGAATACTGTATGTTTTTAGTGAGTGAGATAAATTAATGCATGTTCACATTTATTCTAGAACTAAAGTAACATCTTACTCACAATTTCTCTCAACATGGGGGCAGGAGAGCTTTTAATCAATAAATGGGGGGAGGAGTAACTGGCGTTACTTATTTGAAAAAGTAACACAGATACCAACACTGCTTATGCAATGTTTTGTGGTCCAGGGTCACACAGAGCAAAAGATTCTTTTTCTAAAGTAAAACTGTCCAACAGTGACGCCAGCAGGTAAATTTAGGTCTCTCTCGCCTTCCCTGAGCCCATTATGTTTTAACAGACACCTGCCAAGTGTGCCATGAGTTTGGTGGGGGGTTATCTACCTTTTTCTTCGACGCGGATATAAGCCTATGGGCAAGAATAGTTGATTATGTACTATAGGGAAATAACGAGAAGAATAACAACAGTAAACAGTAAAACTGTTTGGACTACAAACCAGTGTGTTCAAAATTAACATAATACATTAAAATAATATGGTAAAACAGACCAATTTTTAATATCAAGCAGCAAAACCAGCTGTTTTGTACATTAGAACGTTCGTCAGCCAATCAGATTCAAGCATTCAATGGCCCTGTAGTATAATGATAATTATACTATGGGGCTGTTGAATGCTTGAACCTGATTGGCTGATGAACGTTCTAATGGTGTGCATTATTTTGAGGGAAACGCACGGCGAATGTAGTTCCAGGCAGGTCTTGACCGCATTACATGTCTGTATCACTTCGCAGCACGATTTCAGTTATTTCAAAGGTCCTTACAGCCCAAAACAGCAAAATAACCAAAACCCACAACCACACTGGCCAAACAAATAAATACAGTAAACAATAAGATAAAAACGACAGATTTTTCCATGTTTTTGCCACAATATTATGTTTTATTATGTACGGAAAGCACATACTCTATTTCTCCCTCTCTCTCCCTCACATACCATTTGCACACACGTTAGCATACGCGCTAATGTTGTTAGCGCTGCTCTGACGACTAACAACTTAAAAATTATGTGACATTTTTCACAAAACAGCGTGGTCTTGAAGAAAATGAACTTAGTTTTACTATCAGTAGAGACGATGCTGCTAATCACTTCTGAGAGAAGCACAGACTTGAGAGGTCTGTCTAAACTTCATTATTATCTGCATTAGTTTGCTATCAACAGCTCAAGTGTCATTACTAGGTCTAAAATGACGTTTTGGAACTAGCAACGAAGGCATTGGATGAGCTGCGTAGGAAATGAATCCTACTTACAATAGCGGTTTAAGGACAAAAACCGGACAAATGTCTTGAAATATTTCATCTGATCGATGTCTTGAGGTGTGTAGCCATAGTATAAGCGGAATAATTGACTTCGGTCCGTTGAATTCTACGAAAATAATTTCTAAGAATTCAACGACCCGTCGTCAATTATTCCTTACAAAAAAAACCTTTGTCTTTTTAGAACACCACCACACACCGCTGATATATGGTATTAAATATGGTGCTCAATTATTAATTTTTTTATGACTATCAGTGTTTTTGCTGCTTTATATATTTGTGGAAACCATGATACTTCTTTCAGGATTCTTTGCTGAATGTACAGTTTAATAAACAGATATATATGTAGGTGTTGGATAAAGTTAATAATGACAGCATTGCATTTTTTTTAAGTTTATTGCTTTAAAAACTTGTATCATCTGTGTGTGTTTTCAGGCTGGTAATGGGTTAAGAAGAAACGTTTCACCGCTGTTCTTGCTTGTCCTAGATGCCACCCGAGGACCGTGCAGACCTACATGATGTGTTTCTTATGTATGTGGTAAGTCAATCTATAATTGATGACTGACCCTTCCATCTCTGTCATTTTTCTATCACCATAAATAGTGACTTGGTCTAGCACTGCAAATTGTACGCGCTGCCTAAATGCAAGAATACGTCCCTTACATAAATATTTCACATCAATATAGAGTGTACATAGCAGTAATGTCTAAAAACATGGTGATATTGACCACCTCTGCCTACAACCTGTAAACTGTATGTTTTTAGGCCAGATTGGGTAAAATAATAAAATCCAAGACAACAAACATTTTAGGATAAAGTATGCAAACAGAAGTACTGTGGCATTGCACCAACCTCACAGGGTTGCTATGGTTATAAATGATGTCCAATCTCTTCTTCAGAAAACTAGGACGCAGACCAAGAAGAGAACTTTAGACCAGCCAAATGTTGCACCAAAAATATGCTATTTAAAACGAAAAAGAGGACTGTCTGTTCCTAAACTGACGCACAGTATAGCTGCTCTATTTTTGCTGTTTAATCCACATCAGAAGAATTCTGTCAGGATCTAGACAGTGATATATGTGGCTTCGTCAGTGAATTTTAGACTTTTTATTACTTTAAACCCATTTTCTGTATGCATGCGTGTCCTAATTATTGATGACAGCAAATAGGGAACATTTTATGGTGTTTCAAGGCTGTGCACAGTAATGTATGACAGCTTAGTCTATCTTTATTTACTCTGAAAATGTTATGTATTATATAGATTATATAGATAGAGTCAAGCCTGCAAAAAACTGTAATATTGTAAAATATTTTTACTGTTTAAAATAACAGTTTCTATTTGAATGTATTTTGAAATGTGATTTATTCCTGTGATTTCAAAGTTGAATTTTTAGCATCATTACTCCAGTCACATGATCCTTTAGAAATCATTCTAACATTCTGATTTGCTGCTCAAAAAACATTTATTATTATTATTATTACAGTATGTTGAAAACAGCAGAGTAGTTTTTTTTCGGATTTCTTTGATGAATAGAAAGTTCGGAAGAACAGCATTTATCTGAAATTGAAATCTTTTGTAAAATTTAAACGTCTTTATCATCACTTTTGATCAATTTAAAGCATCCTTGTTAAATAAAAGTATTAATTTCTAGCATTTCAAACGGACCAAGCTTTTAAATTGTATAGTGTATAATCTTATTTATATACTTATTATATAATATACTTATTAATATTAATAATAATATATGTTTCTTGAACAGCAAATCAGAATATTAAAATGATTTCTAGACGATCATGTCACACTGAAGACTGGAGCAATGATGCTGAAAATTTAGCTTTGATCAAAGGAATAAAATACATTTTAAAACATATTCAAATAAAAAATATTTATTTTAAAAAGTAAAAATATTTCAAAATTTTACTGTTTTTGCTGTACGTTGAATCAAATAAATTCAGGCTTGGTGAGCAGAAGAGACTTATTACTGTTCAAAAACGTTTGACTGGTAGTGTATGTTATATGTATTATATTATATTACATGTTTAGTTTATTTCTAATGTGTTTAATAAAATACAATAAAATAATATGGACTGATATTGATCCCTGGAAACTACCCAGAACACCCTAGCATTTTGGCAGTGGATTTTGGATGGGCAAGCATCGTCCACATTTCTTTCAAAAAATTTTTAGTGGCATCTGTTGTCAAGTTCAATAAATTAGTTCACCGTTGGAGTTCTCGGCCTGCGGCTAGTTTGCAGAGCAAACAGCAGAGCGAATGCCAGAACGGCCAGGACAACAGCTATGTTAAATTGCATTATTTAGCATTGCTGAATCTCATTCGGCAGTTTGCACACGCTTGCAAGGGACTCCGAAACAACTGCACCGTCTGTGATGAGATTAAAAAATAAAAGTTATCTCCGTGTCTCCCAGAGAAAAAAAAGGGGTTTTCTGGCGACATAGGAGGCATTTGACACGGCTGGAGTCTCAGCATGTTGATCAAACAGAGTTGGCACTTATATGGTCGCAGTTCAGGAATTCCACGCTCTGCTCGCCCGTAGAGCTGTACGATTGCAAATTGGGCAATCCATGGAGTTGGAGCCTAGGCTGGCCATACTGTCCACACATGGTGGTCTCGAGTTATCAGAATCCTGGCTCATTCCTCTATATGTCATGCTGATCGTTCCATCTGTTGGAATTGGTTCTGGCTCCATGCACGGAATTCCCTGTGGAATCTGTTCATTAAAATGTTCAATAAAAGAAGTTGAAATCTGATTACATCAAACCTCCATTGCACCTGTGTTCAAGATCACTGGAGATTCGCCATCAAACTCTTTAGTGTTCTTTTTATCTTTTGCTTTATTGTGAAGGTTATTTAGAGGTAACAGAATTATTTTGTCATTCTTTCAGAATCCCCATCAGGACCATCTGCCAGTGTTTGGACCATAGATAAAGGTGATATTAAATTAGATGTTAGGTGAGTGTATCTTTAGCTTCTTTATTGCCAGATCAGCAGTCTCAAGGTCAGAAGCTGCACTCACGTCAGAGGTGCTCTAAAAAACTTGTCCCACTTCTAAAGTGTATGTGATTCGAAGCAACATCACAGACACTGCCTGAAGTTAAAAACCACTTAAGTTGTGCAATGCACCTGAGATATCCTCATGTAGACTATAACGAAACAAAGAGTGAAATTGTATTACTGCTGCTCTGCTTTATGTGAAAACTCTATGAGCTGTGCAGTCCAGTTTAAAATCTATGAATATTACATCTCTAGCTAATAAAATGATAAAAATAATATGCATGATCGGTTCTCCTGAAACACATGTCACATCTTGTCTAATTTACATTTTATTGGTCTAAATGATACATCAGTTTAACTGCTATGGATTCTCCACTGAAACCAAATTGTCAGTTTCAATTTTGGTGTTGTCCAACATGGTGTTATTTTATAATACAATATGCATTTTATTCATTCACATTCAAGAACTTAATTGCATATGCATATAATAATATGCATTGTTTCACATGGTCAGACACATAATGCGAACTTAAAGGCATTGGCAATGCAATAAGCATATTTATACAACAGTTCTTTCTGGTTCTCGAATCTGATTGGCTGATATAAGTGCGATATTAGAGTGATAACAGAACTCCAACAACCGTTTCACCGTTTGTATCACTCTCATAGTGTCAGAGCGGACAACCAAATCAACTATAATTTTATAAATAATAATGTTTTTGTTTCATGGAATGTACTTTTAAAACGAAGAAGTTTTAGACGAAAATGTACTTGTTTAGACTTGGACTGGTTTGTTAATAAAGATAACGTCTATTTGAAAATTTTCGGAGATGTGAGCTCCAGGGCATTAGCGGCCATTCACCGCTGAGAGCAGACTTAACTCGGCTAGTTCTTCTGGAATTTGCAGCTGGCTGATGTGTCTATAGTGGTTGAACATGAGATATAATTAGTTTTAGATAAATCTAACAGACAGTCTTTGATCT
>NC_133379.1:32851297-32896301 GCF_049309525.1 Garra rufa
ATATATATATATATATATATATATATATATATATATATAATGTCTAATTCAAATTAAAATATACTTTGAATTAATTTATATGAAATGTTAAATATTTTTATTTTAATTATTTATTACATTTATATATATTTATATTATATATATTTAGTATATTTTAGATATATTTTATCTAGACAAACTATGAACTAGAACAAACTGTGCTATGCTGCCTCAAGTCAAAAGAGCCATCACTGCAAGTCTCTGGGATTTTTTTTTTTTGTCCAATTTTATCATTCACCAGGCAAACATCCCAAGTGTAACTACACATAAAAGCAAAAGAACACCTCTTTTTTATGGATCCTGTCTGTAGCACAACTCTGCGGGTTGAGTTACGTGCCAGTTTAATATAAAACACTTATATCTGTCTGAGAGAACTTTGTGTCCTTTTGCATCTAAGTTCACAGTGCAGTTGTACATTTCTATCTGCTGTGCTACCAAACAGGTCTGCTTAAAAAAAACGTGTGCTTCTGCAAGAACAAAGGCAATTCTGGGCTTTGGTTTATTGCTTGCTAAAGCTTAGAGGACTCTCAGACAGTCCAATCCCAATTACAGCAGTCGAGCCAGACTGCAGTAGCAGTAGTGTGTAATTCTGCAATCAGTTCAGCAGCACACTAGATAGAAATGTACGACTGCTATTTACTGACAGATGATTGTCTGAAGCACTCTCAACAAGGACAGAACGTCCCTAAGATGGAATAGAAAACAAGTAACCTACTTTTACGTGACTCTGTGAACAAACTTTAGCAAACCAAAAACTAAAATGTGACCTTGGACCACAAAACCAGTCATACGTAGATATATTTGTAGCAATAGCCAACAATACATTGTTTGGGTTAAAATGATCTATTTGTTTTTAATGCCAAAAATCATTAGGATATTAAGTAAAGATCATGATCAATTAAGATATTTTGTAAAATTCCTACAGTAAATATATCAAAACATAATTTTCATTAGTAATATGCATTGCTACGAACTTAATTTGGACAACTTTAAAGGTGATTTTCTCAATATTTAGATTTTTTTTTGCACCCTGATTTCATATTTTCAGATAGCCAGATATTGTCCTATCCTAACAAACCATACATAAATGGAAAGCTTATTTCTTTAGCTTTCAGATGATGTATAAGTATTAAATAAAAAAAAACCCTTATAACTGGTTTTGTGGTCCAAATATCTTGACTTGTAATATCCAAATGCAAGTGCACTTTTATTTTGCATTTGCTTTATTATCTTAGCACATGTTGTTTGTTAAAACAATGAACTGCTCAAGAAATGCATTGTGTTTATTTTTGCATAATTAGCATTTTTGCATAATGATTTTTTAAAAATACCAAACAAAATATCAGCTCCGATTAAAAAAATATTGGTATTGGCCTTTAAGCAACCCATATGGGTTGAAGCATAGCTGATGTTCAGAAGTCCAGAGTGTCGTGCTGGTAGCGCAGTCGCGGACTGTTCTCACTGTAGAACTGACTGAACCAGCGTCTGTGTTTCTGAATGGCTGAATCTTCTTTCACGAGCATAGGTTTGGAGATATACGTCTTATTATTCCAGATCATCACATCTCGTTCGAACTGTAACAGCAAAACCATTAGTTAAGATCTCATAGGTATCCTTTTCTGTCATTAAAGGATTAGTTCACTTTTTTAATGTACTCACCCCCTTGTCATCCAAGATGTTCATGTCTTTCTTTCCTCAGTCGTAAAGAAATTATGTTTTTTTGAGGAAAACATTTCAGGATTTCTCTCTTTATAATTGATATGGATGGCGCCCCGAAGTTTGAACTTCCGAAATGCAGTTTAAATGCAGCTTCAAAAGGCTCTAAGGAAGGGTCTTATCTAGCGAAACGATCGGTTATTTTCGAAACAAATTGACTATTTATATACTTTTTAACCTCAAATGCTCGTCTTGTCTCATCTCTGAGCAGCGCAAGTGTGAAGTCTTGAGCAGCGCAAGTGTGAAGTCTGTGTGATTCGGGTAAATACAGTTAGGGTATGTCGAAAAAATCCCATCTCGTTTTCTTCCCTAACTTCAAAATCGCCTTAGATCGCTGCAAAAATAACCGATCGTTTCGCTAGATAAGACCCTTCCTCCTCGGCTGGGATCATTTAGAGCCTTTTGAAGCTGCATTTAAAGTGCATTTAAACTGCATTTCGGAAGTTCAAACTTCGGGGCGCCATCCATATCCATTATAAAGAGAGAAATCCTGAAATGTTTTCCTCAAAAAAACATAATTTCTTTACGACTGAGGAAAGAAAGACATGAACATCTTGGATGACAAGTGGGTGAGTACATTATCTGTGCATTGTTGTTATGAAAGTGAACTAATCCTTTAATTACTCACCCTCATGTCGTTCCAAACCTGAAAAACCTTCGTTCATCTTTGAGTTTTCGGACCCTGCATAGACAGCAACACAACTACCATGTTCAAGGCCCAGAAAGGTAGTAAGAACTAGGGCTGCCCCCTAATAGTTGACCAGAAAAGGCTTGGTTGACCAAAATTTTGATAGTCACTTAGTTGCATGATGGACAGAACGTCCAAACGCTCACCTATCATCAACCTCAAATATGGCTTATCATGTAAAATATATTAGTAGTAGCAACTTTACATGTACATGGAAAACAATTTCTTCTTTTCCATGTCAGTCTTATGCTGTGCGCACACCAAACGCAACGTTATTGTTCTAGATTACTTACAGGACGTATCACTCATGCGAATAAAATCACTGCTGTTTTCTTTGCACAGAAAACATATTTTCGTTGCTTTGTAACTTTATGGTTGAACCACTGATGTCACATGGACTATTCTAACAATGTCCGTACTACCTTTTTGGGCTTTGTATGTGTCAGTTGCATTGCTGTCTATGCAGTGTCAGAAAGCACTTGGCTTTCCTCAAAAATATCTTGAACAAAGGTCTTACAGGTTTGGAACGACACAAGAGTTACGAAATAATTAATAAGAGAATTTACATTTTTTGGTAATCTCTCTTTATTCCAAATGTCAAATCTGCATAGTTGCATTACCTGAATACACTCTGCCCGAAGAATGAATTTGGGCACCAGGGGAGGGATGGTGCTCTGGTAGAAGATGGTGTGTGATACACACTGCAGTAATGGCTCGACTGGGGTAATGCAGTGCATGATCACACCCCGACCTAGAAAACTGTGCTCAAAAAGCAGGAAAACCACACCTGGACCCACCTACAAACATAAAAGATATCATTTGTATCACCAGGGAGTAAAATCAATCTAATTTATGCTGCAGTCTACTGTGTGAGACCAAATAGAATAGATTCATTCACATAACAAAATCTTCCCTAATTCAGATTCTGCCTCTAACGGCACTTTCTGCTCAAATATACAGACACTTTGTAACTACAACTTCAAGTGAAAATGCAAGCACAGCCTTGAATTACAACTGTTTTCACACATACTGTCAGGATTATGCGCCGTCACTATGGCGACAAGGCAGTTCCTTTTCACACAACACAAAAAGAAAAATGTTGCACAACTGACCATGAGGGGAAATTATGGCATTGAGACTTGGACTGCTACACAGACACGAAACAAAGAAAATTTCTGGCTACATTAGTTAATGCACCAAATTAACAATAACGATAAAAATGTTAATTTTTATATATACTGAAAATGCACTACAAGTCAAAAGTTTTTGAACAGATGTTTTTTTAAAGATGTCTCCTCTGCTCACCAAGCCTGCATTTATGTAATCCGAAGTATAGCAAAAACAGTAACATTTTGAAATATTTTTACTATTTAAAATAATTGTTTTCTAGTTGAATATATTTTAAAAAATGTATTTATTTCTGTGATCAAAGCTAAATTTTCATGATCTTTCAGAAATCATTTGAAAATGCTGATTTGCTGTTTTTTTTTTATTATAATTATCAATATTTAAAACAGTTTATATTTTTTTCTTTTTTCTTTGATGAATAGAAAGATCCAAATATCAGCATTTATCTGAAATAAATTAAATATATCTACTTTTGTGGCAAAGAAATTATAGAAATTAATACTTTAATTTAGCAAGGATGCTTTAAATTGATCAAAAGTGGTGATAAAGACAATTATAATGTTACAAAAGATTTCTATTTCAGATAAATGCTGTTCTTCTATACTTTATTTTCACCAAATAACCTAAAAAACGTACTGAGCTGTTGTCAACATAATAATAATAATAATAATAATAATAATCATCATAATAATAATAAATGGTTTTGGCAGCAAATCAGAATATTAGATTGATTTCTGAAGGATTATGTGACAGAAGTAATGATGCTAAAAATTCAGCTCAAAAAATCACAGGAATAAATTACATTTTAAAATGTCTTCAAATAGAGAACATATTTTAAACAGTATAAAAAACAGTATAAAAATATTTTAAAATTGTACTGTTTTTGCTGTACTTTGGAGGCTTGATGAGCAGAAGAGACTTTAAAAAAACATAAAAAATCTTACTGATGAATACTTTATGAATACATTTTACATATATTAAAAATACATGTTTAAAATTTCAGGTCATATAAATTACCATTAGGTAATGTAATATAAGCAAACAATTATAACAATAGAAATAGCATATTTATAAATTAACAAATAAAATAATAAATAGAATGAAATAAACAAATGAATTTTAGTCCTAAATAAAATCATTTGAAAGTGTTGCCATTTTTTGAGAATTCATCAAAAAATGTGAAAAGCTCAATAATTTTTGCAGCAGAGAAGCTGAATAATTTACCCACAACATTCCTGTTCATTGGTGGTTCATTCCTGAAGCAAAGAATCTCCATTTAACACAGCCATATACTTCACCGTACAAGAAAAGCATCTCATTTGTAAATCTGACACATCCTACGGCATCCATCACACTCACACACACACACACACACACACACACACACACACACACACACACACACACACACACACACACACACACACACACACACACACACACACACGTTGGGTTTACATGTTTTATGGGGACATTCCATAGACGTAATGGTTTTTATACTGTACAAACCGTACTTTCTATCGCCCTACACCTACCCTACACCTAAACCTAGCCCTCACAGGAGACTGTGCACACTTTTACTTCATCAAAAAAACTCATTGTGCATGATTTATAAGCCTGTTTCCTCATGGGGACCTGAGAAATGTCCCCACAAGGTCAAAATCTACTGGTATTCCTATCCTTGTGGGGTATTCAACGTGATGAATACCAGGCACACACACACACACACACACACACACACACACACACACACACATTTAATTTACATAAAAGCATGCTCTGTGTGCACTCGACTAACTGCTTAAAATACAGCCAACAACCCTCAGAACACAAAGATCAAGACACTGCTGTTGTGTGCAAGATCATTCATGACTTGATTTCCATTCTTCTAATCACAGTCAGTTTCCAGACGTTTCCCTCAGTCTGCATGGCTCACTCGTGCCCTCTAGCTGACGGTCCGGTCATTACCTGTCTGGCCAGGACGTCCAAATCAAGAAGAGGCCAGTGGCGTCCAAACACAGTGAGAGCGTGTTTTACCAACATCTGCGAGCAGTGCTTGTTCGGCTCGGGCTCAGGCTTCCACTCCACCTGGAAACACATCAAATCATACATATCATACTTTTTTCTTAAAGGTACAGTGACAAAAGGGCACCTTTTATGCAAAATTCATTTTTACATGTTGTTTGAACATAAATGTGCATTGGCAGTGTGTGTACACAACCACCCTGTAATGATAAAAAAATCAACCCAGTCCTTTTTTTTTTAATCCCCACAGAATCCGTAAAATGTGATGTCACATTTTACAAGCCCCACCCACGACAGTTGACGAACACCGCCGTATTAGCCAAGACTTCGCCGCACACAATCCGCCATGTTTATCTTCACACTAGAGCATTTAAAAGCAGCATTCAAGTAAGAAATGTCTTCTTATTAAAGCTGTAAAGACAGCCTTATTCTGGAAAAGGGGGCAGGGGGCAGCAGCTCATTTGCATTTAAAGAGTCATGCACAAAAACGGTGTGTTTCTGCTTCCCTTTAAAATAGGCATTTTCAAAATGATATAATAAATGATCTGTGGGGTATTTTGAGCTGAAACTTCACAGATGCATTCTGGGGACACCTGAGACTTATTTTACATCTTGTAAAAAGGGGCATAATAAGTTAATTGAGACAGTTAGTGATAAGAAATCATTGCACCTTGTTTACAAGCAGAAGAAGGCGCACGCTGTACATAAAACTTTGTAAACATTTTTGATGGAGAGGATGACTTGCAATTTTTTGCCCAGCCTTATGCTGCAAAAGTGTAGTCATAAGGCTCCTTTAACCAAGTACCAATTAAACAGATAAATCAGAGTTATGTTTTTAGGGTAGATATTGCTATATTTTTATGGTTTTATGTTAGTGTTGCCCATTTTAATTCTACCATGTATCCTAATTTCCTGTGACATAAAAACATAAAATCCGTTGACCTGGATTATTATCGTTAATTAAAACTAAAATTAAAACCATAAAAAACATGTCTGTTACTTAAAACAAAATAAACCTAAACTGACATCAAATAAAAAAACAGAAACTTAATTTATTATTTTGGCACAACTTCCCATTTTTGCGCATGGGTTTTTTGTTAACAAGACATTTCATGAGTGCTTAACTCAATTTATGTGTTATGAGAATTTCCATAGAAATAATAACATTTAATGAGTCCAAGAGTGTGAATAGTTCAGAGTATAATAAAGTGGTCAATTACTGTAATTATGACTCATCATAAACATCATAAACATAGCATAGGAAGTACGAAAATAACTAAAACTAAGTAAACTAAAACTAATAAATAAAATTAATTAAAACTATATCCTCATTCTTCAGTGTGAAAGTAAGCCTATGGGCTAGACTTCAGGATCATTAGGTGTAATAGGGAAATAATGAGAAGAATAACAACATGCAGTAAAAGATAAAACTGTTTGCACTACAAACTATGTCCTCATAATTAAGATAATACATTAAAAAATCTGGTAAGACAAACCAATTTGCAATATCATGCAGCAAAACAAGCTGTTTTGTACAGCTAAAAATAGCTGTACGTGGATGAGACCTGAAGCCAGACCCATAAAATTTACAAATGGCTATGTTCACTCTGACGGGGAGAATAAGGTGGATAGAAAAAGGGACAAAACACAACAAAATTGCTGAAATTTTAACTATTATTAAAAATGAAAATCTAAAAATATAATCTAATTTAAAATATTAGGAAAAACTATAGTATATAATAGTATGTCACTGAGACTAAAAATAACACTGCTGTTGACATTTCTCTTTGGGATGAATGTCTGTGTAAGGAATCAAACCTTCCAGTCATGCCGTATAAACTCCCAGGTCTTGCTGTTAGTATAGCGCAGATCGACTCCACTGACAATACCTGGAGTGTGCAAATGAGCCAAGTGTGCAATATCTGCTGCATTCTCAGGAATCTCCTGCAAAAAGATCAAAAATGTAAATTAAAATGAATGCTAGGTATATACATCACATTCACTAAAAAATATAAAACATCACTCTCATAAGAGCTGAATTACATAAGATGTTTGACCTCAATATGTGCATTAATGAAATGTTCGGTGCGGCCACGGTACACCCATTCGCCGCGGGTGATCTCGCTCTGTTCTGGCACTCTCCAGCTGGGCTCCAGCCCATCACAGTGAAACCACACCAGAACCTGCCCGTTGATCTCACAGCTGAGCCAACACCGCACCTTAGCAAACTCAGGCACTAAAAACATTTTAAATTTAAATTGATAAAAAGAGACAGGTTATAATATTTGTATCTCACATAAGTTGTTCTTTTGAACTTTCTATTAATTAAAGAATCCTAAAAAAATGAATCACAATTACCTTTATCTGCATATGGAATTTTGACACATTTCCCATCAGCCCCACGGAACTGCCACCCGTGGAAGGGGCATTCAATGCATCCCCCTACAACTCGCCCTCCCACAGCCAGGTTAGCGCCTAAGTGAGGGCAGTAAGCGTCCACCACATAGGCCTTGCCATCCTGTCCACGGAACACTGCCACCTGCTGTCCTGGGGAAACATACAAATAAATGTCATTTTTTAGTTTGCTTTAAAGATGACTGATCATAAAAATATGACTTTTTCCGTGTTTAAATGGATAGTTCACCCAAAAATGAAAATTTGATGTTTATCTGCTTACCCCCAAGGCATCCAAGATGTAGGTGACTTTGTTTCTTCAGCAGAACACAAAGATTTTTAACTTAAACTGTTGCAGTCTGTTAGTCATGTTAGTCAGTCAATGGGACCCACGGTTTGACAGTCAAAAAAACATACACAGACAAAACCAAATTAAACTCTGCGGCTTGTGGCGATACATTGAGGTCTTAATACACGAAACAACGCTCTTAGGACAGTTGGACATTGTGGTGGATCAGAGGTAAAAAAAAAATATATATAAATACTGTTCAGTTTCTTGCACAGACTTATTGTTTAGTGTGTTAAGACCTCAATTTATCGTCACGAGCCACAGGGTTTAATTTGGTTTTGTCTGTGTATGTTTTTTTGACTCTTAAAGCCGTGGGCCCCATTGACTGCTATTATATGACTGACAGACTGCAGCGGTTTGAGTTAAATTTTTTTTGTTTGTGTTCTACTGAAGAAACAAAGTCACCTACATCTTAGATGCCCTGGGGGTAAGCAGATAAACATCAAATTTTCATTTTTGGGTGAACTATCCCTTTAAGTGCTATAATCAGGTCCGCAGTGCATCTGCCAACCTAGAAAATGTGAAAAAAGACAACCCAGTAACTTTTTTGGTTTTGGTAAGCCTTTTTCTGCAAGCATGTGAAAAATCTTGCGTGACAGATTTTGGTCTCTCTGTGACGTAGACAGGGGATCTTATTATAATGTTACCGCCCCTTAATCTGCATGTTTCCACCCATGGCACAGCCATTTTGTTTTCGCAAGCGACAATGGTGTACCAGTTCTAACGCCATGGCAAAACTTCAAACAAAGCATGCTAGTTGTTCTGTCATTGGCTGCACAGACAAGCACAAAACAGTCCTAGCTTTAGAGGAGACGAGAGAGCAGTGCATTTATATATTTATTTACTGTATATTATGCTGCTGCCACACAGATCTAATATAAACATGCAATTTCTTTCCCAGCTGTTTACCTTCACAGACATAACCGACTGTTTTTGTAACTCCTTTGTGTTTTTAACATAAACTTGTGTGTATTTGACAGTTTAAGTGCAATAAGACATGAAAGTTTAGTACTCACATGCCGTGTGACAGCCAATTTCTGTGTGCGTGCTTTGAATATGTGCGCTTTTAAAACCCTATATCAGAAGTTTAATGGCTTTCAAACGCATGATTTCATCACAATAGACATGATAATCAAAACCAAACAGATGTTTCTGGAAAAGGGGGTGGGGAGCAGCAGCTCATTTGCATTTAAAGTGGCATGCACGAAAACAGCGTGTTTCTGCTTTCACTCAAAACAGGCATTATTAAAATTATATAATAACTAATCTGTTTGGGGTATTTTGAGTTGAAACTACACAGACACATTCTGGAGACACCTGAGACTTATATTACATTTTGTAAAAAGGGGCATAATAGGTCTCCTTTAAAGAAAAATAACATGCCACAAATAGTTACAATAACCTACAGGGGTCAGTATTGTTCTTTCACAAAAAGAACAAAAGCACCCCTCAGGTTGGGTAACTGTCCCAGACTGTCATTCTGGGGAAATTTCCTTTTAAAAAAAGGCCTGGCTTTGCTTGCTTATGCTCCAAATCCCCAAAGTTCCCACAACTATTGTTACAGGGTGGGTGAAAAGTAACTAGGCATTAAAAATTGGTAATAAAGTCTATATTTCTAATACAAATGTATTAAAACCAACTGCACATTTTGACACAGGAAATATTCAATCTTATTTATTGTCTATTTAGAGACTGTTTTCATCATGACTGCAGTGATACTAAGTTCTATAGTCATTAAATACTGCCTAGTTATTTTTCACCCACCCTGTATTTAGTGTATTGAAAATAACTGTTTTTCAGTTGATATGCGGAAATGAGACTTTGACATTTTATCTCACATCATTGAGCATGTGACTGTTTTAGATTTTGATTATTACGTCTCAAACTTTATCATTACCTGAATGGAAAAGTTAATAATTACTTGAAAACAAACAGTAAAGTATGTCAGTTAATAATTAGGCTTATCATGTTATATAACCAGTAATAGGCGTATCAACAATCGAGACTGTAAAATTTTCATTTGCACACTCATTCTCTCTCACTTTCGTCGAGTTTACAGCCACAGGACCCAAAAACTCCCTTTCTGTTATGCTGACCTGAGGGGTTTCATTTGCCTGCAATGCAGCACCCTTGGAAAAAAAAAGGTACTAGACTCAAATGAAAAAAATCGTACGGATTGAATCCAACAACATTGTGGCAATAGTATTTGTAAAAATACGCTGTCATTCAAATCTTAACAATCGTACACAGCCCAAGAAATAGCAATAAAGAGGTCATATGTATTTCAAACTATGTATATATAAATAGAGAAAAACTGCAATGAGTTTAAGCTGCATAAGCATATCAGGTATCATGTCTGCTATGTGATATGATTCCTATGAGGCACCTAGCCGATAGCCCATTTAACTAAGGTTTTATGCAGTGCACATCAATATGCTGTAGCAGTAACTGCATGCAATTAAATGCTGTGCCCTTTGAGATCACTAAAGGAAACTCCATTTAGCTGTCTCACTGCTTAGGTTGCTGCTTTTTAGTGTGTGGGTTTGTGATGGAGAAGCGTCTAAATGGCATCTAACCAAGCAGACGTCTTTAAGGGTTATCTTGAACACTAACAGTAGCATTCTTTTAAAAACAGTACTTATGGAAACAATTTATTGAAAGTGTATCATGGTTTAAATCTACATTAAATGCAAATACTTAAACTTAAGAGTCTTTTTAACCATTTTAAGTAAGACTTAATGATAGTTCACCCAAAATACGAAAATTCTGTCATCATTTACTCAACCTCAAGTTGTTGTAGACTACAAAATTTAAAGGAACAGTTTACCCAAAAATGAAAATTACCCCATGATTCACTTACCCTCAAAGCCATCCTAGGTTTATATGACTTTCATCTTTGAGACAAATACAATCAGGTCCTGCCTCTTCCGAGCTTTATAATGGTGCTGAATGGGTGTTAAGATTTAGTCCAATATAAGTCCAATAAAGTGCATCCATCCATCATAAAAAGTGCTCCACACGCTCCGGGGGGTTATTATAGGCCTCCTAAAGTGAACTGATGCATTTGTGTAAAAAATATCCATATTTAAAGCTTTCTAAACCATAATCTCTAGCTTCTGCTAACTATGTGTAGTGTAAACTCAGGTAAGAATATGCTAGTCTTGCAAGAACCAAGTTTTGTTTACCAGTCTCCTTTTATATTGAAATCCTCCGACATTTTTCTTTAAAAATCCTTGTTTTGTACTTCTAATTCATGACCGGTGTTTTGTTTTGTTCTTTCCTCTGTGCTTCTGTGGTCATTACTTCTTACCAGAGCTTACACTACGCCTAAGTCCTACTGTACATCAGCCACTCTCTTATGTACGCACGTATGTGACAGTTAGTGAAAGCTAAAGATTTTTAAGATATTTTTCTTACACAAACACATGGATTCACTTCAGAAGGCCTTTATACACCTCAGAGTTGTGTGGAGTACTTTTTATGATGAATGGATGCACTTTATTGGACTTGAAAATCTCAACACCCATTCACTGCCATTATAAAGCTTGGAAGTGCCAGGACTTTTTTAATATAACTCCGATTGCATTTGTCTAAAAGAAGAAAGTCATATACACCTAGGCTGGCTTGAGGTTGAGTAAATCATGGGGTAATTTTCATTTTGGGGTGAACTGTCCCTTTGAAAACATACTAATTTAAAATAAATTTAAAGTAAAACTCATTTCAGTGAAGTTAAAATGAGTATTAGTCGAATATAGGCTGAAACATTTTTTAAATGTAATTTAATTTACAGTAACCATTATCTGTAAGACCTTTGGTAGTGACAGTCATCCAGCATTTGTGAAAGACAAAAGGGGTAGAAGAGGGCATCACAGGTTCAACAGTCTCCAGGTTGCATAAGCACAACAGCGTTTCTTTGTATCCAAAAAACAAAACTACAAAGGTGTTTTGTTTGGTTTTCACTGAAAACCCAAAGGTCTTTGCAACATGATAGGGCATCCCACAGCAACTCAAGCTAAGCAACAGGCACTTAAACATAACAAAAAACAGTAACAAAAGACAAAGGGCTGCACGTACACAAATGCTTGTCATGATCAGGGAGTAGTCTTTAATGATAGTCTGTCATGTGTAGCTTATCAGATTCTGTAAACAATGTCATTTCAACATTGACAAACATTCGACCGTAAGTGGACTGCGAAGTGGACTTCACAGGGTATTCCACAATCTTAAGTGAGATTCTAAATCGAAGGGAGCGAACATGTTCAGTTCGAAGGGCACTGCGAACGGCACAGGGAATAAGGGAACATCGGTACTTCACTTCACAGGAAGTGGACGGGGAAAATCACCCAACTGTCATTGCGCACCGCAGCACCAGTTAGAAGTTATGATAGAGCAGAGCCGTTGAAGTTTTTTTAAAGGCTCTGAAATGGAGCGGTTGCAATAAATGTTGTTTTTATTATACAAATTAGAGTGTTTATGAATGGTTATGGTGATTTGTGTTACATTTGCATAATGTATTGTATGAATGAAAGTAAAACCAGCGATGTGAGACTCTGTCTTGTTTTATTTAGTTTTATTTAACGTTACCACTGGATAGTATAGGCTGTGTGTGGGAAAGAAAGTGCGTGAGATAAGACCACAAAAATCTGTTAACGGTCCAAACATATACATTTTGACTATATTTATAGATACATAAGTTTATATGTATTTTATATGTATTTAAATTTGAAAGTAAGATAAATTACAATATTTATTTACGTTATCATAATCTGCTTGACCCTGCCGTTGATTTGCTTTGATGACGTTCCAGGGCATTCCAAATGAGCGATTATTGTCAGCGAAGTCCACTTCAACAGATATACCATGCTAAGGGAGTAGGGAGCAGTGAACACTGCGTAGGGACCCTGTCGATCGGAACGCACCTTAAGTTCAGTCAGATTTTTCTCCAGTATGTAGAACCACTGGTGTCTCGGTTGTGTTGCCTGTTTTTTTGGACTATGTTTACAGCTTCCGCAACCCTGGCTGAAATCAATAAGACCCCCAAAGCATCTCTCTGAAGGGTTTCAATAACTGCTGATTTAGCATCAGAAACTGATCCAAGATATTAATAGTTGCATATCTGGTGCAGCAACGTACAACATAATGTCTGTAAGAAATCACCCAATTGGGTTCATTTTAGTCTCAACAACCCAGGGCTCTAGAGTGCGACCAATTTGGTCGCACGTGCGACCTAATTTCTCAATGGTGCGACTAAAAAAAATCAAAGGTTGCACCGGTGCGACCAGCCGTTAGAGGGGGGAAAAAACGAAACTCCGTCACTCTTAAAGTCTCCCTGTTGCTCAACAACAGACACACATTAGACCCATATCGTGGTCTAAAGCAATCAGAGATGAAGGACAGATCCCGCGCCCCCTCTGATTGGCCGTGGTCCAGATATTCCTGTACGTGTGTGTACGTTTGAAAATGGATGTGATGCAGTCAGGCTGTCTCTACATGGCCAAGCGTTTACAATGCCTCCTCCGCAAAAACACGGACTGGATCGCGGACTCCATTCATAAAAACCGAATTTACTATGGCGCGGAATGCCACGTAATACGTCGATTTTTGGATTGATAAATCAAAAGTTGGTCTGTCACTTAATTCAAATCGCGATATGGACTAGTGTCTGTGAAAACTGAAAGGCAAAAAGACCGTTTAATATGAATCCTGCATGTTCCGTTTGCCTCTGTGTATTAATGGTGGAGACGTGTATTTTTTTACTACACGTGTATAGGCTACTGAAGCACGCGTGACGCTCCCGCTAATTTTTGGCATTTGCATCTCACATGATCAGATAAACTCAATCTCCAAACCTGCTGTGTGAGTGTCACTTTTACCGTTTCATTTGAGAAAGCATCATTTCATACTGTACACACAGAAACTTCACGGCAACCTGTCAAAATAAATGTACGGTTTAACATGAAACAGAACAATATTAGTCCTGTATTACTTTTGTACAGTATAATGTAGGTGTTTATATATTCCTATTTATAAATCATATATATGTTTGCCAAAAATTAAAAAGGTTTATTTTTCATTTGATTAAAAATAAATAAATGTTTATGCTTTCATTTGATTATGAGAAAAATTAAAACAAGAATTTCTAAAAAAAAATAAAAAATAAAAAAAAGATTGTAAAGCCCTATTGTTCAAAATGTTAAAATAGAGAGTTTTGGACTTATTTTTTCACTGAAATGTTTTCATTATTACACCAAGTAGGGTAAAGTACCGGGAAAAAAATATGACCCACGCATCAAGCCATGAGGTGTTCAGTTTGAAGTGTTTGCCCTTAAAACACTTAATTTAGATTTTATTTTTAGTTAATTATCTTGAAAATTTTTAAGTTTAAATTTCAGCTCAGTACAGCACTTTAAGCACAAACACGTTTTCAGTAAGTTGCCTTTCTTGTAGAATTGTTCTTCAAATAAAGAACTTTATATTGACCAGATTGTTAGTTAATCATTTACAAGTCAATATTGCCTATATGGACAGGGATTAAAAATAATAATAAATAAAAAAATAAAAAAGTGAACTTGTAAAACTGCGGTGTTAAATGTGATGCGGTTGAAAATTTGGGTGCACCTAACTTTTGTGCTGGTGCACCTAAGAAAAAAAGTTAGGCGCACCAGTGCAACCAGTGCAAAAAGTTAGTCTAGAGCCCTGCAACCTCTAACCCACACTGCCGCTCAAAAGTTTGGTATCAGTAAGATGTTTAATGCTTTTTAAAGGAAACTTTTCTGCTCATCAAGTCTGCGTTTATTTGATTAAAAATACAGAAAAAAACTGTAATACTGTGAAATGTTAATGCAATTTAAAATAGTGGTTTTCTATTTTAATATACTTTAAAATATAAATTATTCCTGTGATGCAAAGCTGAATTTTCAGCATTTAATCATTCTAATATGCTGATTTATTATCAGTGTTGTTGCAGCTTAATATATTTTTTGGGAACCTGTGAAACTTTTTCCAGGATTATTTGATGAATAAAACGTTAAAAAGAATATATATATTTTTACAGCTCCTTTTTTAGGAGCTCTGTCAAAAACAGGTCGATTTTGGCCCATCTAATTAATATTCATGAGCCTCTCTTCTGATTGGCCTGTTGTTTTCTGAGTGACGCACAACCAGGCCAACCACAGTTAACTACGGTCATGTATCGTTGTAGCCGAACCCAGAGCCATAGAGAGAGCCTAGCTTGCTGATACTCAACAGGATATTTCAGAATGATCATTAATGTTTTTTCTTTTTCAAACACCGAATGCAGTGTTTTTCAAACACCTACATAACTGTTGCTTTAGTAAAGCCCCTTTCACAATGCGCGCTGATTCTGGAAAATTACGGGAACGAGCGCTGTGTGAACAAAAGCCAGAACCATAAAGGCAGTGTTGTAGTGATGATGCACATTATCATGCGACTCTTCACAACGAAAAATACGTGCAAAGTGGAATGAAGCGGCGATCGGGCAGAGCCAGCTCCTCGCTATCAGCGCTGAAGCACAGTTTGTTCAGGTTAGTTTCAGTTTAGTGAAACGTAGGCGTCGCATTACATCTCACATCCAAATGTCACATGTCTTTATGGGTTGTGTGTAAAGCACGCACAGATTCCGGAAAACAACTGTGAATGAACCAAATCAAACAACTCCGGAACAAATCATGGGACACATTATCTGTGTATTTACCGGAATCGCTGTGTGAAAGAGGCTGAAGTTGACGTGCCAGTGGTCTCTTATATTCACGTTGTTCTGAAGCCTGTGCAATGATGTAGTTTCGACATCTATCGACTGAACAGGGTTTTCTCGGCTGGTTTTCGTGTTGTTGTTGCTTAGCAATGTTATGGACACAATATTGTCTGGGTTTGACAAAAGGAGGGTGAAGGAGCAGAACAACTGTTTCCAACATTGATAATAAAAGTAATAAATCAGTATAGACCTTTTTCCTGAACACGGAAGTAAGTCCGACTCTTAACTGAAAGAATGCTTTGCATTTCCGGTCTGCATTGTTTCTAGTCAAATTAGGGTATATTCCGAGCTAATAAACTAATGTTAAACCTATTCAAATGTTTTTAAAAAGCACATGGCTCCATAGCGCCATCACTTGGCAATGTCGCAATGACCGTCATTTGTCAGTGCCTCACTTTAATGAGCGTATAGATGACACGAAGCAGCGGACGTTAGCTACATTAAAAACAGATGGACGCTATTTGAATGAGTTCCTATGGAAACCGGAACAGAAAAGCATTCAATCTGACGTTAGAATTCGTAATGGCGGCGCTCATCGTTTACTCAGGAAAAAGGTCTTATATTAGAATGATTTATGAAGGATCATGTGACACTGAAGACTGAAGTAATGGCTGATGAAAATTCAGCTTTGCATCACAGAAATAAATTATATTTTAAAGTATATTAAAATAAAAAACAGTTATTTTGAATTGCAATAATATTTCTATTACTTTTTTTCTGTATTTTTGATCAAATAAATGGAACTTTGATGAGCATAAAATACTTAAAAAAAAAAAAAAACATTAAAAATCTTACTGATCCCAAACTTTTGAGCAGAAGTGTATTTATGGCATTAATACATATGGTATAAATTCGGTTATCACATTTTTTTTGATCACATAGCTCAGCTCACATTTGTATTTGTTTATTTATGTATTTGCATGTGTAAAGGCTATATTTTAGGTTCTGAGCTAGTCACAGTTTCTCCAAGCTTTTACCTTTTCAGTCAACTTTTATCTTTTTAAAAGCTCAGTTAAATAGTGAAAATGTATTTACTAAATAGTCTCATGATTTATAAGATCATAAAGACTGCATATGTGACCCTGAACCCAAGGGCGAAATTGTCAATCACACATTGGGGGGGACAGCTGTGGGACTTTTTGTGTTTGCGCATGCACACATTTAAAAAAAAAAAAAAAAGCCAGAGTCCAAATGTTTGTAATTGTATAACACAACAAGGAATTTTATTACATCTGATCGTCAAACCAACGTATACTCACCCTGTAATGATTACAGCATCAGCATACAGGCTATTAAGTCACAAAGCTGAATTTAAAGGGATAGTTCACCCAAAAATGAAAATTCTGTCATCATTTACTCACCCTCAAGTTTTTTAAAACCTGTAAGAATTTCTTTCTTCTGCTGAACACAAAATAAGATATTTTGAAAAATGTCTGTAACCAAACAGTTGATGGACCCCATTGACTTCCATAGTAGGTCAATGGGGTCCATCAACTGTTTGGTTACAGACATTTTTCAAAATATCTTATTTTGTTCTATACTTTAAAAAAAAAATCACATTTTCTAAAAATCTAAACGTCTTTTTCCCTTCATAATTCTCATAAGAATGCCCATGATCCACATATTTTATTTCCTCTAAACTTTGCTTTTTTGTTTCAGTAATTAAACATTGTTCTAAGGGGCAGCTTGTTACCACATCTTACCCTATAACGTTACATTCACTCACAATGAATGTGAGTTAACCCTTGTGTGGTGTTCATATTTTTGTTATTCAGCCAGTGTTCGTGGGTCTGGTGGACCCGCTGCATTTTGGGGTTTTTAATTCAACATAATCAACCAATTTATGTTAAAATACTCAACAGATATTTAGGCTACTTCATCCCAATTACAAGCAATAGAAACAGCATTTATGGTTAATATTTCCTCTCTAGCTTTGTTAGATCACATTTATGAATTGTAACCTTGTGCGGGAACGGCAGGGGTAGAAACAAAACTCACTTTTGCACTCACACTCTCTCACACTTACACACAACCTCTCTCTCACATGCATGCACACACACACACACACACACACACACACACACACACACACAGATATGTGG
This sequence comes from Garra rufa, assembly GCF_049309525.1. Taxonomy (NCBI): domain Eukaryota; kingdom Metazoa; phylum Chordata; class Actinopteri; order Cypriniformes; family Cyprinidae; genus Garra; species Garra rufa. The sequence continues at coordinate 32,869,513 of NC_133379.1, forward strand.
TTCATACAGGGAATCTCCATAGGCGTAATGGTTTTACAAATGTACAAACTGTATAATCAATGCCCCTACACTAACCCTACCCCTAAACCTACCAATCACAGAAAACTTTTGGCCTTTTTTGAAGTTCAAAAAACACCATTTAGTATGTTTTTTAGCCGTTTGGTTTATGAGGACACAGATGTCCTCATAAACCATGTTTACGTTGTAATACCCAAGTCATTATACACATTTGTGTCCTCATAAACCATATACTATACAAGAACACACACACACACACACACACACACATACACACATACATAACAGCAAGGCCTGACAGGAGGAGGACAGAGTAAAGGTCCTACAGACCCGAACACCATACAAGGGTTAAGAGCTATTATGTCATGCTGTCCGGTACCTTAGTACCTTACTTCTCACTTCTCTGTTAAAAATGCCTAAAATCTCCAGAAACGTAACGTTACTTTCTTTTTCTTTCCAAAGAAATTACAGATGTCAGCTGCTGCAGTCTTTCTCTTGTTCATTTTTGGCCAATACTGTGAAATATAACAGCAACGCAATTCCAAGGGATGAAAATGGTGAAGTAAGAAAGAACAAATGACAGGACTCTAAAATAACTTGCTAGATAAACCCAATTCAGAGAACAGGACCGTGGCTCAAAACGCTAACGTTAGCTGTAAAAACTGGGTTTGGTACAGTAGATTTGACAAGCCTGTCACTGACCGCTATCCCAGTTTGCTTTAAAGCCAGGCTACATGCTAGCGTGTATACAGTAACGTTAGCTAGCTGTCGGCTAGCTTGTCAATAGACCCATTCATACAAGCTGTATAATATTACAGTCGAAATTTACAAATTCTACAATTCGAAATTCTAGTGAAATTCACCTGGTCGTTATCTAAGGGATTATGTCAGCCAAAAACACCATATAGATATGTGCCAAATGTCTGTCAGATTTCGCGCTCTTCTTCTGTTTGTTTTTTCCTAACTCACTGACGGTGGCGGTGCGCGAGCTACTAAAGGTATAGGGGAAAACATGACATGGATCAGGTTTTGTTAATGTATAGTGTAAGGCCAGTCGAATGGATTTGGGAAATGGACCGGCCGGGATTTTATATTTTCGGAGCTGGAAAGAAAGACGTATTTGCAATCACATCGATATCGCCCGCATAATCATACAGTATGATCAAATATTGGGGGGGACAAATTGTCCTTCTTTGAATATTGGGGGGGACGTGTCCCCCTGTCCCCCCATAGAATTACGCCTATGCCTGAACCACAAAACCAGTCTTAAGTAGCACAGGTACATTTTAGCAATAGCCAAAAATACATTGTATGGGTCAGAACGATCAAGTTTTCTTTTATGCCAAAAACATTATTAGGATAACAAGTAAAGATTAAGTTCCATGAAGATATTTTGTAAATTTCAAAACGTAAATATATCATAACTTAATTTTTGATTAGTAATATACATTGCTAAGAACTTAATTTGGACAACTTGAAGAGTGATTTTCTTATGCACCCTCAGATTCCAGATTTTCAAACAGTTGTATCTTGACCAAATATTGCCCTATCTTAACAATCTATACATCAATGGAAAGCTTTCAGATGTTGAATAAATCAGAAAAAAATACCCTAATGACTGGTTTTGTGGTCCAGTGTCACATAATAATTGTATAAGAATTGTTGTTTTTGATTAAGCATAGGCATGTCACACTGCTTTACCTGTCCAGTAATTAAGTATTTACATTCATTGACTAAATAACTTTCCATGTATTCAAGATACACAGTTTAGTATTATGTTTAGTATTACATTTAATCGAAATTTACCCCTTTTGTAAAATATTGGGTCAAGCCTTTTCTCTGTGTAATAACATGTGGCATGTGGGCATATAACATATGCGACAAAACAGCTGCATTATTGATCTCAAGCCGGGAATGTCAGGATGCAAATGACTGTTTCTGTTCTTGACGTGACCTGAAAACCCATCTGGCTCCAAAACAGTGAATGGAAAGCTATTTCAGTCTCAGATCTGCGTCTGCGCAGCACTGTAGAAAGACACATGACTGAAAATGTGCGAAGTCTCATAGGAAAACACTGAAAACACTATTCATTAATATTTTAACTGTTAAGTGTCTTAAACTTGCGTTTCCTCTGCTTCCAGATTCGACTTCTGAAAACGCATCTCAAGACGCGCTCTGTGACGCATGAGTACGTTAACCAAGATTTACTGTACGCGTCCCATGTTTTATGATGCTTCACAAGTTCTGGTTTAAAAATGTATTTGATATCGCTTCTGTGTTGTTATACTGTGACTACTGCTAAAATGATAAATAAAACTGGGGGACATTTCCAGTGACATGATTTTACCTCACCCGCACAGGTTTATTTACCATTTCTCGCGGTTACTTACCTAGCACTGTCACACTCTTCACATCTCCTCTCTCCAGCATGTGAGAGTCAAAAACCCGGTACCAGCCGTTTGGATAAACAGGCGGTAATTCTCCGGTCTTCCGTCGCCGCCGCACTTCGTTGGCAGTCTGGGCACGAGAGCGCCCATCCTCCGCGATGTACCCCACTTCATCCACACCGCGGAGCAGCTCCAGAGGAGCGAATAACAGTCTGTACAACCAGCCCATAGCTAGGAGGAACACGCCCGCGAATATGCATGCTGCTGCCCGCGTAGGGGCTCCTGCCAGTCCGGTTTTCCGCCACAGTTCTGGGTATCCTCCTCCAAACAGCGTGTCTGATGGATCTTGGACGAGCATGACGAGCGTAGCGGTGAGACCGATCGCTGCCACCGCGACCACCTTGAACATCAATGATGCCCGTGAATTCTCCATGACACCTGCGATGTCACATTCACTATGGCAGCCAGTCAGTTCTCTCCACAAGCCCTTCTCAGTTTAGTTTCTATGTAGACAGAAAGCGGTAATGTTTGTTTATGCATGCTGTGCTTTTTTTCTAGGGGTCACAGCATGTCTGTAGCGTTCAAGAGAGCCGTGGATACGTGACGCAGCGCATGATTGACATTCACGAGTCCACGCCCACACTCAGGTGAGATTTCAGAGCCATAAACGTGCGGTGTTTACTTTATGAGCAAAGTGCATTGACGAATGTTTATTTGGATAATCAGTTTGTAAAAACAAAACAAAAAAACAATTCAGTATTTAGTAGCAGGGTACATGAACCCACTGCATTTTAGTCTAACACACACACACACACACACGTACGTACGTTGGGTTTATATGTTTTATGGGGACATTCCATAGGCGTAATGGTTTTCATACTGTACAAACCGTATTTTCTATCGCCCTACACCTAAACCTAGCCCTCACAGGAGATTGTGCACACTTTTACTTTCTCAAAAAAAACTCATTGTGCATGATTTATAAGCCTGTTTCCTCATGGTTAAAATTTAGACAAAATAAGCCATTCTGTTCAAAAGTTTATTGCCCTTGCCCATGGTTCCAGTATCATGTTTCCTTCTGAAGCATCAGTGAGCATTTGAACCTTCTGTAATAATTGCATATTCCCTCAGTGTGAAAAAAATGGTTCTCAAAATCCTACAGTCATTGTTGGAAAGGGTTTGAATACACAAAAATGCTGAAAAACCAAAGAATTTGTGCGACCTGAAGGATTTTTCAGGATTTATCAGTGAGCAAGTGATGTGTCAGGGGTGCGTGCAGGAGTAGACGAGACGATAGACAATATTTACAAAGTACAATATATTTAATATAAATCTCAGAGTGGAACAAGGCTGGAACATCACACACATCTAAATCACAGAAGGACCGACAGGGAACTAAAATCAAAGACAGACTTTTAAAGACAGACTAATCAATAAACACAGGTGACACAGATGACTAATAATTACAAGGAAAGGTGCAGGGAATCACAATGACGAAGGGCTAATCCAAATGACAGATCAACGGGGGGGGAAGACAAATGGGCAAAACCAATGACAAGACAGACAGAACTGTGACATTACGCCCCCCTCCGGAAAGGCGCGTCCTCGCGCCGTGGAAAAAAACGAGAGGGGTGGAAAACCAGGAAACCAGAGTCAATGAGGGAGGGGGCTCCGGCGGAGGACGCAACCCCCGGAGGAGGACCAGAACAAAAGTCCAGGTAACAAAAAAGACAGTCCAAGGGGGCGACGGCGGTGGGAGGAGCCAGGGAGGAAACAGGAGGGACCTGAAGCAGGAGAGCTGGACCCAGATCGCAGCCAGGATGACGGCCCACGGAGGAGCCGACGGAGGGAGGAGCCATGGTGGAGGAAGGACCGCCGACTCCGTGGGGCCGACCGACAGAGGCAGAGCAGCTGGCAGAGGAACCCGAAGCGGAGATGGAGAGCCGAAGATCCAGGGCGACACCGCGGATCCGGAGGGCCAAGGCGGAACAGGAGGCTCTGGCGGCCGAGGCGGAGGCGGAGATCCGGAGGTCCGCGGCGGAGCCGGAGTGACAGAGGACGAAGGCGACGCTGACGGGAAGGAGGAGCCTGACAGAGCCGGAGGGACAGAGGGACGAGGCGAAGCCAGAGGAGTGGAGCCCCGAGGCGGCGGATGGTCGACGACTGACCAAGGTGGAGCCGGAGGGACGATGGAGCCGCAGGGTCGGAGGGCCGAGGTGGAGATCTGGACTCGTAGGCTGGAGGCGGAGCTGAGGAATCCTCCAGCCATGCCACCGATGTAAGCTGGCATCCCTGCGGCGAGCCCACTGCAGAGATGGTGGGCTGAGGGTGAGCAAGGGGACTGACTGATGACCTGGGAGACTTTGGGCGGCTGGGCGGAACCAGCGGGGATTCAGGACGGCTGGGCGGAACCAGCGGGGACTCAGGACGGCTGGGCGGAACCAGCGGGGACTCAGGACGGCTGGGCGGAACCAGCGGGGACCAGGCAGATTCAGACAGACGAGGGCGGGTGGGAGGGAAGTCTATGCAGGTCAGTGGCTCAGAGAAAAAGTCTATTAAGTCATATGATATTGTATCCTCGACTTCGGAAAAGAAGTCGATCAGATCCCCAGAGTGTTCCATCTCACCCCCAGCGGAGTTGCAGTGGGCAGGGCTCTCCATTTCCCTCACTTGCTCCACGTCGCAATCCACCGTCACAGATGTAGAATCCGGCTCACGCACCTGGTCAGCCGGAGAGGGCTCTGGCTCTGTCGCTCGCGCATCTAGTCCCTCATCCGCGGTGCGCTCGGGTTCCCGCTCTGCATGTCGGGGCGATGATTGGCTGCTCTCTGGGTCGTGAGTGGGGCTGACGTCCTCCTCGACGAAGCCGACAGTCCAGGAAGATCCACTGGACGCCAGCACCCACTCGATGTATCCGGCAAGGCTCTCTCGAGGACCCTCCCCGGACAGCTGCGTCTTGATGTTTTCATTGCGGAAGAACGTGCACAAGCAGCTGTCCGGGTAATGAGTAGATGGCACGAGGAACAGAAAGTCTCTGATGTGGTCCTCGAGAGAGCGGTTCCCCTGCTTCAGGAGGATGATGAAAACAGCAGGGTCATCCATGAGGAAAAAAAAATAAAACACTGATACAAAAAAATGGAAAATAAGCGCAGGGAGAGGTGCCGGGTAAACTGTACTTGGTCGGTCCTTATGTCAGGGGTGCGTGCAGGAGTAGACGAGACGATAGACAATATTTACAAAGTACAATATATTTAATATAAATCTCCGAGTGGAACAAGGCTGGAACATCACACACATCTAAATCACAGAAGGACCGACAGGGAACTGAAATCAAAGACAGACTTTTAAAGACAGACTAATCAATAAACACAGGTGACACAGATGACTAATAATTACAAGGAAAGGTGCAGGGAATCACAATGACGAAGGGCTAAACCAAATGACAAGACAGACAGAACTGTGACAGATGTAATGCTAAATTTCTTAAAGTCTAACTACATCTTTGATGGCCTGAGTGTGAATAATTTCTCAGCAAATTTTCATTTTTGGGTGTACTATTCCTATAATAATTATATAAAATGTATCATTATGTATATCAAATTACATTTTTTACATTCAAGAGTTACTTTTTTTTTTTTTAAATATAGTGATTAGTGTTGTAGTTCTGTTCTTTAGATTTTCGAAATCAGCTAAGGTTTGCTGTCCTTTTAGATGTATCATGTGTTCTATGTCCATGTTTCTGGAGCAGTTGAAACTTTTATCTGAGTTAGAACTTTTATCTAGAGTTATCTGAGCTTATAAGAATTGTACAAATGACGTTAAAAAAAAAATCTTTCTTTCAGCTTATTGGAGCACAAAACAGCATTGCATTCTTTGATGGCATGGCAAGTTAATACAGAAAACATGACAGCTACTTTTGATCATTATATATTTTGTTTATTGTATGAATCTTAGCATGTAGTTGAGTCAGTAGTGCTCAGTTCTTCTTGACAGGGTAGCTGGCAAACACCCTAGTCCAGTAGTGAACCAAGCGTGTTCTCAACATCTGCTTCACGCTGTTGCTGCTCATGTTGTTGTGGATGTCTAGGTACTGATGTCCACTGCTGGCAAACTCAGGCCAGGCTACAGGAACACTGCTCTCACCTTTGTTAGGGTCTCTGTGAGGAAGACAGACAATGAGGGAATAGTTTAGGTGAAGTATTTTAATACTGTAGTATTGTGAAATATTTTAATGTTTTAATTTATTTTAATTTACATACCCAGTGTGTGCAAAATTGGACCAGTAGGAAATCATGTATTTGGCAACGTCACGGTGGCGAGGAAAGTAGCCCAGAGGAGTGCTGAAAGGCTTCCCAAACACATACTGAAGGTCATCGGCGTGATCGGCACCCATCCAGAGCGGGTAGACAGGCATGCGCGAGGGCTCAGTGAACAAGTAGGAGTAGGTTCGCCCTGAACTAATGGGGAAGAAAAGGTTGTTTTTAGGGTTAATACTATTCAGGTCAGTAAAGAAGAAGATGAGGTCAACTTACACAGCATGGTCAGAGTGGAGGTACAAGGCAGCTTGGGTTGGCACCAGGAAGATGAAGTCTGTCTCCAAGTCAACAACCGTTTTCTTAATATCTTTATCACTTGGGTTACTACCCCAATTGACTGTGTACTCCTGAAAAGTTGCCATACCAGCATCTATTCCTCTAGATTCAGACAGGGCAACCGAGAGAGTCCTAAACTCCTCCCTGTTAGAAATCAATTTGGAAAAGAATTTGGACCATTAAAGGCCCTATTAAATGACTAGACAGATGTCTGACTTTATAGGGTCTTTAAAAATTCTCAAAATGATTCCAGATGAGTCTTTAATGTAGCACACTTACACAGAGGTGGACGCCAGTGCGTTGTTGATAGAGGGGATGTCAACGGTGGCAAAGATGTGACCGTCCATGTCATTGACTCCAGCGATGTAATCAATGTCAGCAGCATTCCCGAAAAGGGTATCAGGCTCGCCGGGGATGAAGTCACCATCGATGACGGGGGACAGAGCCAGATTGTGTAAAATGGGTTCTAGAAAAGATTGTCAGATTCAAAGGGTTAGTTCACTAAAGTATGAAAATTAGCACATTATTTACTCACTCTCAAGGCATCCTAGCTGTATATGACTTCCTTCTTTCAGACAATCAAATCGGAGTTATAATAAAAATGGTTTTGGCTCCTTCAAGCTTTATAATGCAATGGACGGGTGTTTCTCTTCATCAGTCCAAAACAACTCCAATAAAGTGCATCCATCCATAACAGAAAGTGCCTCACACAGCTCTGGGCCTCCTGTAGCAAATTAATGCATTCTTGTAAGAAAATTATCCATATTTAAAATTTAATAATCACTTTAATCTAAACAGTTGTACACGGAAACAGTGGACGTGCAAGTGGAAGATAAAACAAAACAACGGTCACAAATTGAAAGTATAAAACAAGGATTTGAAAAGAAAAATGTTGGAAGATTTTGTTTGCTAAAGTCAGGAAACTTTGTTTCCTTTGCTCCTGTAAACAAACATTGGTTTTCACAAGACTCGGCGGCGCATGCGCAACGCAGATGTCCTGCATCATCCACTTGGAGCTGCTTCCGTGTACAACTGTCAGTGCAAGCTAGATTAAAGTATTACATTTTAAATATGGATATTATTCTTACCAAAACACATCAATTCGCTACAGAAGGCCTTTATTCACCCCCTGTAGCTGTGTGAGGCACTTTTTATTATGGATGGATGCATATACAGCGAAGATGCCTTGAGGGTGAGTAAATAATATGCTAACTTTCATTTTTGGGTGAACTAACCCTTTAATATTTTGACTCATTACACTTACGTTTTAGCAGATATTAACCACATTAAAGGAAGAGTTCACCCTCATGTTGTTTCAAACCCTTTGTATTCACTGAAAAGGTTGGTTTCCCCATTCTTTGTAATTGCGTGGAAAAGAGCGACTAGTCTTGCAGGTAAATACATTTTAATTGCTTTAAAAAGCTTGTAAAGGGCTAAAAATGCAGTCTGAATTTTCGTACCAGCAGCAGTTGAAGTCAATTTCACTTTCCCAGCAAGTGTTACAGCCTTTGGATCTGTCATTCTCAAACAATCCACCATCCCACTGTCAGTGGGACATCCTACCGTCCTTGCGATCTAAAGGTGCACATATAAGAATTTACCCATATAGTTTTAAAGAAATAATTGGATTTGTAATAACTGTAAACATTGTGATATCTACACATTAATTATTAACTGACTAAATACATTGAAATGTCAGTCTGTGTGTGAAACAGAACAGGTGACTTCACTGAGTAAACACAAGCAACTGTACAATGATGTAATTTGCAAAAGCTTGGGAATGCGAGTAAACAAACTCCATAGGATTTTGCGACCACTTTTTATCACATCTTCTAGGTTTGTTTTATAGTATTAGAGTATTTAGCAATGTAGGACGTTCATGAAGGTGAGGCTCACCTCCTCAGCCTTCTGTCGTGGATTTCTGTTGATGGCCCAGGGACAGAGAGCAACACCACTTTGTGAGATAGCTCTGCGGATCAGGCCCTTGTTTTTAGGGGAAAGAATCTGTGCAGGATGAGACACACACACACAGAATCTATATTTCTGAGAACCTCTCATGGTCTTCATACTAATAAATCAAACACTTACACAAACGTGTTGCCATCAGTTTTAGAGTGAAAACCTTACTACATAATTATGCAATCAAAAAATAAAATAAACCAGTATTTTTTTTTATTGCAGCACCTGGAGGTTCACACTGGCTGCCCCTGCTGACTCCCCAAAGAGGGTGATGTTGTCTGGATTGCCACCGAAATTCCTGATGTTCCTGTGTACCCAGGAGATAGCAGCGTGCTGATCCCACAGGCCATAGTTTCCTATCGAGCAGGACATGCTCAGGTTATCATTTAAATACTACAATCAATCCATATATATGTACATGAATACAGCGGGGTCCAAAAGTATGAATGGAGCTTCTATTCAGCAAGCACGAGTGTCTCATATGTTTAAGTTTGTGTATTAGATGATTTGCAGTTTCTTACCAGGTGCGTCAGCATCTCCGCTGCTGAGGAATCCGAGTGATCCGACACGGTAGTTGAATGTCACCACAATGACATTTCCTCGGTCTGCCATCTCCTGTCCATCATACAGGTAGTTGTCCAAGAAGTTTGCACCCTGACTACTACCAAGCAGGAAGGCACCACCATAGATGAACACCATGACAGGCAGATTGGTAGACACTGGAAAGGAGATGGTTTAAGGTAGTCATATACTGTAAGGTAAATTCATACATTTGACACCATAGTTGTAAATAAATTATGCATATAGGGCTACTTTGTTGTTTTGTGTGTTTCTCGGATGTTTATAATGACATAAATGAGTAAATTATAAAATTGTAATTTTTGAGTGAACTATCCTTTTTACATACTTTTTTGTTTTGTCTTATAGTTTAGAACAAGATTGTATTACCAGAGCTGCCCTGAGGGACCCAGATGTTCAGGTAGAGACAGTCCTCACTGCCCACGACATCAGTAGCAAGAAGATTGAGCTGCAAGCACCTGTTTCTGTAGTCAGTGGCTTTCAAAACACCTGTGCAGGTAAGAGTCAGTAGGAGTGCACTGTCAATACACTCACTTATTTTAGAAAACATCTGAACAAACTTGCACAACAGACAGGCTTACTCACCGTCCCAGCCTGGGTGAGGAACAGGCTTCTGTAATCTGCCAGGTGGGGCGGCGAAGGGGATTCCCTTAAACTCGTCCACATAGCGAAAGAGTCCAACAAGGCGATTCTTTCCCTGTACCATCCCTCCCTCAGTGTACACAGCTCCCAACTGCAATGCAATTTTGGTAGAAATTGCAGTATAGCATATTTAGCATTTAAGCCATGTTCTGACAAACTGTATGAAATGCTTTTCGGCATTTCCACTTCTTTTTAGTACTCCACTAAAAATGGTGGTGTGTAAAATAAGACTAAGTTACCAAGTTAAAAAAATATGACGGGAAAAATAAAAATTATATTTAGTTCTCTAAGAAAACATTTGTGCTCCTTCGTGAAATTTAAATTTTATATTTGCTCACAAAGAGCTGAAAAGTTTTGCAAACAAATGCAAAGTTTTTTTGTGGAAACATAAAAAACTGTGAGTGATTGCATTTGTTTTTCAAGTCGAGAAAAATGCAAAATCATTCAAATAGTTTTTTCTGCCATTTTATATTTTTTGCCCATTATCATCCCCTTAGTGGTCCTGAATTAAAAGTTTAAATAGATTTTTAATTGATGGAGTTATTTGTTATTTAGTAATATAATACGTCATAACTTCTTAAACATAATGAACTCTGAAACATAATATGTTGAGCATTATATATTACAGTTATATAATATAACATAATATAACAATCCAAGTGGTTATTGAAAATCGATTTGAATAAGTTCATATCATGACTTACAGAAGCTGCATGTGCTGTGCCCAGGATGAAGGCAAGAGAGATGAAAGCTCCTAGCATCGACATCATCACCATCAGACAGTGATCGCAAGTGTGGGACTGAGGGGAGTTCTGTCGCTTTTATAAACAGGCCAAATCATATCTCTTTCTCAAGGTGTGCCAAAACCATATCTAAAAAGTACACTGCCCCTGTATTAGCTAGACAACACATGTGCAGTTGTGGTAAACTCTCATGGAAAATTTATGGTTTTGTTATCTCAACGACACATTTTTCCATTACAGAGAAATTACAGTTTATGTGTGGTTAAAATATTTGTGCCATCTTGCAGGATAATGTTATGACTTTTTGTCAACCAAAGCCATTTTTAAAGAAATTAAGTCAATTCATCATGTGCCAAATTGACTTGTTGTCACACTTACTTTGTTGGATTCATGATTGAAATTCAGTTTCTGTACAGACTCACCTTAAAGTTTTAGCTGCAAAAATATAAATAAACAAATAAAATTACATTTAAATGAAATAGAAAATAAAGTATTTAGTATTTATTAAAAGCACCCTTTTGATCTAATACAGCCATGAGTCTTTTTGGGAAAGATGTTTTTCACACCTGGATTTGGAGATCCTCTGCCATTCATCCTTGCAGATCCTCTCCAGTTGTTGTGAAGCCACTCCTTCGTTCTTTTAACTGTGTGCTTAGGGTCATTGTCTTGTTGGAAGGTAAACCTTCGGCCCAGTCTGAGGTCCTGGGCACTCTGGAGAAGGTTTTCGTCCAGGATATCCCTGTACTTGGACGCATTCATCTTTCCCTCGAATGCAACCAGTCATCCTGTCCCTGCAGCTGAAAAACACCCCCACAGCCTGGTTTTCTCCACACATACTGTTAAGAATTAAGGCCAATAAGTTCTATCTTGGTCTCATGAGACCAGAGAATCTTATTTCTCACCATCTTGGAGTCCTTCAGGTGTTTTTTAGCAAACTCCATGTGGGCTTCCGTCGGGCCACTCTGCCATAAAGTCTGAATACTTTCCGTACCCAGTGTATATTCTAAAATGTAATTTATTTGTGTGATAAAAAGCTAAATTTTTAGCATCATTACTCCAGTCTTCAGTGTCACATGATCCTTTAGAAATCATTCATTATCCAAACATGAAAAAAAAACATGTCAAACTAATTTCTTACTTTAACATTTACAGAACAAATAAGTGCCATAGATAAAATCAAAGGAGAATTACATGTATTCTGTCACTGTTTGCGAGGCGAAGGACAAAACGCACATAAAAGATGAAGATAAGCAGGCTTTAATACTCCACAGGGACATCCAACACAACTACGCAGAGATGAGACCTGACCATCAAACACAGAGAGAACTGAACTTAAGTAGGGAAGATAATGACACACATGCTTGAACATATGATGAAATTAAATGAGCAACCAAGACAATCAATTAATTAAGACAGGAATGATGAAAACACAAACAGAGTTCAAACTAATAGAAACCATGACAGTACACAAGCTCAAGCCAGAATGTAGTGAGGGTCTGCAAAGAGGGGTCTGCAAAGAGGACCAGGTTGTGGAATGCTGCAAACAGGCACAGGGATGCATGAGGAGGCTTTGGAGGAGGACGGACGCAGGGGGCCTTGAGTAGGAGAGCACAAGTGGAGACCCAGACCACAGTCAGGACTGCGCTCCACAGTGGCGTCAGTGGATGGATGAGCCAAGGCATGATGAGAACACATGCCGCCATGAGGACAATAAGAGGCGACTTCGGGGATGGAGGTAGAGCCCACCATGCAAACAGAGAGCTGAGGAGGTGGAGCAACACCAAGGACCCAGGTGGCCACAATGGAGCTGTAGAGATGATTGCCCAAGATGTAGGTGGAGATCCGGTAGCCAGAGGGCAAGCTGGAGTCCAAACCAGGTGGAGCAGACTGACTGAGGGAACCCAGTCCATGCTGGAATCGTTGGAGGAAGAAGCACAGGTGCCTAGACGGCAGGACGAAGTGGAGCAGAGCCATCTGAGCCTGGAGGTGGAGCCATGGCTCCTCAGGTTTAGGAGACGAAGACTCCTGGCAGGCTTGAGATTGTACCCCACCATTGAGAGGTGAAACAGAGGGACTGATGGGGGGCAGAAATGACTGGACAGCAGGAGTGGCTGAGAGCTGAGAAAAACTGAAGAAGGTAGTTTGGAGAGGGAGGCTAGATGGGACCAGTAAGTCAGATGAACAGAATCAGGCCGGGTTCAAGTGAAGCAAATTCTCCAAACTGAAAAATAACATCCTTGTCCAGCAAACACTTAGTGGTGGGAAAGGCTCACATCCATACACCCAAAAGCTTCCTTGAGGAGGTCCCCAGACAACTGCATTTGCACCCACCGCACAGATAGAGAACCAAGTCAGACTGATTCGGGCCGATTGGCCAAATAGTCTGTGCTGGAATCGAGGGTGGGAGGAGTGCAGGTGCAGGAGTCAGGATGGCAGGATGAGGTGGTGAGGAGTCATCTGTGCCCGGAGGGGAATCCACAGGCTCCTTTGGTCTAGGAGACAAAGTCGCAGGAGTGGTTGAGGAGTGGCTGAGGTCTAAGGTCTTAAGGCAGTTATGAGAGGAGGAAGGAGAGGGAGGTTAGGCAGGGCTGAGTCAGACAGATGAACAGATTCAGGAGAGTTCAGGAAGAGCAAATTCACACACTCTCCAAACTGAAAAATAACACTCACTCTTAGTGGTGGGAGGGTGGGCAGGGCTCACATTCATACCCTCGAATACTATGAGTACTCCTATGGAGCTGGATACAGTTGGCTTGCACACCTGTTTGGACGGGGTCCCCTCTTGCTGTTGACTGCAGAGGTGTTCTCTCCATCTGTGGTTGGCTCAGGATGTCGCTTCTTGCAGTGGGGTGGTGAGTGGCTATGCAGTGGGTCTGAATTGGGGCTGGTGATATCCTCGAAATTTAAGAGGAAACAAGCACCCACTTCACATAGTCAGCAAAGCTCCCTTCGAGAAGGTACCAGGACAACTGTGCCTGAGCCTATCACACAGACAGAAAATGTGGAGTTAGCACGATGCAGGCCCAGGTGGCCACAACAGAGCCATAGCGACGATTGCCCATGATAAAGGTTGGGATCCGGAAACCAGAAGGAGGCTGAGCCTGAAGCATGGCGGAGTGGGCCGTAGGCAAAGGGGTGGAGGGCCGGAGAGCAGCGCATGGCCTGCAAGTCCACAGCGGAGGCAAGTCGAAGTCTGACTCAGGTAGAGCTGACTGGCCGAGGGAGCCTGGCGAGGCCGCATGGCAAGTGGTCCATGCCGGAATCACAAATTAAATGTTTCTCCAAGCATTCATTTCCATATGGTAGTCTGGCAATTCCATCTGGTGAAGACATAAATACTTAGAGACATGCAATATTAACTTCTCCATTGCTGTTAATTGAAGTACAAACAGGGCGTGACAGTTGGTCTGTATTAGTCCCGCCAATCCACCCCTGTGACTGGTTAGTGATGAGCGCTGTGTTGAACATTCTTTAACTCTTGGCGTCAAGAAAAAAAGCGCTCAGTGCAAAAAGACGCTCAATGCTCGGCACGCTCCTGCTATTTAAAATAACGCTTCCATTGAAAACAATTGAAAAAATACGCTAGCCTTGGAAAAAATGGTTTGGATGATACATGGCCTAAGAACGACAGAACAAAACAACAGTAAAGATTACAGTAAGGATGACAGAACAATACGACATAAACAGAGGACATACACATCAACAATTTTTCTAATTTATCTGAATAAGTAGGTAATGACTGTAGACAAGGAGAAATGTGTTACCCTGGAAATCCAGAGGTCTCGCGAGAGCACAATTTCAATTGTCTCTGCAAGACACTCTGGCATCGAGCAATGATGCATGTTACTGAAATACGTAAGCAGTTCTGGGAACCAATCAAATCGGTGTATCTGATGTAGGCGGGCCAGAGGCGAGCTAATCTGATGACGACAGTGCTGCGACGTCCGGAATCATTTAGTAAACATTGAAAGAGATCTACAGAAGAACACCAGTTGTTTGAAACGGCTTTGGCCGCTACAATGAACTATTTAGATTCGGGTTTTTAAATCGTTCTTTTGCAAAAAGGACCTTTTTGCCGACTTGATATGGCAAGAGTTTAATCCATCAGTAAGCTCCGCTGGTAGTTAAGCGTATGGGGTTTAGTGAAAACCCACTGGTGGTTGCGGTCTCGCCGTCGATCGCCCTTATGGAGGACCAGGTGAAAGAGGCAAGGAAATACGGTCTTTCGGCTCTGCAACTTGGCGACCACGAAGAGGAACAGATCCGAAGCGGGCAATGCCAGATAGCATTCGGCAGAAAAAAGAAGTGGTGAGAAATGTTATTGAACAAGGTCTACCGGGACAACCTGATCGGGATTGTGGAGGATCAGGTCCATCTCATTTACAAATGGTAAGAGTCACTTGGTAAACTTACTGTAACGAAAAACTGAACTATTCAATAGTAATACAGTAGCCTAACTTGAACAGGACGATATGTCTCACTGCTGAATGAAACGCTAGCGTCCATCCACGTATTTGTTGATAGTTAATGAATAGTTTGATCGGACCTAATTGTTTTATTATTCGGCTGTCGTAATTAATAGTTATTAATCTTGTCACATTGTTTATGTTATAACATTGAAATCCACTCTTATATGTTCACCGTCGCTCTGGATACGTATTGTTGTGATTGGTCGTGGCGTTATCCAATTGCGTGCAGTGAGAGTTTCAAATGCTCGCTTGGTGCCGCCCCTCGAGTTAGGCCCTTTTCATTGCTCGATGCCAGACCCTTAATCTTAAGGGTCTGGATTTTTCCAGGCTAGAAATGTGTAGTACATAGCACAAATCAGTCAGTTTATTTTTTGGAACAAATAGAACCTCATACTTTGCCAATTATGACAGTTTAACCTAAGGGTGTTCTTGATTTAGCTTAAGTGTGCTTTTCAGTGCGTGAGAAAATGGACGTGTCAATCGCGTGAGTTGTTGAGAAATTGCGTTGCCTCTGATTACATTATACAGTACATCAAACTTCAAAAAATGCTGCGTGCGCATGCGTACGTCAACCAACATTTACATGTCCTGTGTTGTTTTTATGATGTTCTTCGACCAAGTTTTGATTTAATAATGTGTTTTATATTACTTCTGTGTTATTATTTGATCAATGAGGGATCCCATGACATTTTAAAACCAGTGGGAAATTTCCAATGATGTGATTTTGCCTCACCTGCACAGTTTTGTTTACCAATTACCAAAACCTGGTTCCAGCCGTTTGGTGGGCGGTAATTCTCATGTCTTCCATCAATGTCGAAAGTCGTTGGCAGCCTGGGGACAAGAGCGCCCATCCTCCACGATGTACCCCACCTTATCCACATGGCGGAGCAGCTCCAGAGGAGTGAATAATAGTCTGTACAACCAGTTTATCGCAATCCATTCTGACGGCCCCCATTCACTGCAGAGGAGGCATTGGTGAGCAAGCAAATTTTTGGCTGGTATTTCTTTAATAATTTAGTATTGAAAAGTTTATTATTGTTTTAGAAGCAGTGTTTAGTTTTGTTTTGATAGTTTTGTTATTGTTCATTTTTATTTTATTTTGACTTATGCTGGCAGCCAACTATGCCAGGGCTTATGAAGGTTAATCATATGTCCGCCAACACATACAGCATGCATTCGTCAATTTTTTTTAGGGTTCACAGCTCCATTATTTACTTAAGATTTTCTCAGGTTTGCTGTCCTTGTAGATGTGTTATACAATATATTCTATGTCCAATTTTTGTTCCAGTGAGGTCGCTAGATAACTGTATAAACATAGTGTATTAATGTAGTGGAGTTATCTAAGCTTTTAAGAAATGTTATCTTCTGTAAACTTTCTCTTGGCTTATTGAAGCAGAAAACAGCACTGTATTAATACAGAAAACATGACAGCTTCTTTTGATCATCATGTATTTTGTTTATTGCATGAATGTATTCAGTTCTTCTTGACGACAGGGTAGCTGGCAAAGACTCTAGTCCAGTAGTAAACCATGCGTGTTCTTAACTGCTGCTTTACGCTGCTAGTGCTCATGTTGTGGTTGATATCTAGGTACTGATGGCCACTGCTGGCAAACTCGGGCCAGGTTACAGGAACATTTCTCCCACCACTGTTAGGGTCACTGTAAGGGAGAAAGGAAGAAAGTTACTGAAAAAAAAATGGCGAAAATTTACTCTGGCCATCTTATCTGTAGATGAGTTTGTTTCTTCTTTGGAACAGATTTAGACAAATTTAACACTACATCACTGATTTGCTTTGTTTTCACCTGTAAAATGTGCTTATTACTCTAGTGATACAGATGAGATGACTTTTTCACCGGATAAGGTAATATTATTGCTTAAGGAATAGTAGTTTAGCCAGAAGCAACAGTTTAGAAAGGCTTAGTAATGAATTTATTACAAAAAAAGAAAAAAAAGCTTTTTGCTTCACAGGATGAACTTGTTTTTACCAGCAGTTTGGACTCTAATTCTGACGGCACCCATTCACTGCAGAGGATTCATTCGTGAGCAAGTAATGCAATGCAAAATTTCTCCAAATCTTTTCCGATGAAGAAACAAACTCATCTACATCTTGAATGGACTGAGTGTAAGTAAATTTTCATTTTTCGGTGAACTATTCCTAAAAACTCAATAGCAACATTTTTCATTATCATTTTGTTTAAGTTGAAGTACTAAATGTACCACAGAACTCTTATATAGTATATATGTTTTCGTTATTATAGTTGTTTCTATACAATAAAGTGGAATATGAGGAAGTATTTGAACATTTCAAGTATTTTAATGTTTATATACCCAGTATGAGCGAAATTGGTCCAGTAGGAAATCAGGTAATCGGAGACGTCACGCTGGCGAGGAAAGTAGCCAAGAGGAGTGCTGAAAGGCTTCCCAAACACATACTGAAGGTCATCGGCGTGATCGGCACCCATCCAGAGCGGGTAGACAGGCATGCGCGAGGGCTCAGAGAACAGGTAGGAGTAGGTTCGTCCTGAACTAATGGGGAAAAGGTTGTTTTTAAGGTTTCTACTATTCAGGTCAGTAAATAAGCAGATGATGAGGTCAACTTACACAGCATGGTCAGAGTGGAGGTACAAGGCAGCTTGAGATGGCACCAAGAAGATGTAGTCTGTCTCCAATTCCACAACTGTTTTCTTAATGTCCGCATCACTAGGGTTACTACCCCAGTTGAATGAGTACTCCTCAAAAGTTGCGACACCAGCATCTATTCCTCTAGTTTCGGACAGGGCAATCGAGAGAGACCTGACCTCCTCCCTGTTCGAAATTAATAGCAGTTGTTGTTTTTTGAGCCTTTTTTTGTTCTAAGCTTGCGTTGCTGTTTTTCCAGAAGACTAAAATTGTCATTTTTAAATGTGCATATCCATATACAGTACAAAATATGTTTTCATTGATGCAATACCATTCTCTTGCTCTCTCTCTATCTATATATACAGACACACACACACACACACACACACACACACACACACACACACACACACACACACATATTTAATGTACTACACTTACACAGAGGTGGATGCCAGTGCGTTGTTGATAGAGGGAATGTCAAGGGTGGCAAATATGTGGCCGTCCATGTCATTGACACCAATGATGTAATCAATGTTGGCAGTATTCCCGAATAGGGTTTCAGGCTCGCTGGGGAGGAAGTCACCATCGATGACAGGGGACAGAGCCAGATTGTTTACAATGGGACCTAGAAAAGAATGTCAGATTTGATACCTTGACTTTGCATTGCATTTCATATGGTTTTAGCAGATATTTAGCCACATTAAAGGAAGATGTTGGCTTCCCCTTTCTTTGTACCTGCATGGAAAAGAGTGACTAGCTGTGGAGATTTAAAACAATTGTTAATTGTTTAAAAAATATTTTTTAAGGGCTAAAAAAGCATTTAGAATTTTCTTACTAGAAGCAGATGAACTCAATTTCAAATTTCCAGCAAGAGTTAGAGTCCTTGCATCTGTCATCTTCAAACAAGCCACCATCCCGCTATCAGTAGGACATCCTACTTTGTTTGCGATCTAAAAGTGCACAAAAAAGCATTTACCCATGTAGTTTTAATGAAATAATTGTATTTGTAATAATTTTAGACAGTTTAATCTACAAATTAATTATTAACTAACCAAAAACATTGAAATGTCAGTCTGTATGTGAAACAGAACAGGTGACTTCACTAAACTCTAGCAAGTGTACACTTGGGGCTGGGAATGAGAGTAAACAAACCCCACTGTATATCAAATGCTAGTAAAGTAAGCAATGCACTAGGTCTGTTTCATAATGAGTACTCATGAAGGGGAAGCTCACCTCCACAGCCTGCTCTCGTGGATTTCTGTTGACAGCCCAGGGACAGAGAGCAACACCACTCTGTGAGATAGCTCTGCGGATCAGGCCCTTGTTTTTAGGTGAAAGAATCTGTACAGAATGGGACATACACACAGAATTTATATTACTTCATACTAATTACAACTGTCCAACACTGCCTGTTGGCATCCGAGTTTTAGAGCAAAAACATTAAAGACTCATTCATTAAAATGTACTAGATAAACTGTATGCAGCACCTGGAAGTTCACACTGGCTGACCCTGCTGATTCTCCAAAGACGGTGAGGTTGTCTGGATTGCCACCAAAATTCCTGATGTTCCTGTGTACCCAGGAGATAGCGGCGTGCTGATCCCACAGGCCATAGTTTCCTATCGAGCAGGACATGATCAGGTCATTATTTAAATTCTTAAAGGCTCACGTCGGACAAAACACATGCCTCAGATTCGATCGTGAGTATTGGTGAAATTTTTGGGTATTTTGAAAAACCTACTTTTGCAAACTAGTCCTAGGTTTTTCACCTAATTGGAAACAAACCAGTGCAGAAGGTTTCTCTGGAGAGTGAATATCAATAATTTAAAATTTTTTAACTTTCGACTCAATGTCGCAAAGGGACATCAAAACGTTTGAAAGGGGCAGGGCCAATTGGAAAATTGGTCCAAAGTGCAACATGTGCCTTTAAGGACATTTGCGAATCTCAAAAAACGTGGCCACCATTGGCTGATGAAGTTTGAGCACCTGTTAGACAGTTTTAACAGAGACTGATTGGAACGAAACTTGGTGGGCCCATTTGACACGTGGCTCCAAAGGTCTGTGAAAAATTTTAAAGAAATTGGCCACTGGGAGAGCGATACCGCATTTTTCAAGGGTAAAAGATTGTACAACACACGTTTTTTCGCACAGACACGATATTTGTATCATATGATAGAGCTCCTCATTCTGGACAACCACTGCTATCAATCAAATTGTATGTTAAATGTTTGAGAAGATGTAAAACACCTATTTTTGCTAACTAGTCCTAGGTTTTTCGCTTAATCTGAAAAAAAAAAAACACTGCAGTACAATTCTTTGGACTCTCTAGTTCAATAATTATCAAAAAAAAAGCTATAATGGGGTCGTTTAGAAAAGGAGCCTGTCCAAATTTACCCCAAATCTTGTAAAGCTTAATGGAAAACTCAAAACTTCACAAAACCTGCTGAGCACATGCGACAGATGATTCTAAACAAAGCATACAAAGTTAATTTAGGTGGTTACAGATTTGCTATATTATGTCTTTTTTCATAATTGCTTAAATACCTTAAAGCGCGTGAACCCTGATAATCGCTGCTTGCGATTAATGTTTTTTAAATGTTAAACATTTTTTAAATTAACATTCAAAAGTAATGTTCCCTTAACATTTCAATGGTTTTGCGTTTTCTTGCAATAGCTACTTGGAAATAATATGAGGAGGGAGGAAAAAAACTGTATTTCAAGTTTCTTGAGGCAACGCAATACATTTGTGAGGGTTTTGCAAGGCAAAATGGGAGGAAAAGTTCTATTTAAATGCTTAAATTAAACTCAAAATTACTGCATTCCCCCGATAAACCGACTTAAGGTTTTTCCCCCCATATCATGTTTCGACAAATATTTTGCAAGAAAAAGCAAAGCACTGAAATATAAATTTTCCTCACATCTATGTTTTTAATGTCACCTTGTGCAGTTATGAGACTATGAGACAGCTAGTAAAAATGCTTGTATTTTAGTTTTTTTTTTTTCAAATGCCCCCTTAATGAGAAAAAACAGTAGAGGAAAGGAATGTTTGTTTATTTGTTATTCGTTTGCAATATTTGTAGGAGTTGTTTTCAAATTAATTCTTTTACACAGTTTCTTACCAGGTGCGTCAGCATCTCCGCTGCTGAGGAATCCGAGTGATCCGACACGGTAGTTGAACGTCACCACAATGACATTTCCTCTGTCTGCCATCTCCCCTCCATCATACAGGTAGTTGTCCAATAAGTTTGCACCCTGACTACTACCAAGCAGAAAGGCACCGCCGTAGATGAAAACCATAACAGGCAGATTGGTAGATACTGGAAAAGAGAAGGTGTCAAGTTAGACAAGGTGAATTCATTCATTTAACACCATATTTGTAAATAAATTATTCTTAAAGGGCTAGTTCACCCAATAAACATCAAGATTCTTGTGATTTGAAACAAGATTGCATTACCAGAGCTGCCCTGAGGGACCCAGATGTTCAGGTAGAGACAGTCCTCACTGCCCACGACATCAGTAGCAAGAAGATTGAGCTGCATGCACCTGTTTCTGTAGTCGGTGGCATCCAGAACACCTGTGCAGGTAGAATCAACAGGAGTGTCAGTACACTCACTTATTTAAGAAAACATCTAAACAAATTTGCACAACAGCCAGGTGTACTCACCGTCCCAGCCAGGGTGAGGAACGGGCTTCTGTAATCTGCCAGGTGGGGCGGCGAAGGGGATTCCCTTAAACTCGTCCACATAGCGGAGGATTCCAACAAGGTGATTCCTTCCCTGTACCATCCCTCCCTCGGTGTACACAGCTCCCAACTGCAATGCAATTTTGGTATAAATTGCAGTATAGCATAGATAGCATTTTATCCAAGTTCAGCCAAATTCAACTGCTTTTTAGTTTGTTATTTAGTAATATAATACTTCAACATAATAGCTTCGTTATTAAACTAAACTAACATGAACATAATGAACTGTAGACTTACAGAAGCTGCATTTGCCGTGCCCAGGATGAGGGCAAGAGACACGAAAACTCCTAGCATCGCCATCGTCAGACAGTGGCTCCAAGTGTGGCAATGAAGGGAGTTCTGGCGCTTTTATAAACTGGCAAAATCATATCTCTTTTTCATGGTGTGCCAAAGCCTAAAATACACTGTTCTCAGTATTAGCTGGGCAACATATGTGCAGTTATGGCAAACTCTCATGGAAAATTTTAGATTTTGTTATCTCAAAAACACACCTTTTTCCATTTAAAAAAAAGATTATGAATGGTTAAGTAATTGCCCCAGCTTGCAGGATAATGCCACAAAAACTATGAAAATCTGCTTATTTTTTGGATTCAATTTTTAAAATTCAGTTTCTGGGATTGTAATCATCATAGAGATCTTTGTCTTCCTTTGGGTGTGTGAAGATGCAACAGTAAAAAAAAACATATTTCTATTAGTAATTCAATTCAATTCAAGTTTATTTGTATAGCGCTTTTCACAATACAAATCGTTGCAAAGCAGCTGTACAAAAATGTAGGCTACTACAATATATTTAGTAGCTTATTAGTGGTGACTACTTTATGTTAAGTCGATGTACATATGATATAAATATTAAAAACAGTAATGGTGTAATCAAAAACAGATGATGAACACTAATAGTAATGATTATGTGTTGCAATCAAACTTGTAGAAAAATTGTGTAGTGCTGTATGTTGTTTCAAGGCTGGCATCATCGGCGGCCCTCTGAGGGGTTGGCATAATCTCTTCTTGGGTATTCTGAGTCCAGACTGAATCTTGTGTAATTCTTAGTTACCACTGGATGGAAATCCCGTGGCAGAAACAGAGAAACAAATAGAGAAATAATTAGCGTAGCTGCTGTTCCAACCAAGCAAAAATTATGTGTTTTGCCCAAGCTGAAGAATGTTGATGTACATTGTGAGGTGATTTAACCAATGTTGTTTTGCTATTATGCTTAAAAATAAGCAATGCATTATTTTATGTAGTGCATAGATGGATGGATGAATGAAGTATTTACATTTATTGACGTGCAGTGCATGCAAGATAGTTTATCATCATGTGTGTAATCAAATGTAATCAAGTTATGAACTTGGAGATACAAGTAAACAGCACATGAAATAAAATTATGTATGAAATAGTGATCACAAAGGTGTCGTCGGATACACATTTTCCAGTTGATATGATTTTTAAAGGTCTTAATTTAAAAGTCTATAACATGCTTTGGTTAAAATTTCTCAATGGTAGTTTAAAAAAACACCCTTTTTACTTTGTCAAAATCAGCTCTGCAAAAATCAACCTGTTCCGGTGGATGTTGCTTTACATACTAATGAGCTCTGCTCACCCTGTATATACAAGTATATAATCTTTTATGTCAAATTTTTCAAAATATATATTTGAAAGCTTATTAAAATTTCGAATTAGAACAGCAAAATAAGAACTAGAAGAACAAGAATAATTTCCAATCAAATGAAACCAGTATTAACAAAATAATTTGTACTAGGGCCACAGAAAAACAAAAAAGTGGCTTTTAGGTGTATTTTCATATGTTTAATGAGGCTCAGAGGTGGCATGAGTGCAATCAAATTCATAAATTCATGCTGAGATTAATGTTTTAAATATACCATTTTGAATACAGAAATATTAAACGATTTAAATAACTAAAAGGATACTTTAATAATGAAACTAAAACTAGGTGGTGGCAAGACACTGACTTATTTACTTAATGATATTCAATTGATTCCTTCAAACAGCTGATTCATTCAGGAATAAAGCAAGTGACTCTTTATGAATGGGAAATTGAATCATTTATCTCGATTTGTTTAAAAACGCTTGTTTGTTCATTAAGGAAACACAGCTGTGTTTGAATGGAGATGTGCAGCGGCTCAGTTGTGACTGTTTCAGACTATTATTGGCGACGAAATAGCGCAAAATCAGGCAATAGTGTTATAGTCAAACAATGTTAGACAGTAATAATAACTTCTTGTTTATTTAACTGTTGTATTAAATTGATATCTCATTTACAAACTCCCTTAAAATTATTAAAAGCGCATTGCAATCACACAAAGTTCTGTTATAATCAGCTAAGTTCTGTACTCTGCACAATCAATCTCTCTCTCTATTTACACTGTCTCTGCACTGGGTGTATTTTTATCATTGTAAGGTGTTTGTATACACACACTACCAACACACATTTGTTCAAACAACATGTGAAAGTGAACCAATGCCCCCTAAAATAATGACCCCCTGAATCATTTTGTGAAAAACAAAATTAAAATGTGTGATTAGACAAAAATTCCTTCTGGCCTCATTCTGAGAGTGAATTAATGAGCAAGTGGTGTAATACAGAGTGAACTAATGAGCAAATGGTGTAATACTAAATTTGTCCAAATCTAATATTATTAAAAAACAAACTCATTTACATTTTGGATATCATGAGTGTGAAGTAAATCTTCAGCAATTTTTCATTTTTGGGTGCACTGTTCCTTTAATAATTCATTTTTATATATATACATTTAGTGTCTAGTTTTGTACTTTTGCTATTATTAATTTTTATTCTGCTGGTGGAATGTTTTTTTTACTTATGCTAGCAGGCAAATATGTCCACCAACTCATATAGTGTATATGCATTTCTCTCTTTTGTAAGAGCACTTTACTTTTGATGTCATTGCAAGTTAATACAGTAAACATGACGTCAACTATTGACCATATATTTTTAAGTTTATTGCATGCATCTTAGCATATACACTGCTAAATTGCAACATGATTCTGTAGTCGGGTCGGTAGTGCTCAGTTCTTCTTGACGACAGGGTAGCTAGCAAAGACTCTAGTCCAGTAGTAAACCATGCGTGTTCTCAACATCTGCTTCACGCTGCTGCTGCTCATGTTGTGGTTGATATCTAGGTACTGATGGCCACTGCTGGCAAACTCAGGCCAGGCTACAGGAACACTGCTCTCACCTTTGTTAGGGTCACTGTGATGGAAGAAAGGAAGATGGACAATAAAGGAAGTTAGAAATTAAATAGAAATGACTGACGGCACCCATTTACTACAGCTGTTTCGACGAAGAAACAAACTCCTCTACATCTTAAATGGACAGAGTGTGAGTAAATGTTCATTTTTGGGGGAACTATTCCTTGAACTGAAATATTTCTTCATATTAAAGTGGAATATTTTAATAATTATATACCCAGTCTGAGCAAAATTGGTCCAATAGGAGATCATGTGATCGGAGACGTCACGATGGCGAGGAAAGTAGATCAGAGGATTGTTGAAAGGCTCCCCAAACACATACTGAAGGTCATCGGCGTGATCGGCACCCGTCCAGAGCGGGTAGACAGGCATGCGCGAGGGCTCAGAGAACAGGTAGGAGTAGGTTCGTCCTGAACTAATGGGGAAGAAAAGGTTGTTTTTAGGGTTACTACTATTCAGGTCAGTAAATAAGCAGATGAGGTCAACTTACACAGCATGGTCAGAGTGGAGGTACAAGGCAGTTTGGGTTGGCACCAGGAAGATGAAGTCTGTCTCCAAGTCCACAGCCGTTTTCTTAATGTCTGTATCACTAGGGTTACTATCCCAATTGAATGTGTACTCCTCAAAAGTTGCAATACCTGCATTTGTTCCTCTAGATTCAGAAAAGGCCATCGAGAGAGCCCTGACCTCCTCCCTGTTAGAAATCAAAAGCAGGGTTTTTGTTGTTTTGACCAATTTAGACCAATAAATGACTTGATTATTGTTTTCTGCACATAATATATATGTTTGTCCCTTCGTTTGCTTTTAAGCAAATGAAGTGACATTAAAAATATTTATAGTGACTTCTCTTTCATACAAATGCGGTTCTTTTGAACGTCAAAGTCAAAGTCAACTTTATTGTCAATTCTGCTATATGTACCGGACATATAGAGAATTGAAATTGCGTTACTCGCAGACCCTAGGTGCATACACGTAACATTTAAATGCATAAGGTAGACATTTAAAAATACAAATAAATACAATTATACATATAATATATATATATAAAAACAATATACAAGTAAGGGCACATGGCAGAGAGTGCAAACCAGACAGAGTAGTGCAAATGCAAAAAAAGAATAAGGTGCAAAAGGAGCTTATAAGTGTAATAAAGTGACAGTTATAACAGACAAGTCTTTAGAGGTAGTCTGTGTGTAGTAAGAAGAGGTAGTTAGCAGAGCACCAATACTACACAAAGTGACTGGTGCAGGTTGGTGGGTGTGTGTGTGTTTGTGTGTGTGTGTGTGTGTGTGTGTGTGTGTGTGTGTGCACCTGGTATTCATCACGTTGTGGGGACCAAATGTCCCCACAAGGATAGGAATACCAGTAGATTTTGACCTTGTGGGGACATTTCTCAGGTCCCCATGAGGAAACAGGCTTATAAATCATGCACAATGAGTTTTTTTGATGAAGTAAAAGTGTGCACAATCTCCTGTGAGGGCTAGGTTTAGGTGTAGGGTAGGTGTAGGGCGATAGAAAGTACGGTTTGTACAGTATAAAAACCATTACGCCTATGGAATGTCCCCATAAAACATGTAAACCCAACATGTGTGTGTGTGTGTGTGTGTGTGTGTGTGTGTGTGTGTGTGTGTGTGTGTGTGTGTGTGTGTGTGTGTGTGTGTGTGTGTGTGTGTGTGTGTGTGTGTGTGTGTGTGTGTGTGTGTGTCGCAGTTCAGGACGTTTGTGGGCAGAAGGGAGTGGGAGCAGAGCCGGTAAAGTGTTAAGCTTCCTGATAGCCTGATGGATGAAGCTGTCCTTCAGTCTGCTGGTCCT
>NC_133379.1:32896801-32934623 GCF_049309525.1 Garra rufa
GTTACTTTATATTTACTCATATTTTTGTAAATCTATCTATCTATCTATGTATATACATATACACTCTATGTATAGGTATATACACACACACACACACACACACACACAACACGCACACACATACACACACACACACACACACACACACACACACACACACACACACACACACACACACACACACACACACACACACACACACACACACACACACATATATATATATATATATAAAATGTAGCAAACTTACACAGAGGTGGGCATCAGTGGGATGTTGACAGAGGGGACGTCAACGGTGGCAAAGATGTGGCCGTCCATGTCATTGACTCCAGCCATGTAATCAATGTCAGCAGCATTCCCGAAAAGGGTATCAGGCTCACCAGGGAGGAAGTCACCATCAATGACGGGGAACAGAGACAGATTTTGTATCATGGGTTCTAGAAAACATTGTCAGATTTTATATTATTTTTGTTACTTGAAATATATTAAATGTTAACAGGAATAAGATAAAAAATACATTTTACAAAATACATACAAAATCTTATTTTACTTCAGCTATTTGTAAAAGCAAATTTGTCTTTATTTATTTAGCTTATACTAAAATAACTAAAACTTGAATGAACATTAAAATGGAAATGTAAAATACAAATAAAAAACTAATTTTATATGTATGTACAGTGTCTTGAAAAGTATTCATTCCCCTTTATTTCTTTTCACATTTTATGTTGCTGCCTAAATGGTAAACCGCTTTAAAATACTTAATCTACATTATATGCATCATGATGAAAAATTATACATTTATTTCTTTTCTTTTTTTAAATATGTACATTGCATAAGTATTAGTACCCTTAAAGGAGTAGTAGTTCACTTCCAGAACAAAATTTATAGATAATTTACTCACCCCTTGTCATCCAAGATGTTCATATCTTACTTAGCTTATTTGTTTTTTGAGGAAAACATTTCAGGATTTCTCTCCATATAGTGGACTTCTATGGTGCCCCAGAGTTTGAACATCCAAAATGCAGTTTAAATGCAGCTTCAAAGGACTCTAAATGATCTAGCGAATCAATCTGTTATTTTCTAAACAAAATGTACAATTTGGAACCTTTTAAACCTCAAATGCTTGTCCTTTCTAGCTCTACATGAACTCTGTATTTTAGGACAATTTCAGAGTTAGAGGAGAAAATGAGATAAGACTTTTTTGACATACCCTAACTGTCATGAACTGGAATTAAAAATAAAATAAAAAACTGATGGTTTCGCTAGACAAGACCCTTCTTCCTCGGCTTGGATAGTTTCGAGCCCTTTAAAGGTGCACTTAAACTTAAAGCATTGTAAATGCCTTGAAAACAGTGACTAGTCATGCAGGTTTGGATCAACACGACAGTGAGTAAATCATTATTCATTTTGGTTGAATATTTGCTTTAAAATTCATGTAAAGGGCTAAAAATGCACTCTGATTTTTCTTACCAGAGGCAGATGTAATCATATCCACATCCCCAGCAAGAGTTAGAGCCTTTGCATCTGTCATCTTCAAACAAGCTGCCATCCCACTATCAGTGGGACAGCCTACCTTCCTTGCGATCTAAAGGTGCACAAAAAAAGAATTAACCCATTTAGTTTCAAAAATTATCTGTTTTTGTAATAATTGTAAACATTGTGATATCTACACATTAATTATTAACCGACTAAAATCATTGAAATGTCAGTCTGTATGTGAAACAGAACAGGTGACTTCAATAAACACTAGCAAGTGTACTCTTGGCTAACACAAGGCTGGAAATGAGAGTAAATAAACCCCATAGGATTTTCCGTTTTTTCACTTGATATCAAATGCTAGTGCTGTAAGCAGGGCACTAGATCTGTTTTATAATAAGTACACAGCAATTTGGGACATTCATGAAGGTGAAGCTCACCTCCTCAGCATACTGTCGTGGATTTCTGTTGATGGCCCAGGGACACAGAGCTACACCACTCTGTGAGATAGCTCTGCGGATCAGGCCCTTGTTTTGAGGGGAAAGAATCTGTGCACGATGGGACACATGGTTTTCATACTGATAAACACTTATGCAAACCTATTGCCAAACACATTATTTATCAAGTTATAAACATGTTAAATAAACAGGGCCATTTCAGATTTCAACTACTGTAGCATTAATTGACATTTTCAAAAATGTTGCCGTCAGACAAATGCACTAAGACTCATTAAAATGTAATATGTAAGCATGCAAGCAAAAAATATTTTTAATGCAGCACCTGGAGGCCCACGCTGACTCCCCCTGCTGACTCCCCAAAGACGGTGATGTTGTCTGGATTGCCACCAAAATTCCTGATGTTCCTGTGTACCCAGGCAATAGCAGCATGCTGATCCCACAGGCCATAGTTTCCTATCGAGCATGCTCTGGTTACAATTTAAATATTAAAGATAATTAATCCATATACACATACATATACAGTAGTGTAGTCCAAACATTTGAACGGACCTTCCATCCAGCTACCAGGGAAAGTTCACTGAACTTTGACAATGTTCTCTCAAAGTTATAAACAAACGTTCTTCCAGTAATGTTATTAGAACATTCATTCAAAGTTATCTGGTCTTTAATCATCTCAAAACGTTTACAAACGTATGTTCAGGAGGAGCCTAATCTTTCAGTCCTGTCAGTCATGTACGAGCATATAAGCAGCAGCCGCTGTACCGTCCCAGCCATAGATATATATACGTATATCTATGGTCCCAGCAACAATTTTTCCAGCATCCCGCCGCCTCTCCTTCTCCTCCCCTCTCTTTCTCCTTTCCTTTTCCTCCTTCACAGCGTACAACCATTGAGGGGGGTTCTTACTCAGGGGTTCGAGCCTCTTTCGAGGACAAGAAGTCAAGTTCGTTACCATTTCCATTATTCAGCAGCAGGGGCACCGCTAAGGGGGGGGAAAGTTAGGACAATTCTACGGGCCCACGCCCTTTAGGGGCCCCCAGAGATCTGCTTTGGTGTGGTAGGGGGGGCCCAACCTCATATTTTGTCATAGGGCCCAAAATTGCGAGCGGCGCCCCTGTTCAGCAAGACTGAATGGGCAGGTGAACTTGTTAAAACATAATTTATTCTATTGAATATCGTTGTATGTATTGCTACAGCAAAACTGTGTTGATATTATCATGGTCAAATGTTGGTATGAAACAATAGGTCTTACGGACAAAACGTGAAATTTTTAAAAAATATATACTTATTCTAACATAAAAGTCTTTAAAGTTGTGTTTTGGGCCATTATGCTTTGGCATAATATCTGTCAAACAAACTAAAGACAAAACCACAACATGGCTTAAATCCGCTTATTAAGTCGTTTTCAAGCGTTTCAAAGTGAAGATCGCACTTCGTTCAGACAATTGGCTCGTGATCCCGTTTTCCGCGCTTCACCCAGCAAACAATTTTCGGTTCTTAGACCGTTCTGAGAACGTTCTCTGTAGGTTATAAAATTAAAACCTAAAAATAACCTGCATGGAACGTTCTGGGAAGGTTCTTTTTAGGTTATAAAATTTAACCAAAAATAACCTGCAGGGAATGTTCTGGGAAGGTTCTTTTTAGGTTATAAAATTTAACCAAAAATAACCTGCATGGAACGTTCTGGGAAGGTTCTTTTTAGGTTATAAAATTTAACCAAAAATAACCTGCAGGGAACATTCTGAGAACGTTCTTTATAGGTTATTAAAAAGAGAACCTACAGGGAACATTCTGGGAACGTTCTCATATGGTTCCCGAAAAAATAACCAAATGGGAACCATATGGGAACGTTCTGTGCTTGCTGGGCAGAATGGCTCAGTTCACAGTGAATGTAGTGAACTCCTTTATTGCATGTGTGAGTTTAGGGCACCTCTGGGAATGCAACAGCCATTTTCCTCAAAAAAGCAGTAGGAAATATATGTTTAAATGGGAAATGTTACAGCAATCCAAATTGAAAATATTTCTTTTAAGTGTAGAAATTAGGAAATAAGTATTGTCATTTCCCTACTATAGTGTAAAGCAAAACAAAATACCTATGAAATACCTATTGTTTAAACAAAATGAATGCTCTAAAGGTAATCATAGCAGTTTTCATCCATAGTATGTTCGTTTAAATGTCTGCTTTTAGCTTCAAAGGCATCTTTGATGACAATATTCTATAAAGTTATTTGCATTCTGATTTCAAAAGGCACAAAAAATGTTTTTCTCTTATTCCATGGATTTTACTCGTTTACCTTCTCTTGTTACCTTCACTTGTTTTTCGGCAACCAAGTGACATAACTGACGTCTACTCTAAATTTGTCTATAGGGAATAATGAGAAGAATAACAACATGTTTGCGCTACAAACCAGTGTGTTCATAATTAGTATAATACATTAAAATAATATGGTAGGACACAACAATTTGCAATATCAAGCAGCAAAACAAGCTGTTTTGCACAGCAAAAAAATGCTAAAAAATCATTCCCTATCCCCTATATAGTGTACTACGTGCCATTCACCATACAGGAGATTCTAACTCTGTGAACAAGTGACCGATTTTAGCTGCGGCTTCAGTGTCTATTTATAGTGTAGGGGTAGGACGCTTTAGATTCTAGAGAGCACTGGACAAAACGTTTGATGAGAAGCTGAAGCGCAGGGTGATGTTATACTCGTATTATATTTGTAAGACTTTTATTCAAATATAATCTCTTACCAGGTATATCAGCATCTCCGGTGCTGAGGAATCCGAGGGATCCGACACGGTAGTTGAACGTCACCACAATGACATTTCCTCTATCTGCTATCTGCTGTCCATCATACAGGTAGCTGTTCAAGTAGCCTGTACTCTGACTACTACCAAGAAGGAAGCCGCCTCCATAGATATACACCATAACAGGCAGATTGGTAGACACTGGAAAGGAGAAGGTGTCAAGCCAGTTAAATTCATTCAATTTATACTGTATTTGTAAATAAATTATTAGGGTACTTAAAGGGTTAGTTCACCCACTTAAAAGCAACTTTGGACCAAATTGACTTCAACTGTATGGGGAAAAAAAAGTTATTTTGTGTTCCTCAGACATTTGGAATGACACAAGGTTGAGTAAATGATGAAAGATTAGCAACTTCGGAGTGAACTATCCCTTTTACATACTTTTTGTTTTGTTTTGTCCTCTGATTTAGAACGAGATTGTATTACCAGTGCTGCCGTGAGGGACCCAGATGTTCAGGAAGAGACAGTTCTCACTGCCCTCGACATCAGTAGCAAAAGTATTGAGCTGCATGCACTTGTTTCCATAGGAAGTGGCAGCCAGAACACCTGTGCAGGTAGAGTCAGCAAGAGCGCACTGTCAGTACACTCACTTATTTTATGCCCTAGCTACGCCTGAAAACATTTAAACAAACTTGCACAACAGACAGGCGTACTCACCATCCCAGCCTGGGTGAGGAACAGGCTTCTGCAATCTGCCAGGTGGGGCGGCGAAGGGGATTCCCTTAAACACGTCCATATAGCGTAATAATCCAACACTGTGACTCCTTCCCTGTACCAGCCCTCCCTCGGTGGTCACAGTTCCCAACTGCAGTGCAATTATTGTATTTAGTATTTTAGCCATGTTCTGACAAATTTCACAGTTTTTTAGTTTGTTATATATATATATATATATATATATATATATATATATATATACACTTAATAATCACCTCATTGTTAACCTAAACTACTACATAAACATAATCAACTGTTAAACATACAGAAGACTTACAGAAGCTGCATTTGCTGTGCCCAGGATGAGGGCAAGAGACACAAAAACTCCTAGAATCGCCATCATCACTAGACAGTGGCTCCCAGTGTGGGACTGAAGGAAAATCTGTCGCTTTTATAAACAGACCAAATCATATCTCTTTTTCATGGTGTGCCAAAGCCATATCTTAATAGTACACAGTCCCTGTGTTAGCTGGGCAACATATGTGCAGTTGAGGTAAACTCTCATGAAAAATGTGTGATTCCTGAGCTCATCGAGCACACACCAGCCATCAAAATCCTCTTTATAATATGTACTGTACATTGAATGTTTTAGTAATGAAATGTCTATTACCATGAGACAGGAAGTCATTTCATTAATGGCTAATCCTGATAAAGACCCACATCTTATAGAAAATTGGAGACCAATCCCTCTTCTAACAATTGATTATAAAATCATTATATCAGCGAATGTCAAACAGGCTTTCTAAAAGCTTCTCACATAACTAATAATATTAGTCTAGTGTTTGACCTTTTAGACTATGCTGAGTATGTAGAAGATGGTGCTATCATTCTTTTTTCGACACAGAATCATTTTTTAAATGTTGTAAAAATGTTTTACATTGGTATTAGTAGCTCTTTAGCTCTAGTAGCAACTTCCCCCTTTTTTTTATTAGTAGTTGAATTATTATGAGTTGGTATGGTTAATAATAAAGAAATGGTCCCAATTGGCAGATGACTCTATTTTTAAAGAATGGGCTTCTGGCTTAACTTTAAATTGATCTAAATGTGAAATCCTCCCTTTACATAGTTTAAATGACCAATATATAATGAACATTCTGGTAAATCCTCTGTCAGTTACGCTCCTAAAAATAAAGGTGTTTCACAATGCTTTAGAGAGGAACCTTTTTTGTCTAAATGGTTCCATAAAGAACCTTTAACATCACAACTTTTGTTTTAAAAAAGGATCTTTGTGGCAAAAGAAGGTTCTTCAGATTATAAAAAGGTAAGACAGAGATGGTTCTTTAAAGAACCTTTGACTTTGTGGAACCAAAAATGGTTCTTCTTTGGCATTGCTGTGACGAACCTTTTAAAGCACCTGTATTTTTAAGAGTGTATTTTTGTTTTTGTTACAATAATGTCTTTGAAAGACAAAAACATATTTTTTTTTTATCTAGCTTAGAGACAAAAGCGCTGTTAAATTGCTGGTTACAGTGTGATCTTTCTGTTTATGGTTGTGAGTAGAAGGCTAATCTCATTTTGTTTATCCCTCTTTATTATTGTATGTCAAAGATTCTCACTGCAAAGATATAAAAAAATTGTTCTTCCCTTGATTTAAATAATGAAATAAATCCCAAAGACTTAAGAAAAGGGTTCTCACTAATAAAAAGGCTGAAGGAGGTCTGGAGATGCTTTAATTTGAGGACATAAATAAGACCTTTGAGA
Source organism: Garra rufa (assembly GCF_049309525.1). NCBI lineage: Eukaryota > Metazoa > Chordata > Actinopteri > Cypriniformes > Cyprinidae > Garra > Garra rufa. Next base: position 32,903,962 of record NC_133379.1, read on the forward strand.
TTAATTGGCTTAAGAGAGGTTTGATCACCTCTAATTCTCTTTGGGAACCATATTCCTCATAGTCTCTTTAATCAAAATGGTGGCTTAAAATTTCTGTTAACGTATGATTATAATATTTCTAAAATCCCACTCAAATAATTCAAACTCTAAACTCTTCTCGCTTGGAAAATTGGTTACTTTCCTCACACCTCCTTATTTTGGAATAATGGTAATATTTTAACTTATGAACAATTTACAGTTTCCCTGTACAGTACAGAAATTCAGTTATTAAAGCTATTCCTGTAACATTTCATCAGCGTGTCAAAAGTCATATGTGACCCTGGACCACAAAACCAGTCATAAGGGTCATTTTTATTTATTGAGTTTTATACATCATCTAAATAAATAAGCTTTCCATTGATGTTTGGAGTGTTCGGATGGGGGAATATTTGACAGAGATACAACTATTTGAAAATCTCGAAAATAAATATTGAAAATATTGAGAAAATCAGCTTTAAGGTTGTTCAAATATAGTTTTTAGCAATGCATATTACTAATCAAAAATTAAGTTTTAATGTATTTAAGGTAGGAAATTTACAAAATATCTTCCTGAAACATTATCTTAATATCCTAATGATTTTTGTCTTAAAAGAAAAATCTATAATTTTGACCCATACAATGTATTTTTGGCTATGGCTACAAATATTCCTGTGCTACTTAAGACTGGTTTTGTGGTCCAGTGACACGTATTTGTTATTCATTTTAGGAGGTGTTGAGCTAACTGAGAAAAAAATGTAATAACAAAAGTATTTGTAATATTTTCCAAAAACAAAATAAAATAGCTCCTAGAGAGAATTCCTTTTAAATACTGCATTAGTAATAAAATAAAAGAAATACACTTTAGAATTCTACACACCATTCACCCTTTAATATCAAGATATTAAAATTAAAAAGCTGTGACATGTTTAAAATACTATGATACAATCTTCAATCCACCTGGTAGTTTGTAATATCTTTATTTGTTAAACTGAATGTGCGCTATGCATTTTTCTTCTTCGTTTATAATTTATATTGTTATTATTATGTTCCTTTTTTTCTGCATTTCAAATCCAAATCTGTCCTGATTAAGAAACAGACTGATCTTGGATGGTTTAAGTGTGAGTAAATTTTCAGCAAAACTTCATTTTTTTCATATTTTTTTTATTGCATTAATCATCATATTCACTGCTCAGTTCTTCTTGACGACAGGGTAGCTGGCAAAGACCCTAGTCCAGTAGTAAACCAAGCGTGTTCTCAACATCTGCTTCACGCTGTTGCTGCTCATACTGCTGTGGATGTCTAGGTACTGATGGCCACTGCTGGCAAACTCAGGCCAGGCTACAGGAACTTTGCTCTCACCTTTGTTAGGGTCTCTGTGAGGGAGAAAGGAAGACAGACAAAGAGCGAAGTTAAAAATTATATATTAGCTATCATTATGCCCCACAAGTGGCACCAGGGTTATTACAGTTAACTAAAACTAAAAACATGTTTAAAATACACAATAAAGAATTAGTTCACTCAAAAATAAATTGAAAAAAGCTGAAAATGTACTCTGGCCATCCAAGATGTAAGTGAGCTTGTTTGTTCTTTGGAAAAAAAATGGACAAATTTACCATTACATCAATGTTTTGGATTGTTCTCGCTTGCTGAAATGTGCTGAATTTGTGCAAATTTCTCTACTGACTTTTCAGTGGAGAAGGCAATATGATGGATAGAAGACTGTTTGGATGTATGGATATATCAGCTGTTTGGACTCTCATTCTGATGGCACCTATTCACTGCAGAGGATCCATTGGTGAACAAGCGATGTAATGTGAGTAAACATTCATTTGTGGGTGAACTATTCCTTTAATTGAAATATTAAAATGGAATAGGATGAAATATTTCAAGTACTTTTAAGTTTACATACCCAGTCTGAGCAAAATTGGTCCAGTAGGAAATCAAGTATCCGGCGACGTCACGATGGCGAGGAAAGTAGCCAAGAGGAGTGCTGAAAGGCTTCCCAAACACATACTGAAGGTCATCGGCGTGATCGGCACCCATCCAGAGCGGGTAGACAGGCATGCGCGAGGGCTCAGAGAACAGGTAGGAGTAGGTTCGTCCTGAACTAATGGGGAAGAAAAGGTTGTTTTTAGGGTTACTACTATTCAGGTCAGTAAAGAAGAAGATGAGGTCAACTTACACAGCATGGTCAGAGTGGAGGTACAAGGCAGCTTGGGTTGGCACCAGGAAGATGTAGTCCGTCTCCAAGTCTACAACTGTTTTCTTAATGTCCGCATCACTAGGGTTACTACCCCAGTTGATTGTGTACTCCTGAAAAGTTGCCATACCAGCATCTATTCCTCTAGATTCAGACAGGGAAACCGACAGAGCCCTGACCTCCTCCCTGTTAGAAATCAATAGCAGTTATTGTTTTTCTTTTTTAGGGTTAGACCGATTGACTTGATTAGTGTTTTCTGCACAGAATATAATGGGTTTTGCTTTGCTTTTAGGCTTACGTTGCTGTTTTTCCCAGAAAGTGTCATCTTTAAATGCGTATATCCCTATACAGTACAAAAATACACTTACACAGAGGTGGACGCCAGTGCGTTGTTGATAGAGGGGATGTCAAGGGTGGCAAAGATGTGGCCATCCATGTCATTGACTCCAGCGATGTAATCAATGTCAGCAGTATTCCCGAATAGGGTATCAGGCTCGCCAGGGAGGAAGTCACCATCAATGACAGGGGACAGAGCCAGATTGTGTACAATGGGTTCTAGAAAAGATTGTCAGATTTGATATTTTAAAAAAAAATGGTTAATTTCATATACATATTAACATTAACATAATTACATTATTTACTCATCCTCATGTCATTCCAAACCTGTATGACTTTATTGACTGACTTGTTCTTGTTGAACGGACTAGTCTTGCAGGTTTGGATCAGTAAGTAAATCATTATTCATTTTGGTTGAACTAGGCATGTAAAGGGCTAAAAATGCACTATGAATTATCTTACCAGAAGGAGATGTAGCAAAATTCACATTCCCAGCAAGAGTTAGGGTCCTTGGATCTGTCATCCTGAAACAATCCACCATCCCACTATCAGTGGGACATCCAATCTTTGTTGCGATCTAAAGGTGCAAAAAAAAGAGAATTTACCCATATAGTTTTAATTAAATAATTGTATTTCATAATTGCAGACATAAAGCAAGTAGTGATATCTACAAATTAATTATTAACTGAGCAAAAACATTGAAATGTCAGTCTGTATGTGAAACAGAACAGGTGACTTCACTAAACACTAGCATGTGTACACTAAAGGCTGGGAAAGAGAGTAAACAAACCCTATAGGATTTTGCGACCACTGTTTATCAAATGATAACACTCTAAGCAGGTTAGTTTTATAATGAGGACTCAGCAATTTGGCAACATTCGTAAAGGTGAAGCTCACCTGCTCAGCATACTGTCGTGGATTTCTGTTGACAGCCCAGGGACAGAGAGCAACACCACTCTGTGAGATAGCTCTGCGAATCAGGCCCTTGTTTTTAGGGGAAAGAATCTGTGCAGGATAGGAAACACAGAGAATCTATATTACTGAGGAACTCTCATAGTCTTCATACTAGTAAATCAAACACTTATGCAAAACTGTTGCCATCAGAAATGCACTTTATAAGCATGTTAAATAGCCAGGGCTACTTCAAATGTCACATTTTCAAAGATTTGCTCACACCAACAGAAAAACTAAGTCATTGAAATGTAATATGTAAGCATGCAAGCAAAAACTATGTTTTTGTTTTTATGCAGCACCTGGAAGTTCACACTGGCTGCCCCAGCTGACTCCCCAAAGATGGTGAGGTTGTCTGGATTGCCACCGAAAGCCTTAATGTTCCTGTGTACCCAAGAGATAGCGGCGTGCTGATCCCACAGGCCATAGTTTCCTATTGAGCAGAACACAGTCTAGTCATTATTTAAATACTACATTGAGTCAATCAATCCATATATACAAATTCTGACTTAAAGTTACTTTTATTCAACCAGCAAGTTTTTTTTTTGACCAGAAATGACGCAGGCTTCTTCCACAAGATAATAAGACGATGCACAAGAGGTGCCACTGTGGAAAAAAATATTTCTCAGCTTTTATTTACATTTGAACAAAAAGTGGCATGTCCAAAATTATTCATACCCTTTGCAAACTGTCACAGTCTATGGGAAAATCCAAAGTTCTATACCATTCCAAATAGTCCAAGCTGTTCTAAAGCATCCTAATTACCCTGATTCATTGTTTTGAACAACTGTTTTAATCAACTCAACAGGTGAAAAACAGAAGCTCTCTGCTGTTGGTTTGTGGACAGTCATCATGGCTAAGACAAAGGAGCTCACTCACTCAAAGGAGCTCAAAGGAACCACGCATTGTGGCTGCTCACAAGTCAGGAAAGGGCTATGAGAACATATGTTTTGAAGTTCCAGTGGCTACAGTGCAAAGTATTATTAAAAAATACAAGATGTTCTGCACTGTGAAAAATCTCAGAGGACGAAGTCGGAAGCCAAAAGTCCAAGTCCGTGCTATCGTGTCTCTGGACCGAAGGAGATATTTGCCCCCAAAGCATATGTATACTGAATCGTTCCCTATATCCTATATAGGTGCATTACGTGCCATTCACCATACAGAAAAAATAAACTTTGTAAACAAGTGACTGATTTTAGCCACAGCTTCAGCGTCTATTTATAGTACAGGGGGCGGGATGCTAAGAATTCTAGAGAGCATTTGATTGGACAGAGAAAATTTGATGAGAAGCTGAAGTGCGAGTTTTGAATGCTTAAGTCTTGTCCACGCAAATTTGGTCATTGTTTTGGAGCATACCTGCTTATAAACAACCTTAAGGCTAACATATTCATACTAAAATCCAAAAACTTCAATTTTAAAGAACAACGAAACGTTTTACCTGCACTCTAAGAAAAAAGGTACAAAAGCGGTCACTATGGCGGTACACTTTTGTACTTTTAGGAACTTTTCTTTTGATAAGGACCTTTTTATCTGTGTGTGGAAATGTAAACGTTTTGTGAGTGAATGCAAACGCTTCTCAGGGCACACAATACATTCAATATAATGTAACTGTGATGTATTATATTTTTAGGACTTTTATTTAAATATAATCTTTTCTTACCAGGTGCGTCAGCATCTCCGCTGCTGAGGAATCCGAGTGATCCGACACGGTAGTTGAATGTCACCACAATGACATTTCCTCGGTCTGCCATCTCCTCTCCATCATACAGGTAGTTGTCCAAGAAGTTTGCACCCTGACTACTACCAAGCAGGAAACCACCACCGAAGATGAACACCATAACAGGCAGATTGGAAGACACTGCAAAGGAGAAGGTCAAGCCAGATTTCAGAATACAGAATTCCTATTCATTTTCATTTCACACCATATTTGTTAATAAATAATTCTTGCAGGGTTAGTTAGTCCATTAAACTCTAAAATTCTCCCATCTAAACCCTGTGAAAACAACACAATTGACTTTAATTGTAAGGACAAAAAATTTTCTTTTGTGTTCCTCAGACATTTAGAATGATATAAGTGTGAGTAAATAATAAAATAATGGCAATGGCAATCTTTTACATACTTTTTCGTTTTGTCTTTGTGATTTAGAACGAGAGTGTGTTACCAGTGCTGCCCTGAGGAACCCAGATGTTCAGGTAGAGACAGTCCTCACTGCCCACGACATCAGTAGCAAGAAGATTGAGCTGCAAGCACCTGTTTCTGTAGTCAGTTGCTTTCAGAACGCCTGTGCAGGTAGAGTCAGAAAGAGTGCACTGTCAATACACTCACTTATTTTAGACCCTAGCTAAAAAATTTGCACAACAGACAGGCGTACTCACCGTCCCAGCCTGGGTGAGGAACAGGCTTCTGTAATCTGCCAGGTGGGGCGGCGAAGGGGATTCCCTTAAACACGTCCATATAGCGGAAGAGGCCAACAAGGTGATTATTTCCCTGTACCATCCCTCCCTCAGTGTACACAGCTCCCAACTGCAACATGATCACAGTTTATTATTGGTAGAAATTTCAGCATATTGCCATGTTCTGCCAAATTAAACAAATGCAAAAAAGGCAGAAGTTTTGCGAGTGAAGTTTCTTAGAGTCTCATATTTTTTTTCTTGTATTAAAAGTATGCTAAACTAAATGATTGCATAAATGACTAATAGTAATTACTGTCAAGCATATTTATATAATAATGTGACATAATATTATTATTAATAGCAAATATGTATTATAAATATATGAAAATAAAAGTGTTAAAAGATCTGTATCACAAACAAAAACACTTTATCGAAAGGCAGAATCCATTAGAATAAATTATTTTAACAACTTTCTCAAATTTGTAATGCTTTTATCATTTATAGGTAAAAATATGCAAAATATTGAAAAATAGGCAAGAATATGCTGTAGGCTTTGGCTATGTTACTTTCCAGTGACTGATATTTTACACTAATTCATAGTTTTTATATTACTGAACTGCATATGATAAAAACTCAGATTTTTCAGATTTTTAAATGGCATGGATATGATGACTATGAAACTGCCTTTCGAAAAACTGCCTTTATCGAAAGGCAGAATCCATTAGAATAAATTATTTTAACAACTTTCTCAAATTTGTAATGCTTTTATCATTTTTTAGGTAAAAATATGCAAAATATTGAAAAATAGGCAAGAATATGCTGTAGGCTTTGGCTATGTTACTTTCCAGTGACTGATATTTTACACTAGTTCATAGTTTTTATATTACTGAACTGCATATGATAAAAACTCAGATTTTTCAGATTTTTAAATGGCATGGATATGATGACTATGAAACTGTTAAATACACTTTTTTCACAAATACACATACAAGTGGTAATTGAAACTAAATTGAAAATTTCATGACTTACAGAAGCTGCATTTGCTGTGCCCAGGATGAGGGCAAGAGACGTGAAAACTCCTAGCATCGCCATCATCATAAGAGAGTGGCTCCAAGTGTGAGACTGAAGGGAGGTCTGTCGCTTTTATAATCAGGCCAAATCATCCTTTTCAAGGTGTGCCAAAGCCATATCTTAAAAGTACACAGTGCATGTATTAGCTAGACAACATATGTACAATTGTGGTAAACTCTCATGAGGACGTCTGTGTTGTGTAGGAGTTTTGTAATCTCAGCGACACATTTTTCCATTACAGAGAAATTTTTATGCCACCTTACAGGATAATGACGCAAAATACAAAAATAAATAAATAAATAAATAAAATAAAATAAAAAGACAGCATTTGAAAAAAAAAAAACAGTAAAAACTGGTATATTGTGAAATTTAATTTAATTTAAAAGAACTGCTTTCTGTTGATATATCTTTTAAAATTTAATTCATTCATGTGATAGTAAAGCTGAATTTTCAGCATCATTACTCCAGTCTTCATTCAAAAATCCTTCAATAAGCTCAGTTCATCAAAATGAAAACATTTTGTAATGATTATTTATATGTATTTGTACAGTACACCCCTCACATTTTAGCAACCATTTTAGTATATCTTCTCAAGGGACAAATCTATAGAAATGAAACTTGGATATATTTTACAGTAGTCAATGTGCAGCTTGTAAAGCAGTATAGATTTACTGTCCTATAAAAATAACTCGACATACAGCCATTAGTGTCAAAATAGCTGGCAAAAAAAGTGAGTACACCCTTAGTGATAACATCAGTATGTTGTTTAACCATGCAAAGCCACATGTCTTATTCATCATGTTTATGTTTTTGTCTGCTTGACAGGACCATACAAACTTGTGTATCTTGTATTAGAGCAGTTAAAATTAGGTGTTTGAAGTACAATTCTCTCATACTGACCACTGGATGTTCAACATGGCATCTCATGGCAAAGGACTCTCTGAGGATTTGAGAATTAGAATGGTTGCTCTTAACAAATATCCCCAAGGCTATTAGAGGTTCAGTAACATCCTGAAACCGAGTTACACTACAGTGGTCAGGGTCATACAGAGGTTTTCCAAGATGGGCTCCATTTGGAACAGGCCTCACAAGGGTTGATCGACGAAGTTAAGCACTCGTTCTGTGCGTCAGGTGCGGAACCTGGCTTCAAAAAACAGACGCATGAGTGCTGCTAGCATTGCTTTAAAGGTTTCAGAAGTAGAAGGTTAGCTTGTCAGCGCTCAGACCATATGCCGCACACTGCAACAAGTCGGTTTGCATAGGCGTCATCCCAGAAGGAAGCCTCATCTGAAGCTGGCTCACAGGAAAGCCCACAAACAGTTTGCTGAAGACAACCTGTCCAAGAGCATGAATCACTGGAACCATGTCCTGTGGTCTGATGAGACTATAAGATAAACTTGTTTGGCTCAGATGGTGTCCATCATGTGTGGCGATGTAATGGTGAGGAGTACCAAGAAAATTGGTTGGAACTAGGCTGAACAGCAGTTTTCCCAACATGATAACTATCCCAAACACACCACCAAGATGGCAACTGCCTTGCTTAGGAAGCTGAAGGTGAAGGTGATGGTGTGGCCAAGTATGTCTCCAGACCTCAACCCTATTAAGCACCTGTGGGGCAACCTCAAGCGTAAGGTAGAGAAGCACCATGTGTCTAACGTCCAGCAGCTCCGTAAGTAGTGGAAGAGGATCCCAGCAACAACCTGTGCAGCTCTGGTCAATTCCATGCCCAGGATGATTAAGCCAGTGCCAGATAACAATGGTGCTAACACAATATATTGGCACTTTGGACAAGTTCACTTAGGATGTACTCACTTTTGTTGCCAGCTATTTTGACAATAATGGCTGTATGTTGGGACAATAAATCTATACTGCTATACAAGCTGCACATTGACAACTCTAAAATATATCCAAGTTTCATTTCTAGTATTGTCCCTTGAGAAGATATACTAAAATGGTTGCTGAAACGTGAGGGGTGTACTTACTTTTGTCACATACTGTATATATATATATCATAAAACATATAAGTCATAAAACATTTCTCTTATTACTGTGTCAGATACTTTTTTGAAGAATTTACTCACACTTTATTTGACAAAACCATTTATTATCCAAACAGGAAAAAACATGTCAAACTAATTTCTATCAGCATACAAAGTTTTTTTATCTAAATATTTGCATGACAAGTGCCACAGATAAAACTAAATGGGAATTAGATGTATTCTGCAATCTCAGTTTCCATTTCGTTGTCGCTCCCATCAGAGGGTTTGTAATCTTCATCGTCATCTTCATCTTCGTCTTCCTCCTCTCCGCTGTCAACTGTTTTTGGTCTATTTCTGACAGGCTTTTGGCTGGATGAAGCTGCAATGATTAAAAAAATATATATTACAAATATTATTTGGCTTTTATGTTTAATAATAAACAATGCATTATTTTTGGGCGTTTTACCTGGCCGGTTGACTCGGACCTGTTGCTGGATCATTCCAGAGATGATATTCCTGAGCTCGTCAGCCGTATGCGGCACACACCAGCCATCTCTCTCATCACACACTTCCTCGTTCCCATCATTCTTATGAATGAGATTTTTTATTCTAAAATGAGGGGAAAAGAAGCGCTGGAGGTCAGAAGGAATGTAGTGAATGAACAAATGATGAAATGACAAGACAAATGCTTACTTTTCTACATCTAGATCACACAACTGGTAGAACATCTGGCGGTATGGAGGAAGCATTCCGTCTCGGAAAATGTAGACCGAGTCCTGGAGAGAACATTTGACAAAACTGGTTTCAAACCCTTCCTAGATATTAGTTGTTCCTCAAGGCAAAATCCACTGTGATATATGGAAGTTGTTTCTGCCACTTTTCTCAGAATTGAGATATTAACTCGTAATTTTGAGTTATAAAGGCAGAATTGCGAGATAGAAATCTTGCAATCCTGACATATGACGTCAGAATTCAGAACATAAACTTGCAATAGCCTGATATAAATTCGCAATTACGAGTTATAAAGTCAGAATTGTGAGACATAAACTCAGAATTCTGAGAAATAAACTCGCAGTTCTGAGAAATGAAGTCAGAATTCTCAGAACTCATAAATTCTGACTTTTCAAGTTTATATCTTGCATGCAATTTCAAGTTAAGTCAGAATTGTGAGATATATATTCGCAATTCTGAGAACATATCAATCTTTTTTCCCTCTCAAAATTGGACTTGAAAAAAGTCAGTATTGCGAGATACAAACTCGAATTTGTCAGTAAAAAAGTCAGAATTGCATGTTTTTCTCTCGCAATTGTGACTTTTTTTTGCAATTGTGAGTTTATATCTCACAATTCTGAGAAAAAAAGTCAGAATTGCAAGTTTTTTTTTGCAAGACTGTGTATCTCACAATTGTGATTTTCTATCTCGATTCTAAGAAAAAAAGTCAAAATTGCAAGATACAAATTCACATTTGTCAGAAAAAAAGTCAGAATTGCAAGTTTTTCTCTCACAATTCTGACTTTAATTTTAGCAATTGTCAAATCATATCTAAAAATTCTGAGGAAAAAAGTCAGAATTGCAAGGTTTTTTTGCAAGACTGTGTATCTCACAATTGTGATTTTCTATCTCGATTCTAAGAAAAAAAGTCAAAATTGCAAGATACAAATTCACATTTGTCAGAAAAAAAGTCAGAATTGCAAGTTTTTCTCAAATTTTTTATTTTAATTTTAGCAACTGTGAGTTCATATCTCAATTTGGAGAAAAAGTCAGAATTGCGAAATACAAACTCAAATTTGTCAGACAAAAAGTCAGAATTGCAAGTTTTTCTCTCACAATTCTGACTTTAATTTTAGCAATTGTCAAATCATATCTAAAAATTCTGAGAAAAAAAGTCAGAATTGCAAGTTTTTTTTGCAAGACTGTGTATCTCACAATTGTGAGTTTATATCTCGATTCTAAGAAAAAAAGTCAAAATTGCAAGATACAAATTCGCATTTGTCAGAAAAAAAGTCAGAATTGCAAGTTTTTCTCTCAAAATTTTTGATTTTAATTTTAGCAACTGTGAGTTCATATCTCAATTTGGAGAAAAAGTCCGAATTGCGAGATACAAACTCAAATTTGTCAGACAAAAAGTCCGAATTGCAAGTTTTTCTCTCACAATTTTGACTTTAATTTTAGCAATTGTCAAATCATATCTAAAAATTCTGAGAAAAAAAGTCAGAATTGCAAGATACAAACTCGTATGTGTCAGAAAAAGTCAGAATTGCTAAGAAACTGTACAACCCCTGGCAAAAAGTATGGAATCACCACACTTAGTTGTTGTTCACTAATTTTGTTTACTTCATTGCAAATAAACAAATCACAGATATGACACAAAACTGTTTTTGTTTATAAATTCAACATTGTGTATATGTGAAACATACCTCAAACTGGAAAATTATTTTCCATATCAAGTAGGGGAAAAAAATATGGAATCATTCAATGTTGAGGAAAAAAATATGGAATCATCTTGTAATTTGTATTTCTAAAAAATAACTAAACATACCTAAAATGCTAATTAGCCATCAGTTAAAACAAAGAGAGTGCTCACAGACGTTAACAAGCTGTTGAACTTGGCTAATTGTAAGGAAACATGTCCCCAACAAGAAAGCTGTCAGTTGAAATGATGGAAAGGATTATAAAACTCCTTCAAGATGGAAATCCATCATGGAGTGTGGCAAAAGAAGTTGGGTCTAAGTTGGAAATTGTTTCTAAAATTTGGTGTAAGTATTAACAAAATGGAGATCAGATCAAGGAAGACATCAAAGCGTGAAGATAGAAAACTCTAAGCAAACTGCCTTAAAAATAGAAAATGCACAACGAAACAAATGAAGAACAAATGGGCAGAAACAGGAGTCGATATGTGTGACATAACTGTAAGAAACCGGCTGAATGAAATGAGATTTACATACAGAAAGGCCAAAGGAAAACCAGCATTAACACATTAACAAAAGAAAACAAGATTAGAGTAGGCTAAAGAGAAGAAGTCATGGAGTGTGAATGATTGGATGAAAGTGATATTCAGTGATGAATCACAAATCTGCAATGGACAAGAAGATGATGCTGGATCTTTTGTCTTGTGCCATTCTAATGAAATATATAAAGATGACTGCCTGAAGAAAACGATCAAATTATCCAACTCATTTCTAATATGGGGTTGCATGTCAGGTAAAAGACCAGTGGAAATGGCAATCTTTACCTCAACAGTCAATTCACAGGTTTGCATTGTGTTGTGAACTTTTTCTTCGAGACCAGGAGACGTTTTTGGAGATCTTTGAAGCAGAAGTTTCTCTTTATTGAGATACTAGCTGTGCGTCGCTGCAGTCATCAAAAGTCGTCTCCTGGTCTCGAAGAAAAAGTTCACAACAGTTTTGGTGCCGTGACCCGGATAGAGCTCCTCACCTGAATCCAGATGGAAACTTAAAGCTCCTGACTGAATTTCTGTGCCAAGGGTTGTGAGTATCACTCTATCCAAAAGAACCGTTAAAGGCCAGTACATATAGTTATCCTCTGCGCCGTCAGAGAAGAGTTAACAGGCAGCTGTAGGGTTTAGTTAACCAAGTTATCCTCTAAAGGTGTTCTTTTAGAGATGAAAGTTATCCTCTGTTCAGGCAGGGAAGATTAACATTACGTGTTAACATTTTGTTACCCTATGTTTCGGCAGGGAAGAATTGGTTATCCTCTGTTTAGGCAGGGAAGTTTAGCATTACGTGCTAGAATTGTTTATCCTCTGTTTTCAGGCAGGGAAAGCGGATCTGTCAACCGCTATTCAAGAAAGTTGGAGCCAGCTTGATGAAGAATATTGTTTTTCATTTGTGAAGTCCATGCCCTAAAGAATTCAGGCCATCATAAACGCCAGAGGAGGAGCAACAAAGTACTAATTGTGTTTTTTGGTTAATGATTCCATAATTTTTTCCTCAACATTGAATGATTCCATACTTTTTTCCTGTACTTGATATGGAAAATTATTTTCCATTAATTAAAAGAGCTTAATCTCATTTGTTTGAGGTATGTTTCACATAGCCAGAATGTTAAATTATTAAACAAAAATAGTTTTGTGTCATTTCTGTGATTTGTTTATTTGTTATGAAGTGAAAAAAATGGATGAACAACATCTAAGTGTGGTGATTCCATACTTTTTGCCAGGGGTTGTATAATTCGTAATTGTGTTTATATCACGCAATTCTGGAAAAAAAAGTCAGAATTGTAAGAAAATGTGCAATTCTGAATTTTTTTCGAATTTCGAATTTTTTTTTTTTGACTTAGAATTGAGATATAAACTCACAATTGAGGAATAAAAATTCTGAATTGCATGATATAAACACAATTATGAGTTATATACAGTCAGAATTCCGAAAGAAAAATGTGCAATTCTGACTTTTTCTGACAAATGCGAGTGTGCATCTTGCAATTCTGACTTTTTCTCAGAATTGTGAGATAGAAACTCACCATTGCGAGTTATATAGTCAGAATTGTGAGAAAAACTTGCAATTCTAACTTTTTTCTTACAAATGCAAGTTTGTATCTTGCAATTCTGACTATTTTTCTCAGAATTGTGAGATACAAACTTACAATTGTGAATTATACAGTCAGAATTGTGAGAGAAAAACCTTTTTTTATTTTTTATTTAGTGGTGGAAATGGGATTTTATAGTGATATAATACTTAAAATAATTAAGAATACCTTTAGTAAGTACTTGGCTGTGGCAGGTTTGGGTCCTGAAGATGAAGGACTCTCCTGGGTGATGTCAGTCACACTAGCAGGTTGAGGAACTAAAGTCAAAGAAACAACCGTACAACAACCGTTGATTGTTTGCAACTATGCTATACATGCATTCAAAAGTTTAGAGTTAGCTTTTTTTTTCTTAAAGGAATTAATTACTTTAATCAAAAGTTACAATAAGGACGTTATTTCTTGAGCAGCAAATCAGCATATTAGAATGATTGCTGAAGGATCATGTGAGACTGAAGACTGAAGGAATGGCTGCTGGAAAACACCTGTTTTAAATATTGTAATAATATTTCACATTATTACTGTTTTTACTGTATTTTTGATCAAATAAATGCAGACTTTTTGAGCTTCCTTCAAAAACATTCTAAAAATCTTACTGCTTCCAAACTTCTGAATGGTAAATTTCAGAACCAAAGTCCTACTGGACTAAAGGTCAGAGAGTGGGCGGCACACGTGAACAACTAAATAGAAAGGATATAATTAACACTTTTAAGGGAACATTTTGTGCCAGACCATTTGCATCTGTGTACCTGCCCTGTTGATAGTGGTTGGGTGGCTGTAATGATAAGCACTTCTCTTGGGTTTCACTGGCATGTCATTGACACCGAATCCTATTGAGAAAAAAAAAAAATCAGTGGAATTAGGTGTATTGATATTTGCGACCTTGAACCACAAAACCAGTCCTAAGTGTAATTTTTTTTTAAATTGAGATTTATACATTGTCAAAGCTTTTCTTTGATTAATAGTTTGTAAGGATAGACTGTATTTGGATGGGATACAACTATTTGAAAATCTGCAATCTGAGTGTGCAAAAAAAATCTAAATTTTGATAAAGTCGCCTTTAAAGTTGTCCAAATTAAGTTCTTAGCAATGCATATTACTAATCAAAAATTCAGTTTTGATATATTTACAGTAAGAAATTTACAAAATATCTTCATGGAACATGATCTTTACTTAATATCCTAATGATTTATTTATTTTATTTTTTTGTGGCATAAAAAAAAAACAATCATTTTGACCCATACAATGTATTTTTGGCTACTGCAAATATACCCGTACTACCTATGACTGGTTTTGTGGTCCAGGTTCGCATTTAAAAACAGATTCTGTACACTAATAGATAGCTGTTAATAGCATTCTGGGCATGTTTTGTCCAGGAATGAATCACATTTGGAGTGTGTTTGTGTTGATCGCTCACCATGTTTCATTCCATAGCGGATCCTGAAGTCTAGAACCTGGTAGATTTTTGCTTCAGCCGTCTTTCGAGGATCGTATCCAAACCTGACCCACAAACTCCTCCATGGCCCTGTTAACTAAACACATAAAATGATATTTTAATTAATGTAATTACTATCCATAGATATTCCTTGTGCATCCTTAGGGACATTTTTGTCTTTTTCACTGTTGCTTTTGTGATCATTTTTTGCTGTGTTAAAGCAAACAGCAAAAACATATTGAAATTGTAATATATTGTACCCTCATTTACTCTCATAAATCTATTTTACACTAGGTACAAAAATTAATTACTTAAAAAAGGTCCCCATTGAAACATGGCATGTTTAGTGCAATTTAGGCATAAAATCATGCTTTCTTTTTTAATAGGCTTTAATTCTATTGGCAAGGCTTCAACATTTGTATAATTTTTTTTTTTATTTGCACTATTTTCTCAGGTATTATCTATAGATTAAATACTCGCTTTTTCTGGTTTTCTGCTTCTGCTGAACTGAATTAAATTGAAATGATATAATTATAATGTGTGGGTGTATTGGTATGTAAAAAAAATCATAAAAACCAACAGTGACATTAAGTAAACAAACTGGCATTTAAAGGGTTAAAATTTTTAAAACAAATACATTTTTGTAGTTATAATCAGGACTGATGATGGTAAAAATATCCATGTCAGTGAAAGCAGGAAAAAATATTAATTTTGTTTTTATAATTTTTTGACCTCTAAGGACCTCTTTTAAATTGATGCACAAGGAATATACAGTAGGGTCCGCATGGAAAATCTGGGAAATAAAATGTAATTTAATCCTAGAAATAAACATTTAAAAAAAAGTGACAGGTCACTAATCAAATAAATTACCTTGTGACATTGACTCTGTGAACTCAAATCGAATAAACATATTTTTTTATTTTATGCCAAACATGGAATGTATGGTTACTTCTAAATAGCCGTCAATGGAGTCGGACGCTTTTTGGCAACATGAAAGTGTAGTTACAGAATCCACCAGCAGGGGTTAACCAGCCCATATTAACCAGACAAACCTTGACCAGGCAAACAGCTAGTCCCACCCCAATCTCACACCTTTGGTTGAACCAATTCTGCTAAAACAGACCATACTAACAATTTGATAGTATCACATAATGAGTGTTTGCAGCACTAATGGCTTTTTTGGTGCAATAAACTGGGATAAAAGTCAGTATTTTAACACATCATAGTAAAGTTTATTAAACCTAGAGTTTTCTCTTTCAATCTACTCACCATGTAGTACGCCACATAAGGGAGGAGGTGCTTCATTTTCTCAGGGTGAATGTTAATGTTGGCCTTGACTGCATTGCGAGACCATATGGGCCTTTTCTCGAAGAGCTGCGGAGGCCAAAATCAAATTCATCAGTATTTCCAAATGAAATAGATTTGGAGAACAGGTGGGATTAGGATAAGACAAGGACATTTTCCCATAACATCACACCATGTTTGTCCAATAGTTGCTCAAGATGACTTTCACAGCTTTTTTAAAACACACCTTATCAAACAGTTTCTATCCTTTCACCTAGTCGTCGACCGCCCACTCCCAAGAAGCATTGAGAATTATGCAAACAAATCTCACTCTCAAACTATATATATAGATGACCATTCAAAAGTTTAGAATTTTCAATGATTTTGAAAGAAGTCTCTTATGCTCACCAAGGCTGCATATATTTACTTAGATATGTAAACATTGTGAAATATTATTGCAATTTAACATAACTGTTTTTAATTTGAATATACTTTTTAAATGTAATTTATTCCTGTGATGCAAAGCTACATTTTCAGCAGTCATTATGCTAGTTTAGTGTCACATGATCCTTCAGAAATCATACTAATATGCTGATTTAGTGCTAAAGAAACATTTCTTATTATAACAGTATAAACAGTGTTAATCTTTTGAAACAACACACACACATACACACACACACACACACACACACATATATATATATATATATATATATATATATATTGCTTTAAATTGGAAATAAAATGCTGTAATGTTGTGTTCTCCCAAAGTTGCTTGATTTAACACATAAAAACCATGTATATCCATTTTACTAACCTGTCTGAGTTGCTGCTCTGCCTTTAGATCATTAGGATGCACACAGACCTTCTTCCAGCACATCACTGCAGCTTCTAAAGGTTCTGACGGTATAGTTTTGTCATCGAAGTTGACAAAAATGGCATTGTTTGGCCGGCGAGCTCGATTCGGGGCAATGATGTGATCTTTTAGGAGAACAGACTGCATTGCTGTTTCCCTGCTGTTTATTGGAAAGGCCAACAAATATAATCAACAAATCCAAACTACCAAAGCACATAATTCTGAATCATGTGCAATAGCAGCAAGTCAGCTTTAGATTAGAGAAGGACCTGAGAATTTAGGTCCTTCTCTAGTTTACCTGTGTAATACGTCCGGTCGATAGTAATAATCCACAGGCGTATCGAGTCGAGAGAAAATGGGAGGAGGAAGGAAAAGAGGCACAGGACTGTCGTAGAATTCTTTCTTCTCGGGTTTGCGCAAAATTATCTTGTCGTACAAAGACATCTGGTTTCCATCTGGATCGTTGTGAGACGCTAGGTACTGGAAGTCAGCCATTCCTGAAGAATCAAAGGTTAGAATGTGTGATTATTGAAGAGACAGTCCACTAAAAAATAGAAAGTCTTATGTAATTTCAAACCGGAATGACCTTCTTTACAGAATTATCCTTTTAAGACCCCATGAAATCAAAACTGAAGTTCCAAAAGTAAAACTGAATACATGTAGCATATAATTAGAAGAATATATTTATATTTAGTTACACTAGCAGTCAAAAGTTTTTGAACAGTAAGATTTTAATGGTTTTTAAAGAAGTCTCTTTTGCTCACCAAGCCTGCATTTATTTGATCTAAAGCACTGCAAAAACAGTAACATTTTGAAATATTTTTAGTATTTAAAATAACTGATTTCTATTTGAATTTAAAAATGTAATTTATTCCTGTGATTTCAAAGCTGATTTTTTTAGCATTGTTACTCCAGTCTTTAGTGTCACATGATCCTTCAGAAATCATTTTAATATTCTGATTTGCAGCTCAAAAACATTTATTATTATGTTGAAAACAGCTGAGTAGAATTTCGTTCAGGTTTCTTTAAAGAATAGAAATATTCAGAAGAACAGCATTTATCTATAATAGAAATCTTTTGTAACATTATAAATGTCTTTATCATCACTTTTGATCAAGTTAAAGCATCCTTGTTAAATAAAAGTATTAATTTTTATAATATTTATCCCCCCCAAAAAGTGTATAATGTTTTATTTTCAATAAATGCTAATCTTTCTATTCATCAAAGAATCCTGAAAAAAATATTAGAATAATTTTCATGTGACACTGAAGACTGAAGTAATGATGCAATGCATGAAAATTCAGCTTTGATCACAGGAATTAATTACATTTTAAAATATATTCAAATAGAAACCAGTTATTTTAAATAGTAAAAATATTTCACAATATTACTGCTTTTGCTGTCATTTGAATCAAATAAATGCAGGCTTGGTGAGCAGAAGAGACTTTAAAAACATTAAAAATCTTACTGTTCAAAAACTTTTGACTGGTAGTGTAATTCATTGTGTTACTTGCTATTTCAAATCCTGCAACAACATTTTAAAATAATAATAAAATTCTCCTAATAGGTGACTTTTATACCTTGAAATTTATACGTGGTTCCAATAAGTCCCACTATCTCCATGCTGATTTGGGTTTCTGCACTGTTTCCTTTGCGGGTTCTGCGGCGCACTCTGAGCAGCAGGTTGGTGGAGGAATAGCGGTTTCCATAAGCAGGATGGCAGAACGGATCCTTCGGCCGAAAACGGAGTTCGAGTCTTTTAGAAGAATCCGAATATGTCTGTTCAGAAAAAACTTAGGTTAAAATACAATCCATTATAACACTCAATACACACACAAGAAAAGTTTGAGGTCAGTAAAATATTCTTTTACAGAAATTATTTATTTATTCAGCCAGAATGCATTCAAATGGATCAAAATTGATATTAAAGACACTTACAATGTGGAAAATATCTCAAATCTCAAATAAAAGCTTTTCTTATTGACTTTATGTTCATCAAAAAAACCTAAAAAGGGGTTTCCACAAATATATTAAGCAGCTCAACTTTTTTCAGCATTGATAATCCAAAAAATCCAAAAAAATCCAAATTAAGCAGCAAATCCGCTTAAGACTTAAGTAATGATGCTGAAAATTCAGCTTTGCAATCAAAAATGAATTACATTTACGTTTAAAAATATATTAAAACAGAAATCAACCATGTTAAATTGCAATATTTGATTACAATATGATTGTTTTAAATGGTAATACATCTCATATTTATTATTACTGCGGAGAAAAAAAGTGTAATTAAATGTAAATTGTTTAAAAATGTGCATCTTAATTGCATTCACGCATTTAAACAAGACTTATTCATTAAATTACATACTTAAAAACTAAAAGAGATATCGCAATAGCAACAATTACTTTACAGTAATTAGTTACACATTCATAAGCAATTTGAAGACTAATGTAAGTCACATTAGTCATCTACAAATCAACATTTCTGCAACATACAGTAACAACAATTAACAGTCTTAATCATGTATCTACTCCATTTCAAGCAGAATCTGATCACCTTGGACACTCCCACTTCGCCTCCAATGCTTTCCAGCATTGTGTTCACATTGTTGACGACTGCTGGGTATTCAACACACACTAAACTAGTGTCAGACAGAGCCAATGTTGCTGTATTGCCTGAAACAACAACTGTCTCCTGGCTTTCTCCTGTGTTTCTCATATCAGTGCCGGACGAAGCAGAATTGCTTGTACTCGGCGGTTCCATTTTAAACGATTTTTGTTCTACGCTTATGTATAAGGAATAAACATCTTTTGAATTGTGTATTTCTATGACAGATTGTCTTAGTAAACAACAGCATGCAGAGGAACGGGTCCGCTTGTGTGAATCATCCGGGTGGAACCGCAAGTCAGGAGAAGAAACGTTCGTTCCGAGTCTTACAGTGCGCAATCTGCGCATGCCCAGTAACAACTAGCAAGCATGGAGGACGAGAGCCGCTGAAGATCTTACTATAAATTAAAATCATCCTGGATTACCAAATAAAGTAAGCTTTTGACATTATCACGGTTTTAAACTCATTGTGATGTTGTAGAAAGTAACGCTGCTGTATTAAACCGACCAGCAAATGAGGTTGGACAGGACTCTGTCAATGGCCAGTCGAAAAGAAAAACATTTTGAAATTTTGCACAAAATCAAAGTACTTGTTTACAAGAGCAGTTTGTTTCGAGTAGCTGTGAACTAAATGTTTGTCCCTTGGAATGAGAAATGAAAATTCGATTTAAACAAGCACGTAAATGTTTTAAAAAGAGTTGATGCAATAAACTGAAATGTTGTAAACATCACTAACGTTACATGATGTTGTTTTTTGTTATTATTGATTTAAGATACATATGATACCCTGGACCACAAAATCAGCCATAAAGGCCAATTCTGCTATTAAAAGCTGAATAAATAGGCTTTCAATTGGTGTATGGTTTGTTAGGATAGAACAATATTTGATTGAGAAAATCGCCTTTAAAGTTGTCCAAATGAAGTTCTTAGCAATGCATATTACTTATCAGAAATTAAGCTTTGATATATTTACGTTAGGAAATTTAGAAAATATCTTCATGGAACACAATCTTTATTCAATATCCTAATGATTTCTGGAATAAAAGAAAAATGTATTATTTTGACCCTTACAATGTATTTTTGGCTATTGCTACAAATATACCTGTGCTACTTAAGACTGATTTTGTGGTCCATGGTCTATTACTTTTAATCGAATTTGGGACTTAAAATGACCACCTTCAACTGTCAAAAATAATTTAAGACCCGTGGAAAGACTTTTGGCTGGCATGACAGTACTTACAATAAACTGAACTGAGTTAACTAAAGTCTGTTATTATCTCTGAACTTTATATATTTATATATTTTTTTCTATATATGCTTTTTCCTCTAAACAGAGAAACATGATACGGAGATCGAGAATCAGCGTTCGTCCCAATGTAAAGCCTGCAGGCCGAGCTCAGACAGCTTCTCGAGATGCGTCTGTAGATAATGTTCAGCCTCCTCAGGCTTCTTCTGACTTTTCTCCATGTGAGGGGTCAGAGGTCACAGCTGAGAAGTTGAAGACTCCCCCGCCTATTGCACCTTTGGAGCGGACCAATGAGGACGTGTCTCAGAACAGCTGTCCTAGTGACAAGTTGGAGACTAATAAACATGGAGAGTGAGTCTGACACCTTCAATTTAATAAACATCAATTACATTTAATTAAAGAGTGATTTTGTATGTTGCTTTATTTAGAATCATGCAATTGGAATAAATAATCAGGGTACTTCATTCACACATATATGTTTATGCATATACACTACCAGTCAAAAGATTTATAATGGTTTTTTTAAAGAAGTCTCTTTTTAATTATTTTTAGTATTTAAAATAACTGTTTTCTATTTGAATATATTTAAAAAGTTATTTTATTCCTGTGATTTCAAAGCTGAATTTTTATCATCATCACTCCAGTCACATGATCCTTCAGAAATCCTTCTAACATTCAGATTTGCTGCTCAAAAAACATTCATGTTATTATGTTGAAAACAGCAGAGTATATTTTTTTCAGGTTTCTTTGATTAATAGAAAGTTCAAAAGAACAGCATTTTTGACATAGAAATCTTTTGTAACATTATAAATGTCTTTATTATCACTTTTGATCAATTTAAAGCATCCTTGCTAAATAAAAGTATTAATTTTGTAGTAGTTTCTTTTTTTTTTTTTTCAAAAAAGTCCAAGCTTTTAAATGGTGTAGGTAGAATATAATGTTATAAACGCTTTTTATTTTAGATAAATGCTGATCTTTGGATCTTTCTATTCATTGAAGAATCCTGAACAAATTTACTCAACTGTTCTAAATATTGATAAAAATAATAATAATAATAATAATAATAATACATGTTTCTTGAACAGCTAATCAGCATATTAGAATGATTAGAGTAGACTCGAGTAATGATGCTGAAAATTTAGCGTTGATCACAATTATAAATTACATTTTAAAATGTATTCAAATAGAAAATGGTTGTTTTAAATAGTAAAAATATTTCAAAATTCTGTTTTTGCTTTTTTATCAAATAAATGCAGGCTTGGTGAGCAGAACAACTTCTTTGAAAAACATTTAAAAACTTACTGTTCAAAAATTCTCTATTATATTTTGCATAAGTATGAATGTTTTTTTAATGTCTATGGTTTGAAAAAAGAAATTGCCTGTTTAATCACTGATTCTTTGTTTTGCAACAGGGATGCAGCATCTAAAAGTTCTGATGCCCAGGATTCAACAAGCACCTCTGCGACTTCTGGCCCACAGAGGAGGAAACGCTTCACAGCTCTGCCAAACCTGGCCAAACCACGAGCCTCCTCAGCCCCCTCGAGGACTCCTAAATCCCCTGTAAAACCAGTAACACCCAGTGAATCTAAAACCTCAACCCCCACTGAAGAGTCTTCCCATCAGGTACCTGAACCCGTCAACAACCCCAAGCTTCCTAGAAGACGGAGACCTTCTGAAGGAGGCAGACAGGCCAAGGTTCAGCCCATCCCTGCAACCCCGCTGCAGAATGACCGAGAGACAGATATGCAAGAGGATGGGGGATTGGAGGACACTCCTGTGCTGTTGACCATCCAGCAAGGACAGTCCAAACATCCCCTTATAAATTCCAAACCGGATACCATTTTGGTGCATGAAAAGCCTTCTGCGGTGAAAGACGTGGTTGTACAACAGGAGAGTGATTCTGGGCCACCTCCGGACCAAAGCCAATTGGATCTGTTAAGAGAAAGACTTAATAAAGTTAAGACACCATCGAAGATTCTCAAATCCTTGAAAACTCTAAATGACCCAGCAGACATGGTCAGGTTAGCTCAAGCAAGGAAACTTCGGGAGCTTCTTAAAAAAGAAATGAACAAGCAAAAGGTGTGTATGTGATTTATAACATTAGTGCGTTGTCTGTTGTGTAAAGAAAAAAGAGGTATTGGAATTGTTTTCAACTATATATATATATATATATATATATATATATATATATATATATATATATATATATATACATACATACATACATACATACATACATACAGTCAAACCAAAATTTATTCAGACACCTTCATCATTTCTCACATCACAGTCTATTCTCTATAGTTTAGAAAATGGTATTAAAATATGACAAGAACTTGAGAGTTAAACTGTCGGAACAAATTGAACTTGATAATGTCAGATCACTTTGGTGCCAAATTTACTGGTAGTCCACTGTATGAATATTTTTTGGGTGTAATATGTCACAGTGTACTTTATTTTGCTATCCTCACTTACATAAATTAAATATAGTGTCCTACACCCAGTAGTAAAATATATAAACAATTAAATCTGGTGTCTGAATAATTTATATATATATAATATGAACAATGTTTTATATATGAACCTTATTCTTGGTATAGATAAAGTTTAGTTCCAGACTAAATAGGATTTTCATTGAATTACAATTTTACTCAGTGCTGTTTGATCCTGTCATATGTTGGTACACTTTATGTGGAACTACTAAGGGAAATATTTCAGTTCTTTTGATATGTTACTGTCCACTAATGCTTAAATCTAGGAAGACAAGAAGAAACCCAAGATTGGAATCAAAGAACGCAAGGCACCTAAAGATCACACCAAAATGACAATGAGAGAGCTGATCTACTACCTCCCTGATTCCAACCCAATGAAGTATGTGATGTTCTTAATTCCTCTGTGTGTTTCAGATGTTCATGTAAACAGAAATGGAGATTTTGGATTTGTGATGCATGTAACAGTGTGTACAGAGATTATGACAAACTCTGTCTTGTTTTTCTACACAGATCTTTCACAGAAGAGGAGCAGAAAGCATCAGAGACATTATTAGATGATGCTTCTACACTAACGTAAGCCTGATCACTCTGTATATCACCTGATAGAACATATATATACAGTGGGGAAAATAATTATTTGATCCCCTGCTGATTTTGTACTTTGCCCACTGACAAAGCCAGTCTATAATTTTAATGGTAGGTTTATTTTAGTATCGCGTAGCCAGACCTTCAGGCTGACGGCTGAAGGTCTGGAATTCATGGCAGCTTTCATTGGCCAAGGCCCGCCCATAAGGCCATTTGACCGATATGTCAAACAACCAATCACAGTTTGTTTTGTTCAGTGTCACGTTTCAGTGCGTGGAAATCTGGTCAAATTCAACTAATCAGATGACGACTTCGACATTCCTGAAATGTTTCCAGTTAAGTGTACCATATGCATCAGACGTTTAGCCAGCGTTCCGTGGGTGTGACGTCTGAGGCTGAGACTAGGTTTATTTTAACAGTGAGAGACAGAATAACAACGCATTTCAAAAAAGTTATAAATGAATTTGCATTTTAATGAGTGAAATAAGTATTTGATCCCCTATCAGTCAGCAAGATTTTTGGCTCCCAGGTGTTTTTATACAGATAACAAACTGAGTGCTCCTAATCTCAGTTTGTTACCTGTATGAAAGACACCTGTCCACCGAAGCATTCAATCAATAAGATTCCATACTCTCCACCATGGCCAAGACCAAAGAGCTGTCCAAGGATGTCAGGGACAAGGTTGTAGACCTACACAAGGCTGGAATGGGCTACAAGACCATCGCCAAGCAGCTTGGTGTGAAGGTGACACCAGTTGATGAATTATTATTTGTAAATGGAAGAAACACAAAATAACTGTCAATCTCCTTTGGTCTGGGGCTCCATTTAAGATCTCACCTCATTGGAGTTTCAATGATCATGAGTACCGTGAGGAATCAGTCCAGAACTACATGGGAGGATCTTGTCAATCATCTCAAGACAGCTAGGACCGTAGTCATAGTCACCAAGAAAACAATTGGTAACACACTATGCCGTGAAGGACTGAAATCCTGCAGTGCCCACAAGGTCCCCCTGCTCAAGAACCACATGTACGGGTCTAAAGTTTGCCAGTGAACATCTGAATGATTCAGAGGAGAACTGAGTGAAAGTGTTGTGGTCAGATGAGACCAAAATCGAGCTCTTTGGCACCGACACAGCTTGCCGTGTTTGGAGAAGGAGGAATGCTGCCTATGACCCCCAAGAATACCATCTCTACCATCAAACCTGGAGGTGGAGACATTATGCTTTGGGGGTATTTTTCTACTATGGGTACAGGACAACTACACCGCATCAAAGGGACAATGGACAGGGCCATGCACCATCAGGGCCAGGGCATTGAAAATTAGTTGTGGTTGGGTACAGCCAAGGCAACAAAGGAGTGACTCAAGAAGAAGCACATTTAGGTCCTAGAGTGCCCGAGCCAGTCTCCAGACCTTAATACCATAGAAGATCTGTGGAGGGAGCTGAAGGTTTGAGTTGCCAAACATCAGCCTCAACCTTAACGACTTGGAGAGGATCTGCAAAGAGGAGTGGGACAAAATCCTTCCTAAGATGTGTACAATCTTGGAAACATCGGACCTCTGTGATTGTTTTGCGAAAGGTTTAATTATTTGTTTCCCTCATTAAAATGCAAATTAATTTATAACTATTTTGAAATGCATTTCACTTGTTATTTTTGTTTTATCTCTCACTGTTAAAATAAACCTACCATTAACTTATAGACTGATCATTTCCTTATCAGTTGGCAAATGTACAAAATCAGCAGGGGATCATTATTTTCCCTAGCCTAGAATCTAGATGCGCCCCTAGCGGCAGCAAATTACATTTGCTTCCAAGGGCAGTCTAGTAACTCTCCGTTCACTTGAGATTTCCAAAAATCCAAAATCGACCGGGCCAATCACGAGTCGGTGGGCGGGTTTAACATGATGACGACTGACCTGCGACCATAAGTTCCGTCAGTCTATGGTTCCGTCAGACGTTCTCTGGTTCCGTGAATTACGCGTGAGAGAGAGAGCGATGGCTGCTGCTAGCGAACAACTTTTTTTCGAATCGGCTTTGGCCGCCACTCTGAAAGACTTTAAGCTTTTCACAAGAAAATGCACTGAGGTCGTTCTTACAAAAGAAGGATGTATATTTGGAGTTGACTACGTCCAGAGCCATACATACTCTCTGTATGGCTCTGACTACGTCTCCTCCTTCGTTGCTCTGATTGGTTGTAGCGCTATCCTATTGCGTGGAGAAGGAGTTTGAAAGACAACCGTTTATCCCGCCCCTCCGGTTGAGCGCTGTCTATGGAGAGTGCCCAGACCCTACATTTATGTGGGTCTGGCTTGTCAGGCTATATTTTCCCCATTCTACCACTGAGACACAGGTTTTCAAAATGTTTTCTCATTTATGATTTCGAATGCATGTAAATAAACTTTTTTCAATTCTTATTTTGTCCTAAAATGCTTTATTAAGTTAAACTCTCATCAAAATGTCTTGTTTTTCTGTAGGTCTTCTAATATTCCAGCTGCTCCATCAGTTCAGGAGACGTTGGTAGAAGATGCTGTTCATGAGGAAGATGAGGAAAGAATGGAAGAAACCCAGCCAGTGGAGGAAGAGCCTCTTCTAGTGCCTAGGGTGAAGGTGGCGGAGGATGGCTCTCTGATTATAGATGAGGAGAGGTCAGTGGCACTTTTTTCCCCCTGAGCTGCTCATCGTACAGAAACATAGTCTAGAAAGAAGGGAAATCATTTTTAGTAGAAGTAAAGGGGAATTTCCTATGCCAAACAGCTTTTTGTTTTGTTATGTGTAGTTTAACAGTCCAGGTGACGAGGGCAAATGGACCCAATCCGGCAGAAGACAGAGATCCTATATTTGAACGTGGGTCTACCACAACCTACTCCAGCTTTAGGAAGGGCACCTACACCAAACCCTGGTCTAATGGAGGTCAGAAGTCAGTCAAAATGGACATCTTAAACCAAAGTGTGCTGTACTTTTGATTGATATAGGATCTTTTTTGACCATTCCAGAGACTGAAATGTTTTACCTGGCTATCAGCATGGTGGGGACAGACTTCTCCATGATTAGTCAGCTGTTTCCACATCGAGCTCGAATGGAGATTAAGGTGGTCACAATATCTTTGTATTTCGTGCTCTAAGCACTTGCATACTTAATAATGTATCTAATTTCACCATCTACACTATGGATTTAAAGTTTGGTGTTTTTGAATGTTCTCTAATTAAAATTGAAAATAAAAGTTTTCTATTTCAGTATTTGTTAGAATGTAATTTATTCCTGTGATGCAAAGCTGAATTTTCAGCATCGTTACTCTAGTCTTCAGGGTCACATCATCCTTCAGAAATCATCGCAAAATGCTGATTTGCTGATCTTATTACCATCTTGTTCTCTTATTCCTTCAGAACAAGTTCAAGAAAGAGGAGAGAAATAACTCATGGAGAATAGATAAAGCTTTCAGTAAGTGACCTCTAACTTTTGAAAATGAAATTGGCTTCTCATTAAATTATGTATTAAGACACTTGGTTGAAAATGAAGTAAACTGAAGTACTTTTTCAGAGGAGAAGCGGCGTTTGGATCTGGATTTCTTCAAAACTTTTATGGAGCAGATCTTAAAAGATGAAGAAAATAAGAAAAGCAAAAACAAAAGGCTTGTCAAGTTGGCTAAAGCGCAGAGGAGAGTCCAAAGGAAAGTGAGAGGTCAGTATTTTTAACTTGAAGTCTCTCTATCTGTTTGTGATTACATTTTTTGGACAAGTTCTCATGCATACTCTATTTTCTGTTGCAGCGACTAAAAGTAGGGAAATCGATTCTTCAACGGATTCAGAGAGCGATGTGGTGGCTGGAGAAAAGGAGAATGAAGACCTCTCAAATGATGGAGGAAGTGATACCACTCCAAAGAAACGTAGAAGAAGAGATATGAATACGCCAGAGAGGACAATCAAGAGGACAAATGGAGAGGGTATGCAAGGAACAGTGGGCAAAAAACAAGCCCTATATAAAAGCCTGGTTTTATTGTAATTTTAATGTATTTGTAAAATATTTTGTAGCTGCAATAGATGATCCTGAGGACTGTGAAAATCTTGCTTCTGATGGCCAGTCACAAGATGACAGGTAAGAATTATCCCAGATATATTACCGAAAGGTATGATATCTCACATTATTTAAAATTTGAAGGTGCATTACTACCATTCAAAGGTTTGGGGTGAGTTAGATTTTTTTTTTCAATCTAAAGTGTTTGACAGACGTTTCTTCTTCTCACCAGTAATACAAAAATATTGTGAAATAAATAACAATTAAAAAAAAGTTGAGTTTTCATCAGCCTTTACTCCAGTCTTCAGTGTCATATGAGCTTTCAGAAATCTAATATGCTGAATTGGTGTTCAAGAAAAATTATTACCAATGTTGAACACAGTTTTGCTGCCTTTTTGTAAAAAATCATGATTATGTTCTTTCATGATTCTTTGATGAATTAAAAGTTCAAAAGAACAGCATTTAAAAAAAAAAATCTTTGGCAAATAAAAGTATTGATTTATTTAAAAAGAAAAATCTTACTGACCCCAGCCTTTTGAACAGTAATGTAATTTCTGCACTACTAGTTCAAATGTAATTGATACAGTTATAACACTATTAGAGGGCTGAAAGTGAAACTTTCTCTAGCAGATACAAGAGTCCTGCTATTAAACCAGCTCAGCTCAAGGGTCGACCCCAGAGACCGATCCCGAACCTCAGCCGTAAATGGGGGAATAGGCGCCCATTGCCCAAAGGCAATGTCCAAGAGGACGGAACCTCAGCTGGGGAAGAGAGTAAAACGGACAAGTCCCCCAAGGTGACATTTTAAGCTGTTTGATGCCATAGTTTTATGTTAATTTGTGTATTAATGTACAAAGTCAGTTATACACTTATGTAATTTTTGTTTCATCTGACAAAATTGTATAATTCACTCTTTTTAGGTGCCTTCACCCTCTACAAAAGAGAAGAAGCAGTCTACAGTTCTTCTTGAATTGGAAGATTTAGAGGAAGAACCTGACCTGACTGCTGTACAAGAACAGATATTCAATAAACCAACCAGGTAAGTGTGACAATCTTTAGACAATTTTAATTTCCATTTAGGGATAGCTATTATATATTGTTGTAGTATTTATTAAAGTTTTGAATTAGGCTTTTATATTTTGAGTTTTTTACAATTTTGTTTTCAGGTTTAAACAATGCTTTTTATCTTTAATGTATCTTTATTTTAAGTTTAAGTACTTCTTATCTTATTTATCTTCAACATATTTTTTCTGGTATTTCTATTTAGGTCAGGAAGGATCCCTAAGCTCTCTCAGCATGTGATTCAGGCAGCGGCAGAGGAAGAAGAAGAGGAGGATGAGCTTTCCGATCTTCCTGTGTCTTCCAAAGTTCGTGGTCAGGGCATCAAGGCACGGAGATCTAAATTAAAACCAGGTCCCAGATTAAAACAGGGCATGCCTAGGAGGGGGAAATCTAGACTGGTGACCCTACTGGCCTCTGGCACAGAAGATGATGAGGAGGAGGAGGAAGAAGAGGAAGTAGAAGAATGTGCCCTGAGCCAGGAAGAATTTCCTTCAAATCCTGAAGAGGAAAACCAGGCGTTTGTGCCAAGGAGTCTACGCCCTATACTGTCTGTTAATTCAGAGGTGGTAGAAACTGTGGAAGAGGTATGTTTATGTATTGTCATAAGATAAAGGACCCAAGTTGGACCACCTTCATCACATTTTATTGCCATTAGTGTGTTTGTTCAATTCATAACTCCCCTGCTTGAGCCTCAAGTTTTTCTTTTTTGCATATGGTTATAGTTAGTTTTCATAGAATTATATTACATTCTTGTACTTGTGTTGAATATGTTTCTGGCCAAAGTGATGTTCATTTATGATCCTGGAACACAAAACCAATCAAAGCTGAATAAATACAGTATTTGGCCGAGATACAACTAATTTGAGAATCTGGAACCAGAGGGTGCAAAAAAAATCTAAATATTGAGAAAATCGCCTTTAAAGTTGACCAAATGAAGTTCTTAGCAATGCATTATACTAATCAAGAATTATGTTTTGATATATTTATTGTAAGAAATTTACAGAATATTAAGATTAAGAAAAATCGATAAGTTTGACGCTACAAATATACCCATGCTGCTTAAGACTGGTTTTGTGGTCACATTTTTGTTTTGCCATTTTGTTTGTACTAATTTCTGCATGTCATATCATAAACTTACAACCTTCCTACATTTTCTTGTCCTTCCCTCTTTTGTCACTCATTCCCATTGGCTCCCAGCTGGACATTTCTGGGAATGTGTCTGATATCCTGGGCACTTCCCAGAATGTTTTGTGCCCCGAGTTGTCAGATGAGCAGGCTATAGTGCCTGCTGGTCCTGTCCCTTGTGATCACCAGTTGGACCTGCTTGTTGTAAGTCTCCCCAACATCATCTCTGTCCCTTGTCACATCTGACACTTCCTCTGTTTCTGTTTCCTCTGTATTTAATGAGATGGTACTAATTTGTGTCTGATTTGTTTTGAAGGATGTCATTGAGTTCCTTGACCCAGACCACATGGAGGGTAGGGGAAAATTCTCTCAAGCTTGCAAACATGGAAAAGCAAATGATCTGATAAACGAAAGAACTGCCACATGAATTATTATTTGGATTAACCTACAGGTTCCACAAATTCTTT
>NC_133379.1:32935123-32972249 GCF_049309525.1 Garra rufa
CTTCAAAAAACAGACGCATGAGTGCTGCTAGCATTGCTTTAAAGGTTTCAGAAGTAGAAGGTTAGCTTGTCAGCGCTCAGACCATATGCCGCACACTGCAACAAGTCGGTTTGCATAGGCGTCATCCCAGAAGGAAGCCTCATCTGAAGCTGGCTCACAGGAAAGCCCACAAACAGTTTGCTGAAGACAACCTGTCCAAGAGCATGAATCACTGGAACCATGTCCTGTGGTCTGATGAGACTATAAGATAAACTTGTTTGGCTCAGATGGTGTCCATCATGTGTGGCGATGTAATGGTGAGGAGTACCAAGAAAATTGGTTGGAACTAGGCTGAACAGCAGTTTTCCCAACATGATAACTATCCCAAACACACCACCAAGATGGCAACTGCCTTGCTTAGGAAGCTGAAGGTGAAGGTGATGGTGTGGCCAAGTATGTCTCCAGACCTCAACCCTATTAAGCACCTGTGGGGCAACCTCAAGCGTAAGGTAGAGAAGCACCATGTGTCTAACGTCCAGCAGCTCCGTAAGTAGTGGAAGAGGATCCCAGCAACAACCTGTGCAGCTCTGGTCAATTCCATGCCCAGGATGATTAAGCCAGTGCCAGATAACAATGGTGCTAACACAATATATTGGCACTTTGGACAAGTTCACTTAGGATGTACTCACTTTTGTTGCCAGCTATTTTGACAATAATGGCTGTATGTTGGGACAATAAATCTATACTGCTATACAAGCTGCACATTGACAACTCTAAAATATATCCAAGTTTCATTTCTAGTATTGTCCCTTGAGAAGATATACTAAAATGGTTGCTGAAACGTGAGGGGTGTACTTACTTTTGTCACATACTGTATATATATATATCATAAAACATATAAGTCATAAAACATTTCTCTTATTACTGTGTCAGATACTTTTTTGAAGAATTTACTCACACTTTATTTGACAAAACCATTTATTATCCAAACAGGAAAAAACATGTCAAACTAATTTCTATCAGCATACAAAGTTTTTTTATCTAAATATTTGCATGACAAGTGCCACAGATAAAACTAAATGGGAATTAGATGTATTCTGCAATCTCAGTTTCCATTTCGTTGTCGCTCCCATCAGAGGGTTTGTAATCTTCATCGTCATCTTCATCTTCGTCTTCCTCCTCTCCGCTGTCAACTGTTTTTGGTCTATTTCTGACAGGCTTTTGGCTGGATGAAGCTGCAATGATTAAAAAAATATATATTACAAATATTATTTGGCTTTTATGTTTAATAATAAACAATGCATTATTTTTGGGCGTTTTACCTGGCCGGTTGACTCGGACCTGTTGCTGGATCATTCCAGAGATGATATTCCTGAGCTCGTCAGCCGTATGCGGCACACACCAGCCATCTCTCTCATCACACACTTCCTCGTTCCCATCATTCTTATGAATGAGATTTTTTATTCTAAAATGAGGGGAAAAGAAGCGCTGGAGGTCAGAAGGAATGTAGTGAATGAACAAATGATGAAATGACAAGACAAATGCTTACTTTTCTACATCTAGATCACACAACTGGTAGAACATCTGGCGGTATGGAGGAAGCATTCCGTCTCGGAAAATGTAGACCGAGTCCTGGAGAGAACATTTGACAAAACTGGTTTCAAACCCTTCCTAGATATTAGTTGTTCCTCAAGGCAAAATCCACTGTGATATATGGAAGTTGTTTCTGCCACTTTTCTCAGAATTGAGATATTAACTCGTAATTTTGAGTTATAAAGGCAGAATTGCGAGATAGAAATCTTGCAATCCTGACATATGACGTCAGAATTCAGAACATAAACTTGCAATAGCCTGATATAAATTCGCAATTACGAGTTATAAAGTCAGAATTGTGAGACATAAACTCAGAATTCTGAGAAATAAACTCGCAGTTCTGAGAAATGAAGTCAGAATTCTCAGAACTCATAAATTCTGACTTTTCAAGTTTATATCTTGCATGCAATTTCAAGTTAAGTCAGAATTGTGAGATATATATTCGCAATTCTGAGAACATATCAATCTTTTTTCCCTCTCAAAATTGGACTTGAAAAAAGTCAGTATTGCGAGATACAAACTCGAATTTGTCAGTAAAAAAGTCAGAATTGCATGTTTTTCTCTCGCAATTGTGACTTTTTTTTGCAATTGTGAGTTTATATCTCACAATTCTGAGAAAAAAAGTCAGAATTGCAAGTTTTTTTTTGCAAGACTGTGTATCTCACAATTGTGATTTTCTATCTCGATTCTAAGAAAAAAAGTCAAAATTGCAAGATACAAATTCACATTTGTCAGAAAAAAAGTCAGAATTGCAAGTTTTTCTCTCACAATTCTGACTTTAATTTTAGCAATTGTCAAATCATATCTAAAAATTCTGAGGAAAAAAGTCAGAATTGCAAGGTTTTTTTGCAAGACTGTGTATCTCACAATTGTGATTTTCTATCTCGATTCTAAGAAAAAAAGTCAAAATTGCAAGATACAAATTCACATTTGTCAGAAAAAAAGTCAGAATTGCAAGTTTTTCTCAAATTTTTTATTTTAATTTTAGCAACTGTGAGTTCATATCTCAATTTGGAGAAAAAGTCAGAATTGCGAAATACAAACTCAAATTTGTCAGACAAAAAGTCAGAATTGCAAGTTTTTCTCTCACAATTCTGACT
Organism: Garra rufa; assembly: GCF_049309525.1. Lineage (NCBI taxonomy): Eukaryota > Metazoa > Chordata > Actinopteri > Cypriniformes > Cyprinidae > Garra > Garra rufa. The sequence goes on from NC_133379.1 coordinate 32,937,796, forward strand.
TTAATTTTAGCAATTGTCAAATCATATCTAAAAATTCTGAGAAAAAAAGTCAGAATTGCAAGTTTTTTTTGCAAGACTGTGTATCTCACAATTGTGAGTTTATATCTCGATTCTAAGAAAAAAAGTCAAAATTGCAAGATACAAATTCGCATTTGTCAGAAAAAAAGTCAGAATTGCAAGTTTTTCTCTCAAAATTTTTGATTTTAATTTTAGCAACTGTGAGTTCATATCTCAATTTGGAGAAAAAGTCCGAATTGCGAGATACAAACTCAAATTTGTCAGACAAAAAGTCCGAATTGCAAGTTTTTCTCTCACAATTTTGACTTTAATTTTAGCAATTGTCAAATCATATCTAAAAATTCTGAGAAAAAAAGTCAGAATTGCAAGATACAAACTCGTATGTGTCAGAAAAAGTCAGAATTGCTAAGAAACTGTACAACCCCTGGCAAAAAGTATGGAATCACCACACTTAGTTGTTGTTCACTAATTTTGTTTACTTCATTGCAAATAAACAAATCACAGATATGACACAAAACTGTTTTTGTTTATAAATTCAACATTGTGTATATGTGAAACATACCTCAAACTGGAAAATTATTTTCCATATCAAGTAGGGGAAAAAAATATGGAATCATTCAATGTTGAGGAAAAAAATATGGAATCATCTTGTAATTTGTATTTCTAAAAAATAACTAAACATACCTAAAATGCTAATTAGCCATCAGTTAAAACAAAGAGAGTGCTCACAGACGTTAACAAGCTGTTGAACTTGGCTAATTGTAAGGAAACATGTCCCCAACAAGAAAGCTGTCAGTTGAAATGATGGAAAGGATTATAAAACTCCTTCAAGATGGAAATCCATCATGGAGTGTGGCAAAAGAAGTTGGGTCTAAGTTGGAAATTGTTTCTAAAATTTGGTGTAAGTATTAACAAAATGGAGATCAGATCAAGGAAGACATCAAAGCGTGAAGATAGAAAACTCTAAGCAAACTGCCTTAAAAATAGAAAATGCACAACGAAACAAATGAAGAACAAATGGGCAGAAACAGGAGTCGATATGTGTGACATAACTGTAAGAAACCGGCTGAATGAAATGAGATTTACATACAGAAAGGCCAAAGGAAAACCAGCATTAACACATTAACAAAAGAAAACAAGATTAGAGTAGGCTAAAGAGAAGAAGTCATGGAGTGTGAATGATTGGATGAAAGTGATATTCAGTGATGAATCACAAATCTGCAATGGACAAGAAGATGATGCTGGATCTTTTGTCTTGTGCCATTCTAATGAAATATATAAAGATGACTGCCTGAAGAAAACGATCAAATTATCCAACTCATTTCTAATATGGGGTTGCATGTCAGGTAAAAGACCAGTGGAAATGGCAATCTTTACCTCAACAGTCAATTCACAGGTTTGCATTGTGTTGTGAACTTTTTCTTCGAGACCAGGAGACGTTTTTGGAGATCTTTGAAGCAGAAGTTTCTCTTTATTGAGATACTAGCTGTGCGTCGCTGCAGTCATCAAAAGTCGTCTCCTGGTCTCGAAGAAAAAGTTCACAACAGTTTTGGTGCCGTGACCCGGATAGAGCTCCTCACCTGAATCCAGATGGAAACTTAAAGCTCCTGACTGAATTTCTGTGCCAAGGGTTGTGAGTATCACTCTATCCAAAAGAACCGTTAAAGGCCAGTACATATAGTTATCCTCTGCGCCGTCAGAGAAGAGTTAACAGGCAGCTGTAGGGTTTAGTTAACCAAGTTATCCTCTAAAGGTGTTCTTTTAGAGATGAAAGTTATCCTCTGTTCAGGCAGGGAAGATTAACATTACGTGTTAACATTTTGTTACCCTATGTTTCGGCAGGGAAGAATTGGTTATCCTCTGTTTAGGCAGGGAAGTTTAGCATTACGTGCTAGAATTGTTTATCCTCTGTTTTCAGGCAGGGAAAGCGGATCTGTCAACCGCTATTCAAGAAAGTTGGAGCCAGCTTGATGAAGAATATTGTTTTTCATTTGTGAAGTCCATGCCCTAAAGAATTCAGGCCATCATAAACGCCAGAGGAGGAGCAACAAAGTACTAATTGTGTTTTTTGGTTAATGATTCCATAATTTTTTCCTCAACATTGAATGATTCCATACTTTTTTCCTGTACTTGATATGGAAAATTATTTTCCATTAATTAAAAGAGCTTAATCTCATTTGTTTGAGGTATGTTTCACATAGCCAGAATGTTAAATTATTAAACAAAAATAGTTTTGTGTCATTTCTGTGATTTGTTTATTTGTTATGAAGTGAAAAAAATGGATGAACAACATCTAAGTGTGGTGATTCCATACTTTTTGCCAGGGGTTGTATAATTCGTAATTGTGTTTATATCACGCAATTCTGGAAAAAAAAGTCAGAATTGTAAGAAAATGTGCAATTCTGAATTTTTTTCGAATTTCGAATTTTTTTTTTTTGACTTAGAATTGAGATATAAACTCACAATTGAGGAATAAAAATTCTGAATTGCATGATATAAACACAATTATGAGTTATATACAGTCAGAATTCCGAAAGAAAAATGTGCAATTCTGACTTTTTCTGACAAATGCGAGTGTGCATCTTGCAATTCTGACTTTTTCTCAGAATTGTGAGATAGAAACTCACCATTGCGAGTTATATAGTCAGAATTGTGAGAAAAACTTGCAATTCTAACTTTTTTCTTACAAATGCAAGTTTGTATCTTGCAATTCTGACTATTTTTCTCAGAATTGTGAGATACAAACTTACAATTGTGAATTATACAGTCAGAATTGTGAGAGAAAAACCTTTTTTTATTTTTTATTTAGTGGTGGAAATGGGATTTTATAGTGATATAATACTTAAAATAATTAAGAATACCTTTAGTAAGTACTTGGCTGTGGCAGGTTTGGGTCCTGAAGATGAAGGACTCTCCTGGGTGATGTCAGTCACACTAGCAGGTTGAGGAACTAAAGTCAAAGAAACAACCGTACAACAACCGTTGATTGTTTGCAACTATGCTATACATGCATTCAAAAGTTTAGAGTTAGCTTTTTTTTTCTTAAAGGAATTAATTACTTTAATCAAAAGTTACAATAAGGACGTTATTTCTTGAGCAGCAAATCAGCATATTAGAATGATTGCTGAAGGATCATGTGAGACTGAAGACTGAAGGAATGGCTGCTGGAAAACACTTGTTTTAAATATTGTAATAATATTTCACATTATTACTGTTTTTACTGTATTTTTGATCAAATAAATGCAGACTTTTTGAGCTTCCTTCAAAAACATTCTAAAAATCTTACTGCTTCCAAACTTCTGAATGGTAAATTTCAGAACTAAAGGTCAGAGAGTGGGCGGCACACGTGAACAACTAAATAGAAAGGATATAATTAACACTTTTAAGGGAACATTTTGTGCCAGACCATTTGCATCTGTGTACCTGCCCTGTTGATAGTGGTTGGGTGGCTGTAATGATAAGCACTTCTCTTGGGTTTCACTGGCATGTCATTGACACCGAATCCTATTGAGAAAAAAAAAATCACTGGAATTAGGTGTATTGATATTTGCGACCTTGAACCACAAAACCAGTCCTAAGTGTAATTTTTTTTAAAATTGAGATTTATACATCATCAAAGCTTTTCTTTGATTAATAGTTTGTAAGGATAGACTATATTTGGATGGGATACAACTATTTGAAAATCTGCAATCTGAGTGTGCAAAAAAAATCTAAATTTTGATAAAGTCGCCTTTAAAGTTGTCCAAATGAAGTTCTTAGCAATGCATATTACTAATCAAAAATTCAGTTTTGATATATTTACAGTAAGAAATTTACAAAATATCTTCATGGAACATGATCTTTACTTAATATCCTAATGATTTTTTTTTTTTTTTTTTTTGTGGCATAAAAAAAACAAACAATCATTTTGACCCATACAATGTATTTTTGGCTACTGCAAATATACCCGTACTACCTATGACTGGTTTTGTGGTCCAGGTTCGCATTTAAAAACAGATTCTGTACACTAATAGATAGCTGTTAATAGCATTCTGGGCATGTTTTGTCCAGGAATGAATCACATTTGGAGTGTGTTTGTGTTGATCGCTCACCATGTTTCATTCCATAGCGGATCCTGAAGTCTAGAACCTGGTAGATTTTTGCTTCAGCCGTCTTTCGAGGATCGTATCCAAACCTGACCCACAAACTCCTCCATGGCCCTGTTAACTAAACACATAAAATGATATTTTAATTAATGTAATTACTATCCATAGATATTCCTTGTGCATCCTTAGGGACATTTTTGTCTTTTTCACTGTTGCTTTTGTGATCATTTTTTGCTGTGTTAAAGCAAACAGCAAAAACATATTGAAATTGTAATATATTGTACCCTCATTTACTCTCATAAATCTATTTTACACTAGGTACAAAAATTAATTACTTAAAAAAGGTCCCCATTGAAACATGGCATGTTTAGTGCAATTTTGGCATAAAATCATGCTTTCTTTTTTAATAGGCTTTAATTCTATTGGCAAGGATTCAACGTTTGTACAATTTGTATAATTTTTTTTTTTTTATTTGCACTATTTTCTCAGGTATTATCTATAGATTAAATACTCGCTTTTTCTGGTTTTCTGCTTCTGCTGAATTGAATTAAATTGAAATGATATAATTATAATTGTGTGGGTGTATTGGTATGTAAAAAAAATCATAAAAACCAACAGTGACATTAAGTAAACAAACTGGCATTTAAAGGGTTAAAATTTTTAAAATAAATACATTTTTGTAGTTATAATCAGGACTGATGATGGTAAAAATATCTATGTCAGTGAAAGCAGGAAAAAATATTAATTTTGTTTTTATAATTTTTTGACCTCTAAGGACCTCTTTTAAATTGATGCACAAGGAATATACAGTAGGGTCCGCATGGAAAATCTGGGAAATAAAATGTAATTTAATCCTAGAAATAAACATTTAAAAAAAGTGACTAATCAAATAACTTACCTTGTGACATTGACTCTGTGAACTCAAATCAAATAAACTTATTTTTTTATTTTATGCCAAACATGGAATGTATGGTTACTTCTAAATAGCCGTCAATGGAGTCGGACGCTTTTTGGCAACATGAAAGTGTAGTTACAGAATCCACCAGCAGGGGTTAACCAGCCCATATTAACCAGACAAACCTTGACCAGGCAAACAGCTAGTCCCACCCCAATCTCACACCTTTGGTTGAACCAATTCTGCTAAAACAGACCATACTAACAATTTGATAGTATCACATAATGAGTGTTTGCAGCACTAATGGCTTTTTTGGTGCAATAAACTGGGATAAAAGTCAGTATTTTAACACATCATAGTAAAGTTTATTAAACCTAGAGTTTTCTCTTTCAATCTACTCACCATGTAGTACGCCACATAAGGGAGGAGGTGCTTCATTTTCTCAGGGTGAATGTTAATGTTGGCCTTGACTGCATTGCGAGACCATATGGGCCTTTTCTCGAAGAGCTGCGGAGGCCAAAATCAAATTCAGTATTTCCAAATGAAATAGATTTGGAGAACAGGTGGGATTAGGATAAGACAAGGACATTTTCCCATAACATCACACCATGTTTGTCCAATAGTTGCTCAAGATGACTTTCACAGCTTTTTTAAAACACACCTTATCAAACAGTTTCTATCCTTTCACCTAGTCGTCGACCGCCCACTCCCAAGAAGCATTGAGAATTATGCAAACAAATCTCACTCTCAAACTATATATACAGATGACCATTCAAAAGTTTAGAATTTTTAATGATTTTGAAAGAAGTCTCTTATGCTCACCAAGGCTGCATATATTTACTTAGATATGTAAACATTGTGAAATATTATTGCAATTTAACATAACTGTTTTTAATTTGAATATACTTTTTAAATGTAATTTATTCCTGTGATGCAAAGCTACATTTTCAGCAGTCATTATGCTAGTTTAGTGTCACATGATCCTTCAGAAATCATACTAATATGCTGATTTAGTGCTAAAGAAACATTTCTTATTATAACAGTATAAACAGTGTTAATCTTTTGAAACAACACACACACACACACACACACACACACACACACACACACACACACACACACACACATATATATATATATATATATATATATATATATATATATATATATATATATTGCTTTAAATTGGAAATAAAATGCTGTAATGTTGTGTTCTCCCAAAGTTGCTTGATTTAACACATAAAAACCATGTATATCCATTTTACTAACCTGTCTGAGTTGCTGCTCTGCCTTTAGATCATTAGGATGCACACAGACCTTCTTCCAGCACATCACTGCAGCTTCTAAAGGTTCTGACGGTATAGTTTTGTCATCAAAGTTGACAAAAATGGCATTGTTTGGCCGGCGAGCTCGATTCGGGGCAATGATGTGATCTTTTAGGAGAACAGACTGCATTGCTGTTTCCCTGCTGTTTATTGGAAAGCCAACAAATATAATCAACAAATCCAAACTACCAAAGCACATAATTCTGAATCATGTGCAATAGCAGCTAGTCAGCTTTAGATTAGAGAAGGACCTGAGAATTTAGGTCCTTCTCTAGTTTACCTGTGTAATACGTCCGGTCGATAGTAATAATCCACAGGCGTATCGAGTCGAGAGAAAATGGGAGGAGGAAGGAAAAGAGGCACAGGACTGTCGTAGAATTCTTTCTTCTCGGGTTTGCGCAAAATTATCTTGTCGTATAAAGACATCTGGTTTCCATCTGGATCGTTGTGAGACGCTAGGTACTGGAAGTCAGCCATTCCTGAAGAATCAAAGGTTAGAATGTGTGATTATTGAAGAGACAGTCCACTAAAAAATAGAAAGTCTTATGTAATTTCAAACCGGAATGACCTTCTTTACAGAATTATCCTTTTAAGACCCCATGAAATCAAAACTGAAGTTCCATCAGTAAAACTGAATACATGTAGCATATAATTAGAAGAATATATTTATATTTAGTTACACTAGCAGTCAAAAGTTTTTGAACAGTAAGATTTTAATGGTTTTTAAAGAAGTGTCTTTTGCTCACCAAGCCTGCATTTATTTGATCTAAAGCACTGCAAAAACAGTAACATTTTGAAATATTTTTAGTATTTAAAATAACTGATTTCTATTTGAATTTAAAAATGTAATTTATTCCTGTGATTTCAAAGCTGATTTTTTTAGCATTGTTACTCCAGTCTTTAGTGTCACATGATCCTTCAGAAATCATTTTAATATTCTGATTTGCAGCTCAAAAACATTTATTATTATGTTGAAAACAGCTGAGTAGAATTTCGTTCAGGTTTCTTTAAAGAATAGAAATGCACAGCATTTATCTATAATAGAAATCTTTTGTAACATTATAAATGTCTTTATCATCACTTTTGATCAAGTTAAAGCATCCTTGTTAAATAAAAGTATTAATTTTTATAATATTTATCCCCCCCAAAAAGTGTATAATGTTTTATTTTCAATAAATGCTAATCTTTCTATTCATCAAAGAATCCTGAAAAAAATATTAGAATAATTTCTGAAGGATCATGTGACACTGAAGACTGAAGTAATGATGCAATGCATGAAAATTCAGCTTTGATCACAGGAATAAATTACATTTTAAAATATATTCAAATAGAAACCAGTTATTTTAAATAGTAAAAATATTTCACAATATTACTGCTTTCGCTGTAATTTGAATCAAATAAATGCAGGCTTGGTGAGCAGAAGAGACTTTAAAAACATTAAAAATCTTACTGTTCAAAAACTTTTGACTGGTAGTGTAATTCATTGTGTTACTTTCAAATCCTGCAACAACATTTTAAAATAACAATACAATTCTCCTAATAGGTGACTTTTATACCTTGAAATTTATACGTGGTTCCAATAAGTCCCACTATCTCCATGCTGATTTGGGTTTCTGCACTGTTTCCTTTGCGGGTTCTGCGGCGCACTCTGAGCAGCAGGTTGGTGGAGGAATAGCGGTTCCCATAAGCAGGATGGCAGAACGGATCCTTCGGCCGAAAACGGAGTTCGAGTCTTTTAGAAGAATCCGAATATGTCTGTTCAGAAAAAACTTAGGTTAAAATACAATCCATTATAACACTCAATACACACACAAGAAAAGTTTGAGGTCAGTAAAATATTCTTTTACAGAAATAATATATTTATTCAGCCAGAATGCATTAAAATTGATCAAAATTGATATTAAAGACACTTACAATGTGGAAAATATCTCAAATCTCAAATAAAAGCTTTTCTTATTGACTTTATGTTCATCAAAAAAACCTAAAAAGGGGTTTCCACAAATATATTAAGCAGCTCAACTTTTTTCAGCATTGATAATAGTAAGAAATGTTTCTTGAGCAGCAAATCCGCTGAAGACTTAAGTAATGATGCTGAAAATTCAGCTTTGCAATCAAAAATGAATTACATTTACGTTTAAAAATATATTAAAACAGAAATCAACCATGTTAAATTGCAATATTTGATTACAATATGATTGTTTTAAATGGTAATACATCTCATATTTATTATTATTGCGGAGAAAAAAAGTGTAATTAAATGTAAATTGTTTAAAAATGTGCATCTTAATTGCATTCACGCATTTAAACAAGACTTATTCATTAAATTACATACTTAAAAACTAAAAGAGATATCGCAATAGCAACAATTACTTTACAGTAATTAGTTACACATTCATAAGCAATTTGAAGACTAATGTAAGTCACATTAGTCATCTACAAATCAACATTTCTGCAACATACAGTAACAACAATTAACAGTCTTAATCATGTAACGTTATCTACTCCATTTCAAGCAGAATCTGATCACCTTGGACACTCCCACTTCGCCTCCAATGCTTTCCAGCATTGTGTTCACATTGTTGACGACTGCTGGGTATTCAACACACACTAAACTAGTGTCAGACAGAGCCAGTGTTGCTGTATTGCCTGAAACAACAACTGTCTCCTGGCTTTCTCCTGTGTTTCTCATATCAGTGCCGGACGAAGCAGAATTGCTTGTACTCGGCGGTTCCATTTTAAACGATTTTTGTTCTACGCTTATGTATAAGGAATAAACATCTTTTGAATTGTTTATTTCTATGACAGAGTGTCTTAGTAAACAACAGCATGCAGAGGAACGGGTCCGCTTGTGTGAATCATCCGGGTGGAACCGCAAGTCAGGAGAAGAAACGTTCGTTCCGAGTCTTACAGTGCGCAATCTGCGCATGCCCAGTAACAACTAGCAAGCATGGAGGACGAGAGCCGCTGAAGATTTTACTATAAATTAAAATCATCCTGGATTACCAAATAAAGTAAGCTGTTGACATTATCACGGTTTTAAACTCATTGTGATGTTGTAGAAAGTAACGCTGCTGTATTAAACCGACCAGCAAATGAGGTTGGACAGGACTCTGTCAATGGCCAGTCGAAAAGAAAAACATTTCGAAATTTTGCACAAAATCAAAGTACTTGTTTACAAGAGCAGTTTGTTTCGAGTAGCTGTGAACTAAATGTTTGTCCCTTGGAATGAGAAATGAAAATTCGATATAAACAAGCACGTAAATGTTTTAAAAAGAGTTGATGCAATAAACTGAAATGTTGTAAACATCACTAGTAACGTTAACGTTACATGATGTTGTTTTTTGTCATTATTGATTTAAGATACATATGATACCCTGGACCACAAAATCAGCCATAAAGGCCAATTCTGCTATTAAAAGCTGAATAAATAGGCTTTCAATTGGTGTATGGTTTGTTAGGATAGAACAATATTTGATTGAGAAAATCGCCTTTAAAGTTGTCCAAATGAAGTTCTTAGCAATGCATATTACTTATCAGAAATTAAGCTTTGATATATTTACGTTAGGAAATTTAGAAAATATCTTCATGGAACACAATCTTTATTCAATATCCTAATGATTTCTGGAATAAAAGAAAAATGTATTATTTTGACCCTTACAATGTATTTTTGGCTATTGCTACAAATATACCTGTGCTACTTAAGACTGATTTTGTGGTCCATGGTCTATTGCTTTTAATCGAATTTGGGACTTAAAATGACCACCTTCAACTGTCAAAAATAATTTAAGACCCGTGGAAAGACTTTTGGCTGGCATGACAGTACTTACAATAAACTGAACTGAGTTAACTAAAGTCTGTTATTATCTCTGAACTTTATATATTTATATATTTTTTCTATATAATGCTTTTTCCTCTAAACAGAGAAACATGATACGGAGATCGAGAATCAGCGTTCGTCCCAATGTAAAGCCTGCAGGCCGAACTCAGACAGCTTCTCGAGATGCGTCTGTAGATAATGTTCAGCCTCCTCAGGCTTCTTCTGACTTTTCTCCATGTGAGGGGTCAGAGGTCACAGCTGAGAAGTTGAAGACTCCCCCGCCTATTGCACCTTTGGAGCGGACCAATGAGGACGTGTCTCAGAACAGCTGTCCTAGTGACAAGTTGGAGACTAATAAACATGGAGAGTGAGTCTGACACCTTCAATTTAATAAACATCAATTACATTTAATTAAAGAGTGATTTTGTATGTTGCTTTATTTAGAATCATGCAATTGGAATAAATAATCAGGGTAGTTCATTCACACATATATGTTTATGCATATACACTACCAGTCAAAAGATTTATAATGTTTTTTTTTTTTAAAGAAGTCTCTTTTTAATTATTTTTAGTATTTAAAATAACTGTTTTCTATTTGAATATATTTAAAAAGTTATTTTATTCCTGTGATTTCAAAGCTGAATTTTTATCATCATTACTCCAGTCACATGATCCTTCAGAAATCCTTCTAACATTCAGATTTGCTGCTCAAAAAACATTATTCATGTTATTATGTTGAAAACAGCAGAGTAGATTTTTTTCAGGTTTCTTTGATTAATTGAAAGTTCAAAAGAACAGCATTTTTGACATAGAAATCTTTTGTAACATTATAAATGTCTTTATTATCACTTTTGATCAATTTAAAGCATCCTTGCTAAATAAAAGTATTAATTTTGTAGTAGTTTCTTTTTTTTTTTTTTTCAAAAAAGTCCAAGCTTTTAAATGGTGTAGAATATAATGTTATAAACGCTTTTTATTTTAGATAAATGCTGATCTTTGGATCTTTCTATTCATTGAAGAATCCTGAACAAATTTACTCAACTGTTCTAAATATTGATAATAATAATAATAATAATAATAATAATAATAATAATAATAATAATAAATGTTTCTTAAACAGCTAATCAGCATATTAGAATGATTAGAGTAGACTCGAGTAATGATGCTGAAAATTTAGCGTTGATCACAAGAATAAATTACATTTTAAAATATATTCAAATAGAAAACGGTTGTTTTAAATAGTAAAAATATTTCAAAATTCTGTTTTTGCTTTTTTATCAAATAAATGCAGGCTTGGTGAGCAGAACAACTTCTTTGAAAAACATTTAAAAACTTACTGTTCAAAAACTTTTGACTGGTAGTGTATAATATGTAACATGTTACATATAAAATTCTCTATTATATTTTGCATAAGTATGAATGTTTTTTTAATGTCTATGGTTTGAAAAAAGAAATTGCCTGTTTAATCACTGATTCTTTGTTTTGCAACAGGGATGCAGCATCTAAAAGTTCTGATGCCCAGGATTCAACAAGCACCTCTGCGACTTCTGGCCCACAGAGGAGGAAACGCTTCACAGCTCTGCCAAACCTGGCCAAACCACGAGCCTCCTCAGCCCCCTCGAGGACTCCTAAATCCCCTGTAAAACCAGTAACACCCAGTGAATCTAAAACCTCAACCCCCACTGAAGAGTCTTCCCATCAGGTACCTGAGCCCGTCAACAACCCCAAGCTTCCTAGAAGACGGAGACCTTCTGAAGGAGGCAGACAGGCCAAGGTTCAGCCCATCCCTGCAACCCCGCTGCAGAATGACCGAGAGACAGATATGCAAGAGGATGGGGGATTGGAGGACACTCCTGTGCTGTTGACCATCCAGCAAGGACAGTCCAAACATCCCCTTATAAATTCCAAACCGGATACCATTTTGGTGCATGAAAAGCCTTCTGCGGTGAAAGACGTGGTTGTACAACAGGAGAGTGATTCTGGGCCACCTCCGGACCAAAGCCAATTGGATCTGTTAAGAGAAAGACTTAATAAAGTTAAGACACCATCGAAGATTCTCAAATCCTTGAAAAGTCTAAATGACCCAGCAGACATGGTCAGGTTAGCTCAAGCAAGGAAACTTCGGGAGCTTCTTAAAAAAGAAATGAACAAGCAAAAGGTGTGTATGTGATTTATAACATTAGTGCGTTGTCTGTTGTGTAAAGAAAAAAGAGGTATTGGAATTGTTTTCAACTATATATATATATATATATATATATATATATATATATATATATACATACATACATACATACATACATACAGTCAAACTAAAATTTATTCAGACACCTTCATCATTTCTCACATCACAGTCTATTCTCTATAGTTTAGAAAATGGTATTAAAATATGACAAGAACTTGAGAGTTAAACTGTCGGAACAAATTGAACTTGATAATGTCAGATCACTTTGGTGCCAAATTTACTGGTAGCCCACTGTATGAATATTTTTTGGGTGTAATATGTCACAGTGTACTTTATTTTGCTATCCTCACTTACATACATAAATTAAATATAGTGTCCTACTCCCAGTAGTAAAATATATAAACAATTAAATCTGGTGTCTGAATAATTTATATATATAATATGAACAATGTTTTATATATGAACCTTATTCTTGGTATAGATAAAGTTTAGTCCCAGACTAAATAGGATTTTCATTGAATTACAATTTTAATCAGTGCTGTTTGATCCTGTCATATGTTGGTACACTTTATGTGGAACTACTAAGGGAAATATTTCAGTTCTTTTAATATGTTACTGTCCACTAATGCTTAAATCTAGGAAGACAAGAAGAAACCCAAGATTGGAATTAAAGAACGCAAGGCACCTAAAGATCACACCAAAATGACAATGAGAGAGCTGATCTACTACCTCCCTGATTCCAACCCAATGAAGTATGTGATGTTCTTAATTCCTCTGTGTGTTTTAGATGTTCATGTAAGCAGAAATGGAGATTTTGGATTTGTGATGCATGTAACAGTGTGTACAGAGATTATGACAAACTCTGTCTTGTTTTTCTACACAGATCTTTCACAGAAGAGGAGCAGAAAGCATCAGAGACATTATTGGATGATGCTTCTACACTAACGTAAGCCTGATCACTCTGTATATCACCTGATAGAACGTATATATAAAGTGGGGAAAATAATTATTTGATCCCCTGCTGATTTTGTACTTTGCCCACTGACAAAGCCAGCCTATAATTTTAATGGTAGGTTTATTTTAGTCTCGCGTAGCCAGAACTTCAGGCTGACGGCTGAAGGTCTGGAATTCATGGCAGCTTTCATTGGCCAAGGCCCGCCCATAAGGCCATTTGACCGACATGTCAAACAACCAATCACAGTTTGTTTTGTTCAGTGTCACGTTTCGGTGCGTGGAAATGGCCCCCACCACAGACTGGCGTGCAACAAGTCAGTCATTGAAATAACCAGCATTGAAAGTTAAATAAGAAGAGGGAGAACAAGCAGTAAGTCATTAATTTGTTTGTGAACGTCGCAAATGTGTTTAACAACAATAGCGTCTGCATAAGTTCAGGGACAAGGTTGTAGACCTACACAAGGCTTGAATGGGCTACAAGACCATCCCCAAGCAGCTTGGTGTGAAGGTGACACCAGTTGATGAATTATTATTTGTAAATGGAAGAAACACAAAATAACTGTCAATCTCCTTTGGTCTGGGGCTCCATTTAAGATCTCACCTCATTGGAGTTTCAATGATCATGAGTACCGTGAGGAATCAGTCCAGAACTACATGGGAGGATCTTGTCAATCATCTCAAGGCAGCTAGGACCGTAGTCATAGTCACCAAGAAAACAATTGGTAACACACTATGCCGTGAAGGACTGAAATCCTGCAGTGCCCACAAGGTGGGGACCTTGTGGGCACTGCAGGATTTCAGTCCTTCACAAGGTCCCCCTGCTCAAGAACCACATGTACAGGTCTAAAGTTTGCCAGTGAACATCTGAATGATTCAGAGGAGAACTGAGTGAAAGTGTTGTGGTCAGATGAGACCAAAATCGAGATCTTTGGCACCGACACAGCTTGCCGTGTTTGGAGAAGGAGGAATGCTGCCTATGACCCCCAAGAATACCATCTCTACCATCAAACTTGGAAGTGGAGACATTATGCTTTGGGGGTATTTTTCTACTATGGGTACAGGACAACTACACCGCATCAAAGGCACAATGGACAGGGCCATGTACCATCAGGGCCAGGGCATTGAAAATGAGTTGTGGTTGGGTACAGCCAAGGCAACAAAGGAGTGACTCAAGAAGAAGCACATTAAGGTCCTAGAGTGCCCGAGCCAGTCTCCAGACCTTAATACCATAGAAGATCTGTGGAGGGAGCTGAAGGTTTGAGTTGCCAAACATCAGCCTCAACCTTAATGACTTGGAGAGGATCTGCAAAGAGGAGTGGGACAAAATCCTTCCTAAGATGTGTACAATCCTGGTCACCAACTACGAGAAACATCGGACCTCTGTGATTGCCAAAAAGGGTTTTGCCACCAAGTACTAAGTCATGTTTTGCGAAAGGGTTAATTATTTATTTCACTCATTAAAATGCAAATCAATTTATAACTATTTTGAAATGCATTTTACTTGTTATTTGTGTTCTATCTCTCACTGTTAAAATAAACCTACCATTAACTTATAGACTGATCATTTCCTTATCAGTTGGCAAATGTACAAAATCAGCAGGGGATCATTATTTTCCCCATTCTACCACTGAGACACAGGTTTTCAAAATGTTTTCTCATTTATGATTTCGAATGCATGTAAATAAACATTTTTCAATTCTTATTTTGTCCTAAAATGCTTTATTAAGTTAAACTCTCATCAAAATGTCTTGTTTTTCTGTAGGTCTTCTAACATTCCAGCTGCTCCATCAGTTCAGGAGACGTTGGTAGAAGATGCTGTTCATGAGGAAGATGAGGAAAGAATGGAAGAAACCCAGCCAGTGGAGGAAGAGCCTCTTCTAGTGCCTAGGGTGAAGGTGGCGGAGGATGGCTCTCTGATTATAGATGAGGAGAGGTCAGTGGCACTTTTTTCCCCCTGAGCTGCTCATCGTACAGAAACATAGTCTAGAAAGAAGGGAAATCATTTTTAGTAGAAGTAAAGGGGAATTTCCTATGCCAAACAGCTTTTTGTTTTGTTATGTGTAGTTTAACAGTCCAGGTGACGAGGGCAAATGGACCCAATCCGGCAGAAGACAGAGATCCTATATTTGAACGTGGGTCTACCACAACCTACTCCAGCTTTAGGAAGGGCACCTACACCAAACCCTGGTCTAATGGAGGTCAGAAGTCAGTCAAAATGGACATCTTAAACCAAAGTGTGCTGTACTTTTGATTGATATAGGATCTTTTTTGACCATTCCAGAGACTGAAATGTTTTACCTGGCTATCAGCATGGTGGGGACAGACTTCTCCATGATTAGTCAGCTGTTTCCACATCGAGCTCGAATGGAGATTAAGGTGGTCACAATATCTTTGTATTTCGTGCTCTAAGCACTTGCATACTTAATAATGTATCTAATTTCACCATCTACACTATGGATTTAAAGTTTGGTGTTTTTGAATGTTCTCTAATTAAAATTTAAAATAAAAGTTTTCTATTTCAGTATTTGTTAGAATGTAATTTATTCCTGTGATGCAAAGCTGAATTTTCAGCATCGTTACTCTAGTCTTCAGGGTCACATCATCCTTCAGAAATCATCGCAAAATGCTGATTTGCTGATCTTATTACCATCTTGTTCTCTTATTCCTTCAGAACAAGTTCAAGAAAGAGGAGAGAAATAACTCATGGAGAATAGATAAAGCTTTCAGTAAGTGACCTCTAACTTTTGAAAATGAAATTGGCTTCTTATTAAATTATGTATTAAGACACTTGGTTGAAAATGAAGTAAACTGAAGTACTTTTTCAGAGGAGAAGCGGCGTTTGGATCTGGATTTCTTCAAAAATTTTATGGAGCAGATCTTAAAAGATGAAGAAAATAAGAAAAGCAAAAACAAAAGGCTTGTCAAGTTGGCTAAAGCGCAGAGGAGAGTCCAAAGGAAAGTGAGAGGTCAGTATTTTTAACTTGAAGTCTCTCTATCTGTTTATGATTAAATTTTTTGGACAAGTTCTCATGCATACTCTATTTTCTGTTGCAGCGACTAAAAGAAGGGAAATAGATTCCTCAACGGATTCAGAGAGCGATGTGGTGGCTGGAGAAAAGGAGAATGAAGACCTCTCAAATGATGGAGGAAGTGATACCACTCCAAAGAAACGTAGAAAAAGAGGAATGAATACGCCAGAGAGGACAATCAAGAGGACGAATGGAGAGGGTATGCAAGGAACAGTGGGCAAAAAACAAGCCCTATATAAAAGCCTGGTTTTATTGTAATTTTAATGTATTTTTAAAATATTTTGTAGCTGCAATAGATGATCCTGAGGACTGTGAAAATCTTGCTTCTGATGGCCAGTCACAAGATGACAGGTAAGAATTATCCCAGATATATTACCGAAAGGTATGATATCTCACATTATTTAAAATTTGAAGGTGCATTACTACCATTCAAAGGTTTGGGGTGAGTTAGATTTTTTTTTTCAATCTAAAGTGTTTGACAGACGTTTCTTCTTCTCACCAGTAATACAAAAATATTGTGAAATAAATAACAATTAAAAAAAAGTTGAGTTTTCATCAGCCTTTACTCCAGTCTTCAGTGTCATATGAGCTTTCAGAAATCTAATATGCTGAATTGGTGTTCAAGAAAAATTATTACCAATGTTGAACACAGTTTTGCTGCCTTTTTGTAAAAAATCATGATTATGTTCTTTCATGATTCTTTGATGAATTAAAAGTTCAAAAGAACAGTATTTAAAAAAAAAAATCTTTGGCAAATAAAAGTATTGATTTATTTAAAAAGAAAAATCTTACTGACCCCAACCTTTTGAACAGTAATGTAATTTCTGCACTACTAGTTCAAATGTAATTGATACAGTTATAACACTATTAGAGGGCTGAAAGTGAAACTTTCTCTAGCAGATACAAGAGTCCTGCTATTAAACCAGCTCAGCTCAAGGGTCGACCCCAGAGACCGATCCCGAACCTCAGCCGTAAATGGGGGAATAGGCGCCCATTGCCCAAAGGCAATGTCCAAGAGGACGGAACCTCAGCTGGGGAAGAGAGTAAAACGGACAAGTCCCCCAAGGTGACATTTTAAGCTGTTTGATGCCATAGTTTTATGTTAATTTGTGTATTAATGTACAAAGTCAGTTATACACTTATGTAATTTTTGTTTCATCTGACAAAATTGTATAATTCACTCTTTTTAGGTGCCTTCACCCTCTACAAAAGAGAAGAAGCAGTCTACAGTTCTTCTTGAATTGGAAGATTTAGAGGAAGAACCTGACATGACTGCTGTACAAGAACAGATATTCAATAAACCAACCAGGTAAGTGTGACAATCTTTAGACAATTTTAATGTCCATTTAGGGATAGCTATTATATATTGTTGTAGTATTTATTAAAGTTTTGAATTAGGCTTTTATATTTTGAGTTTTTTACAATTTTGTTTTCAGGTTTAAACAATGCTTTTTATCTTTAATGTATCTTTATTTTAAGTTTAAGTACTTCTTATCTTATTTATCTTCAACATATTTTTTCTGGTATTTCTATTTAGGTCAGGAAGGATCCCTAAGCTCTCTCAGCATGTGATTCAGGCAGCGGCAGAGGAAGAAGAAGAGGAGGATGAGCTTTCCGATCTTCCTGTGTCTTCCAAAGTTCGTGGTCAGGGCATCAAGGCACGGAGATCTAAATTAAAACCAGGTCCCAGATTAAAACAGGGCATGCCTAGGAGGGGGAAATCTAGACTGGTGACCCTACTGGCCTCTGGCACAGAAGATGATGAGGAGGAGGAGGAAGAAGAGGAAGTAGAAGAATGTGCCCTGAGCCAGGAAGAATTTCCTTCAAATCCTGAAGAGGAAAACCAGGCGTTTGTGCCAAGGAGTCTACGCCCTATACTGTCTGTTAATTCAGAGGTGGTAGAAACTGTGGAAGAGGTATGTTTATGTATTGTCATAAGATAAAGGACCCAAGTTGGACCACCTTCATCACATTTTATTGCCATTAGTGTGTTTGTTCAATTCATAACTCCCCTGCTTGAGCCTCAAGTTTTTCTTTTTTGCATATGGTTATAGTTAGTTTTCATAGAATTATATTACATTCTTGTACTTGTGTTGAATATGTTTCTGGCCAAAGTGATGTTCATTTATGATCCTGGAACACAAAACCAATCAAAGCTGAATAAATACAGTATTTGGCCGAGATACAACTAATTTGAGAATCTGGAACCAGAGGGTGCAAAAAAAATCTAAATATTGAGAAAATCGCCTTTAAAGTTGACCAAATGAAGTTCTTAGCAATGCATTATACTAATCAAGAATTATGTTTTGATATATTTATTGTAAGAAATTTACAGAATATTAAGATTAAGAAAAATCGATAAGTTTGACGCTACAAATATACCCATGCTGCTTAAGACTGGTTTTGTGGTCACATTTTTGTTTTGCCATTTTGTTTGTACTAATTTCTGCATGTCATATCATAAACTTACAACCTTCCTACATTTTCTTGTCCTTCCCTCTTTTGTCACTCATTCCCATTGGCTCCCAGCTGGACATTTCTGGGAATGTGTCTGATATCCTGGGCACTTCCCAGAATGTTTTGTGCCCCGAGTTGTCAGATGAGCAGGCTATAGTGCCTGCTGGTCCTGTCCCTTGTGATCACCAGTTGGACCTGCTTGTTGTAAGTCTCCCCAACATCATCTCTGTCCCTTGTCACATCTGACACTTCCTCTGTTTCTGTTTCCTCTGTATTTAATGAGATGGTACTAATTTGTGTCTGATTTGTTTTGAAGGATGTCATTGAGTTCCTTGACCCAGACCACATGGAGGGTAGGGGAAAATTCTCTCAAGCTTGCAAACATGGAAAAGCAAATGATCTGATAAACGAAAGAACTGCCACATGAATTATTATTTGGATTAACCTACAGGTTCCACAAATTCTTTGGTTTTTCAGCATTTGTATATTTGAACCCTTTCCAACAATAACTGTATGATTTTTAGATCCATCTTTTTACACTGAGGACAACTGAGGGACTCATATGCAACTATTACAGAAGGGTCACACACTCACTGATGCTTCAGAAAGAAAAACAATGCATTTAAGAGCCGAGGGGTGAATTTAAAAATCAGGGTAAATTTAACTTAGTTTGTCTTCTGGGAAACATGTAAGTATCTTCTGTAGCTTCTGAAGGGCAGTACTAAAAAAAAAAAAGATATTTAGGCAAAATAAGAAAAATGTACAAATCTTCATTCTGTTCAAAAGTTTTCACTCCCCGTCTCTTAATGCATTGTGTTTCCTTCTGGAGCACCGGAGGGCGTTTAAATAGTTGCAAAGGCCCTCAATTGTGCTCAGTGTGAAAAGATAAATCTCGAAATCATAGAGCCGTTGTTGGAAAGGGTTCAAATACACAAAAATGCTGAAAAACCAAAGAATTTGTGGGACCTGAAGGATTTTTCTGAATATAAGATTATGTATATTATGTTATCATCCAAAATTTTAAGAATGTTGTATGGTATATATTTGCTTAAATCACCTAACCCTACATCTAATGCAAGTATTTAACCCAAAAGCTTAAAATTCTGGTAGTTAACTGTGTTTATCTTTTTTTCAGTATGTAAAGAGATCAACAATGAAGCCGCCCAGACTCTTCTGACCATTGGAAATACAGCTCAGATGATCCAGACTTCAGAAATGCCCTCTACAAGTAAGAATACCTTTATGATTTAACCCTCTTGTTTGCTTCATTTCAATTGAACACTTTTCTTCAAATCAAATTTGAAATCTTCATTAGATGGTTGATTGATCAAAATCTTTTTCAGGCGAAAATAATTTTGTTGAACAGTCAAGCATACATGAAGAAGTCATCCATGACATTACAGAAACAGCCGTCACATCTGGTTCTTCTATAAGCTGCGAGTCAGAGACAAAACTTGATGTTGAACTTTCAAGTTGTGAAACTCGTATTCCAGAACCTTCCGCTGAAGAAGTCCCCACCCAGAATGAGGAACCTATCAAATCAAAGACAACTGATGATCATCCTGCTCCCATTCAACATGAGACGCAGCTTCCACTAAGCAAAAGAGGTCGATTCTCCAAACCCAAACCCGATATTGGTCAAGGTCTGAGAAACAGAGAAGTTCCACAACAGCAAATCTGTCCAGAACTTGTCACAGGTTCTCTCTCTAAGGGTCCTTCTTCCACAGAACAGGAAAAAAATGAAACACAACAGATTCAAGAAGACTCTGTTCCTGTGCATCACCTGCGAGACTCCTCTACCATCGATCCTGAGGTACTACAGCCAGATATATCATCTGAAAGAAGAGAAGACAGTCCTAAAGTCATTCCTGAAAGAGTGACTAAAGAAGATAATGGATCTGTCTCATCTCTGAAGAGGAAGAATGAAGATATAATCACAGAGGAAAATATAAAAGAACAAGCAGAGGCAGGATCAGAACCACAGCTGACTAAAAGGTATTACAAGTCTGATTTTTGTGATTTATCTTCAGCAACGTTTCAGATTTCACAATGTAAGACATTTATGTGTATTTGTCTAAAAATGGCTGTATGTTGTGTGTTTCAGTGTGAATGAGTCTCAGAGCATATCAGATGGGACCTCTAAACCTGTCAGGAGGTACCGTGGACCCAAACCTAAACCAAACCTGACTCAGACATCCAGACGCACACAGACACAACATAGCACAACATCAACCACAACAGGTAAGACAACAAAAAAACCGAGCTACTATTATCTATTATCGGCCTATATTTTTTTTAATGTTTATATTTTGCGCATATATATATATATATATATATATATATAATTTTTTTTTCATATATTTACATTTTTAATTTCATTACTGTAATGCAATTAAAAAAATATATATATATATATATTTATTTATTTATTTATTTATTTTTATAAAAATAATTAAGATCAGGTTAAATTTAGCCTACTTTATTTTAATTTTAAGAAGATTAAATTCAATTTTAAAATTTAAATAAAAATCAGGTTCATTTTTAATATGCAACACACACTGCTGTTCAAAAGTTTAGGATCAGATTTGAAACGGTTTGCACAAAAATACAGAATGAAAACTGTTTTGTATTTTAATATTTTTTACAATATGATTTATTTCTGTGATACAAAGCTGAATTTTCAGCATCATTACTCCAGTCTTTAGTGTCACTTGATCCTTCATTCTAATATGCTGATTTTTTTTATCAATGTTGGAAACAGTTGTGATGTTTAATATTTTTTTGGAACATGTTGGATACTTTTTTCAGGATTCTTCGATGGATAAAAAGTTTGAAAGTACAGCTTTTATTTTAAATAAATTAAATAGATTTAAATAGATTCTAACAATGTCAAACAAAGTCTTTACTATCACTTTTTATCCATTTAACACATTAACTAATTTAAAAAAGAAAGAAAAAAAATGACTGACCCCAAATCTTGAACAGTAATGTATATTGTTAAAAAGATTTCTATTTTGAATAAATGCTGTTCTTTTGAATGTTTTATTCATAAAATATTCTTGAAAAACGTTTCACAGGTTCCAGATGACTGAAGAAAATTCAGCATTGCATCACAGAAATAAATTATATTTCAGTCTATTAAAATAGAAAACCATTATTTTAAATTGCAATAATATTTCACATTATTACAGTTTTTTTCTGTATTTTTGATTAAATAAATGCAGCCTTGATGACTGTAAGAAACTTATTTAAAAACATAAATCTTACCGATCCCAAACTTTTGAACAGCAGTGTATATGTTAATATATATTTTTAAATAATCTATTTTTATGTTTGCATATGTTTCCTTGCAGTATTAATTGAGCATCCACCTTCCATGACCACTTTCACTAAAAGTCCTGAAGAGGGTGCTGTACTTATCACAGAACTTGATGTATCCAAAAGTGCAGCTCAACAAGAGCTGGCATCATGCATTGAATCAGCAGAGGTAAGACTAGTTAGTTAAATTTGAATTGAAGAATTATTATAATAACGACATCAGAATACTTAAATATAATTTGTTATGTCTGTAATTTAGACGGTCAAAGATGTCACCCCTCCAGTTGTTTCTGAAAACGTGTCCAGACAGAAAACTGTGGTCACGTTGGATGAGAACAATAGAACCGATCCTGTGAAACATCCTGGAAACGCATGTGCTGAGCCCACGCCTGAGGAACCTGTGTTTATACTGTCTCTCACAGAAATCCCACCCACTTTAGATGAGGTGGCAGGCTTTAGGAAAGAGCCTCTCCCATCTGCAGCAGCATCTGAGTCGCATTCTCATGGTCAAAGGTACACTTTGCTTTAAACTGTTATCTGATGCTATAAAACACTCAGAGAGAGCTACATAAACATTAGGAGGATGTTATTAAAAATGTTTTGTCCTTGTTTCTCTTGGTTGAGAATTTGCCAAATGCGGATTTGATTTAAATTCTGTCAATAATTACTCACCCTCATGTCGTTCCAAATCCGTAAGACGTCTTCATCTTCAGAACACAAATTAAGATAATTCTGATGAAATCCAAGAGCTTTCTGAACTGCATAGACAGCAACACAACTGACACGTTCAAGGCCCAGAAAGGTAGTAAGGACATTGTTAAAATAGTCCATCAGTGACAGTGACATCAGTGGTTCAACCTTAATTTTACAAAGCTACCAGAATATATTTTGTGTGCAAGAATATTTTTTTGGGTGAAGCTATACCTTTAAGTCTAAACCGTTCACTTACTTGCAAATGTTTTCATGTTCTACCTTTTGTGTTTGATTATTTTTTTCCTCATTCCTTTTCATTTCAGTGCTAGTGAGAGCAGAGAGGTATCTCACCTTCTGATCACAGACGCTTTAGTTCCTGTCTCAGAGGATGAGGAAAAGAAAAGTGAACAGAGGGTTGTGGACAAATCAGCGAAAGGACAATTGAAACGCAAGATACCAGCCACCACATCTCAGGAGGTAAAAGATGCATCTTGACTTGATCCTGAATTTAAATTTCCTGATAATTTACTCACTCTCATGTCATCCAAGACATGTTCTTCTTTCTTCAGTCGAAAAGCAGCCCTTTGAAGCTGCATTAAAACTGCAGTTTGGACCTTCAACTTGTTGGCCACCACTGAAGTCCACTATATGGAGAAAAATGCTGGAATGTTTTCCTCAAAAACCTTAACTTCTTTTCAACTGAAGAAAGAAAGACATAAACATCTTGGATGACATAGGGGTGACTAAATTAACAGGAAATTTTAATTCTGGTGTGATCTAATCTGTTAAGCACTACAAATGCTAATATGTGACTAATAGTGAGGCTATTTCCTTCCTAGAGTACCAAAGAGGAGAGTCAGGCAGAACATCATGGTGAGAACATTTTCAGCACATCATTATACTCTGTAAATGAGCATATATGGGACAGATTTAACATCTGTTCATGGATTGCACTACCCTGTAACATAATTTTGTTATGTGTTAGTAGTGGAAGGATTGGAAAGCCTTGTGGCTGAAGGGTCTGGTGTTGATCAGGAACATCTGGAGAAGAAAAGAAAACTACCTGAGAAAACCAGGAGAGGTAGAGGAAGATTTTTGAAAGTTTTATTTGCAAAAATACAGTAAAAACAGTAATATTGTGAAATGTCATTATAATTTAAAATAACTGTTCTATTTGAATATACATTTGAAGTCAAACGCTTAAATGCACCTTGCAG
Source organism: Garra rufa (assembly GCF_049309525.1). Classification (NCBI taxonomy): domain Eukaryota; kingdom Metazoa; phylum Chordata; class Actinopteri; order Cypriniformes; family Cyprinidae; genus Garra; species Garra rufa. Next base: position 32,961,786 of record NC_133379.1, read on the forward strand.
AACCAGCAAAACTATTTTACCAAATAAAGAGGGGTCATACAAAATGCATGTTATTTTTTATTTAGTACAGACCTGAATGAGATATTTCACATAAAAGATGTTTACATATAGTCCACAAGAGAAAATAATAGAAAATGATGCTTCAGAAGGAAGCATGATGCATTGAGAGCCGAGGGTGAAAACTTTTGAACAGAATGAAGATGTGTACATTTTTCTTATTTTGCCTGAATATCATCTTTTTTTTTTCACTTAGTACTGCCCTTCAAAAGCAACAGAAGAAGATACATGTTTCCCAGAAGTCAAAAATAAGTTAAATTTACCTTGGTCTTCAAATTCAAAACGTTTTCACCCCCAGTTCTTAATGCATTGTTTTTCCTTCTGAAGCATCAGTGAGCGTTTGAACCTTTTGTAATAGTTGCATATGAGTCCCTCAGTTGTCCTCAGTGTAAAAAGATGGATCTCAAAATCATACATTGTTGACTAAATAATTTGTGGGACCTGAAGGATTTTTCTGAAGAACAGAAGGCAGTTCAATTGTTCAGGACAAACTAGAGCCTCATAAAACAAAAAACAAAGCTATGGATCATTCAGGTGACAACAACACAGTATTAAGAATCAAGTGTATGTAAACTTTTGAACGGGGTACTTTTTTTTTTTTAATTCAATTATTATTGTTTCTTATTAACTATATAACATATTTTATGTGAAATACCTTATTCAGGTCAGTACAAAAAAAAAATAATAACATGCGTTTTGAATGCTCCCTCTTATATTGGTAAAGTTGTACGTAAACTTTTGACTTCAACAGTATTTTAAAATGTAATGGCAAAGCTGAAATTTCAGCATCATTACTCCAGTCTTCAGTGTCACATGATCCTTCAGAAACCATTCTAATATGCTAATTTACTGCTCAAGAAACATTTCTGATTATAATCAAAACTGAAAACAGTTGTGCTGCTTCATGTGGAAACATACCTTTTCATACATGTCTTTAATTTAATGCACTTTCTTCTGTGTTTAGCAAAGCTCCAAGTTAAACCCATCACCGTTTCACGGAGAAATGCTCAAGGCGTTGATGCGAAAGAGGACACAGCAGCGCTCTCTTCAAAACAGACTATCTCATTACCCATTTCAATACAAGAGACGAGATCAGTGCCAGAGCAAACTGTGCCTGCTGTCATTTCATCAAAGGATGACTCAATATCAGCCACCATCTCAAACAAAGAAGCAACTACAGACCATTCAGCAATCAGTGACAATACTTGTTCACCTTTGACTGAAGAGTCTGAAGGCATCATAGTAAAAGTGGGCCTCTCAGACAAAGAAACAGTTGAGTTGGCTAGTGGATCAGACTCGCGAAGTGTCAGTCAAATCACGCCTTTTGCCACAAGTGGGCCGCTTACAAGGTGAGTGGCTCTAAATTGTTTGTCTGAAGCAAATTGTGAATTTAAAAGTCTGCTAAAATGGCCTAATATTACCAAATTGGATGATGTTGAGTTTTAAAATATTAATAACTCTCCATTGCAGTGTATTGATATTGGCTTTGATTTTTAACCTAAGAAACATGCTTTAGATATATATGATTCATTTTTCTTCATTTCAATGTTTTCTATAGACCTGGTAGAAGACCCAAAGGCTTCCTGTCATTCATTTCTTCTAAAACTACACAAGGACCCCAAGCAGCTCCTCGAGGGGCCAAACCAGGCCCCCAAAAACCAACAGTCAACGCCGTACGTCCTGAAAGAAAACGGATGGCTGCCGGTCCTGTTACCAATGCAGCAAACCCTGGCTTAAAGCGACCCTCGCCAACCCCTGCTTCCACCACAGCATCTGTCATCCAGGTATCACACGGTCACATTTCAGTATTTTTATGACTTCGTTGTATATTTGTATTAATAAAACTGTATTCAATCTCTCTACTCAGCAGAACTCAGATGAAGAACCCACAAGTGTCTCCAAGTACTTTTTCAGTGATATCTTTACTGAAGTTGATGAACTGGAAGATATGGATTAAGGCCAGAGGCTGGAATAACGAACCAGGCACTAAACTAAACAATCAGGAATATAGTTTGAAATCATTTGGATTTATAGATGTGTGAATATGTGTTTTAACCAGGATGCTTTTACCAAGAAGAACCACACCTGAAGAGATGCAGCGAAAACGTACCTCAGTAACTTAGTCCATGTAATGTCTTTCGTGTTATTATATTTTAATTTAAGGATAATTAAGTATTAATTCACTTATGTTTTTGATACAGTCGGACTCCTCGTGATGTAAAGTTGTATTACAATTCATGTCTGATCTGAGCCTAACTGAATTTTTTTCTCATTTCTTTTACATCACTTGCTTTTTTTTTCAAGTGACTTTTCTTAATTTATTTTTTAAGAGCCTCCATTTTAAACAAGCACTGTCCTGTTTTCAGCTCATGCTGTCTGCGTGTTGGATTTTAGCATTTCTCAACATTATTTGTAGCATTTTTAGACTCCGCTTTTAGTCATCAAGCCTAGCCTTTGTTCAGTTTTATGCTGTTCATATTTGCATTTCATGTTTACAAATGTTCTCAAGCAAATGTTTAACTTGTATATCTTTGTAAATATGTTAATAAAAAAATTTACAGTATGTTGTAAAGGTTGAATTTCAAACAATTTCAACAATCTGTCTGAATATATGAGACATAATTTATATTTAAAAATTATGAAGTTAATCATTAGATTCATAAAATTGTAAATAATGCTAATGCACACTACCAGACAAAAGTTTTTAAACGGTACGATTTTTAATGTTTGTAAATAAGTCTGTTCTGCTCACCAAGCCTGCATTTATTTGATCCAAAATATAGCCAGTAATATTGTAAACAATTTTTACTATTTTAAATAACTGCTTTCTATTTAAATATATTTTAAAATGTAATTTATTCCTGTGATCAAAACAAAATTTTCTGCATCACACCAGTCTTCAGTGACGTGATCCTTCAGAAATCTTTCTGATATGCTGATTTGCTGTTCAAAAAACAATTTTGTTTAGAATTATTATCAATATTTAAAACAGTTGAGTATTTTGTTTTTTATTTTTTGATGAATAGAAAGATTCAAAGATTTTCCAAAGATTTATCTAAAAAAAAAAAAAAAGCTTTTGTAACATACGCCATTCAAAACTTTGGAGTCAGTATTTTTATTTCTCTGTTCATTAAAGAAATCTGAGAAAATTATGTTTTCAACTTAATAATAATACATGTTTTTCGAGCAGCAAATATTAATGTTAGAAGGATTTCTGAAGGATCATGTGACTGGAGTAATGATGCTAAAAAATCAGCTTTGAAATCACAGAAATAAATTACATTTTAAAATATATTTAAATAGAACAGTTATTTTAAATAGTAAGTTTTTCAGAATTGTACTGTTTTTGCTGTACTTTGGATCAAATAAATAGAGGCTTGGTGAGCAAAAGAGACTTTAAAAACATTAAAAATCTTACTGTTCAAAAACTTACGACTGGTAGTGTGGTAGTAACTTATTGTAGCTACCTTGTGTGAATAAGTATATGAATATCATGCTTTAACTGCACAGAAATATGAAAACAAAAAATGGAATAGCAATTGAATATTTAAGAGGTCCGGACGTTCTTTCTTTATGAGTTTATGAGTTTAAATAAAGTGCTGTATTTTGATTCTTGAACTTTGTATTTTAAAGACAACGTCCGTTAAAGTTTTCCAGTGGGTTTTTTTTCTTCCCTTTTTCTTCGAGAGTTGTTCGACAACCACAGCTCGCTTACGTTATTATCATGTGGTGCCTGTTACTTTTCTCAACGCGGGTCAGAATGAACCAATCACAGTCGTCTGTGTTTACAGCGTAAGGGTTTTAAAAATGCTTTTACAAAGATTACTCGTGCGAGTTTCGATTTGTAATTTTCAGCTATTAATACTCAGAGTTAATGGAATCAAACGATAATTCGTTTTATTTGGCAGATGTTTCCAACGAGCCAAAAAATATTCCGAGATTCGGATGCATTTCAGTGAAATATTCGTTTTTTGAACCGTCATACGCCCCCTTGCGTGACTAAACCTTTTGTGTCACTGGAAAACATTTTCAACAAAAGTTATTTTCACTAAATCACAATAATGGTGGCGCTGTTTCAGTGAGTGTTCAAAACTTCAAGCGCCACCCCTATCACTAACTGGGAAAAACACACCCTATTATCCATAGTTGTTGCAACATGTCCAGTAGGATTTTATACTAATGGCGCCTTTAAGATATATATTTAAGCATTTGGAACGGGATATATGATTATTTTAATGCAGTAGTTGAGTTAGCCGCTTTGGTTGGTCGCTTGAGTTGGGATTTTCAACATAAAGCAATCATGTTCTGCAGAAACCAAACTTCCAGAGCCACTGTGGCCCGTGGATCCGCGATGGAGATGGAGGTAAAGAGAGGCCGATTCCGCCTAAGCGTACTAGAGGATTCCGCACAGGTGAGCAGCCGCCGCACCACACCTGCGCAGGCGCAGATCAAACACAAACCTATCACAACACTACTGAAAAGATACATTTATTGCTCAGAAGTTGCTCATTCATATCCCAGGAGACCGAATAGAGTTAGTTCTTAAGTTATGGTTTGTATTTATGTGAGCTTTACCTCAGATGTTTTCGCAAATTGCTTTAGGTGACATAAACGAGACAATTACGTACAGTAGGAGTAATATATATGAAAATAAATGGCTGAAGTTTCCATTAGATCTCCATTTAATCTCATTGATATGATAAGAGTTCTGTGTCTGTTGAATTGTGCTCTTAAATTATGATTTATTGTCGTATTATGTAATAATCTATTGCATGAAGTCACCTTGCATTATGCCATGTTGCATTCATCTTATGGTAGTATACTTCCATTTGCAAAAAATCCAGGGGATTTTTTTTTAAATAATAATAAAAAATAACATTCATTATAGCAACACTCTCATTTGTATCTGTTTATATTTCTCCAAAGTAATTTGTAGACAAAGAGGCAAATTATCCATAATAACTAAGCATTCATTCTAAGCAATACTTCATTACTTCATGCTCTCAATTCCATGACATTATATATACCATCTTTTATGACTAAACAATGGCAATGACAGTTTTATTAGGCCAGTTATTCCAGGCAGGATTTTAGAGTTGTGAGAATTAACCATTTTAATGTGGAAACAGACAAAAGCCTGTTGAAACCGTTCTCAGACATAGACATGACCCTGAGGGAATTTCAAGTCAATACACAATGCTCGCTGTCATCGGAGCGGACACGCATTGAGCAAGCGCCAGCATGCTTTAGCCTACTATTAGTAAGGGAATAACAGTTTAAGAGCAAATGCATGCGTCCTATTGTTTGGAAGTATGCCAAGATCAATCTTTAGTAAGTGTTTTAGTATAATTGAACGTTTATAGGGATTGTTCACCATTCATTTAGGACCGCACTGCTCCAAAATGACAAAAAGCATGATAAAACAGACAGTTATTAACTTGCACAGTCTATTTCAAGCTTTTCTAAAGCAGTAAAAAGAAGAAATCTTGCATCAGTGCATCAAATAGTGACAGTGTTTTCAATACTGATGAAGTCTTTCTTTGAATGCACAATTGAGAATTAGACAATGTTCTGTCAAATGCAAAATTGTGCATTATAAATCACACTGTTGGGGATCACTGAACTTTCACGTTTAAGCATAAAAGATTCTTTGTTCCCAAATCAAAATCCACCACCATTGCATGAAGTTTGCAGCATGAAGCTGGAAGGTCACATCGTGAACCCAAAGCACAACCGTTATCAGTTTGCCATCCATATCAGCTCCTAATGTCCATATTATCTAATCGTTATGTTAGATTCTTTGACACATATTCAAATGCGACTTGAGGACCGTGTAAATTGAAAATTACATTAATAAATTCTCAATACTTTCATTCAATTGATTTTTTTTTTTATCAGTAATCCATTTGTATCTGCTGGAAATACCCTTGTATTTCTTATTTATTAACAACTGTATGCTCTTATTTGTTTTAATCTTCAAACGGACACTTAGATTGCTCTCTCTTACGTAACTGTGGTTTTTTACGTCACTGTTGAGAGGATGTGAACAGATTAAAGGGGTATTTTACTGACCGACTGTATGCCAACAATAAACGGCGAATGAATTCAGAGATCGAAAACAAACAGAGGGTTTTGTTGTAGCGCTGTTTGCGTTTGACTTTGTTTCTCTTGCTGGCTAAATGTTTTCAGAGCTTTCCTCTGCTTTTGCATAGTGTTTGGTTGTGTGTGACCAGACGTGAGCTGCGGTTTGTATGAATGCAAACATCGTGGCAGATTGGGATGAATCTCTAAAGAATCAAAAGAAAGAATTAGGGGTATTAAATAGTGTTATTTTATTATTATTTATAGGATACACTACTAGTCAAAAGTTTTTGAACAGTAAGATTTTTAATGTTTTTAAAGAAGTCTCTTCTGCTCACCAAGCCTGCATTCATTTGATCTGAAGTACAGACAAAGCAGTAAATTTTAAAAATATTCTTACTATTTAAAATAACTGCTTTCTATTTGAATATATTTTAAAATGTAATTTATTCCTGCGGTCAAATCTAAATTTTCAGCATCATTACTCAGGTCTTTATTGTCACACGTTCCTTCAGAAATCATTCTAATTTGCTGATTTGCTGTTCAAAAACATTTTTTATTATTATCATTATCAAAATTTAAAACAGCAAATTTTTTTAACAGAGTACATTTTTTCAGGATTCTTTGATGAATAGTGATATCCAAAGATCAACATTTATTTGTAACATTAAAAAAAGCTTGGAGTTAGTATATTTGTTTTCTATTTCAGATAAATGCTGTTCTACTGAACTTTCAACCTAAAAAAACTCACTCTTTTTTTTTTTTTTTTTTTGAGCAGCAAATCAGAATATTAGAATGATTTCTGAAGGATCATATGGCTGGGGTAATAAAATCACAGGAATAAATTACATTTTAAAATATATTTAAATAGAAAGCAGTTATTTTAAATAGTAAAAATAATTCCAAGTTGTACTGTTTTTGCTGTACTTTGAATCAAATAAATGCAGGCTTGGTGAGCAGAAGGGGTTTCTTTAAAAAACATTAAAAATCATACAGTTCAAATACTTTTGACCGGTAGTGTACAGTATATTAATATTTAGAGATTTTATATTTATTTTTTCAGTTTTCATTTAATTCATTTTATTATTTGCTTTAAATTTTTAATCTATATTTGTTTCAGTTTTAGTAATTTTAGTACTTATTGTTTTAAATTATTCATCTAATATTTTTTTATCAGTTATAGTTTCAGTTAAGAATACAGCACTGCTATAAAGAGAGTTATTTTAACTATTGTTTATAGTCAAATTGTATTAATTTATTAAAATGCTACTAACAAGTTTAATTTATGCACAATTCCACAAGCGAGTTAATTCAAGTTAGCTGGGCATGTGACAATATTAACCCCATGTAACAACACGTCTAATGCTGATCTATACAAAAGGCTTAACATACTTACACAAATACCCTGTAGCACGTTCTAGAACTAAAGCTTTATCTTAAATTAACTTAAATACATGGAACAAAAGACATGGTTTTGGGGTGCAGGGCTTATCCTGTACGTTTTTGACAATGAAATCATATGATGTGGGTCATGAACAAACTCTAAGCCACTGAAAGTGCTGGGAGGTGATTTTAAGCAGATCTTAAATAAGTCCATAAAGTAGATCCCTATATATATATAATACATTTATTATTCACAAAAATAGTAAAATGTGTCATTTATAAAGAGCATAACATATATCTATTTAAACTTCCAACCAACCAGGATAAAACTTTTGCCGTTTTTCGTTTTAATATGCATCGGACGGTCAGTAAATGGTTGTGATTGTTCATTCTTCATTTCTTTGCAGGACTGTGAGGTTCAGAGACGAATTGAGAGGGAGGTGAGGATCAGAGAAGGGGCCTGTAAGCTTTTAGCTGCATGTTCTCAGAGAGATCAGGCTCTGGAAGCTTCCAAGACTCTCCTCACGTCAAACAGCCGCATACTGGCCCTCATGACCCAGCTGCAGCGCATGAAAGAAGCCCAGGCCATGCAGAGAGCAGGACGGAGGTATATCATGGAGTCACTGGGTTGGGGACTGAATAGATAGCACATGACTAGATAGCGACTTGGTGTGTCATACAAATTGTGCTCCTCAGGCCAACTGAACAATTCTCAACTCGCAATTCATTTAGTTTGGCATAATTATGCAAGCCTGTTGGATTAAAAAAAAACTTTCTATCTGACAATTTGGACTTTTTTCTCACACTTTTCACAGAATTTATTGAAAAAAAGTTTTTTGTGGGAGGCAAATTCAGAATTCTGAGAAAAAGAGTCTGCGAGATATAAGAATTGCGAGATATAAACTTAAAATTGCAAGATATAAACTCAGAATTCTGACTTTTTTTTTACATCTTGCACTTTTAAATTTGTATCTCACAATTCAGACTTTTTTCTGTGAACTCTGAATTGTGACCCTGGACCACAAAACCAGTCTTAAGTCGCTGGGGTATATTTGTAGCTATAGCCAAAAATACATAGTATGGGTCAAAATTATTGATTTTTCTTTTATGTCAAAAATCATTAGGAAATTAAGTAAAGATCATGTTCCATGAAGATTTTTTGTAAAATTCCTACTATAAATATATCAAAATGTAATTTTTGATTAGTAATATGCATTGTTAAAAACTTAATTTGGACAACTTTAAAGGTGATTTTCTCAGTATTTAGATTTTTTTGCACCCTCAGATCCCAGATTTTCAAATAGATGTATCTCGGCCAAATATTGTCATATCCTAACAAACCATACATCAATAGAAAGCTTATTTATTGGGCTTTCATATGATGTATACATCTCAGTTTTGTAAAATTTAACCTTATGACTGTTTTTGTGGTCCAGGGTCACAATTAGTTCTTGGAAGTCTGTTGCATTTTTCTGCCATGGAATTGACCTTATGCACGGAGCGTTCTTTAGAACTTCCGCATAAAGATAAGCCAGCTCATAAACTTCCGCTGAAGCTCATTTTCTATGTGCTATATATTAGGTGGACACTATTGAGACTCATCTACTGCCTCGTTCTTATCAGAAACTGAGAAAAATTATAATTGCAACATTATAAACAATGTTAGCGGCATGAACATTCAGATTCATATTATTTAACAACATATAATTTAAATGCGGAGCCTGGCAATCCCGTACTCTCTGTATCTGCACAGTTGTACATTTAAATGCTGACAGCTAAACACTATCACAACGTGTTTCGTTAACTAGCTAGCGATACTTCTCTTCAAGGACATCTTAATCGTATTCTTGATAATCACTAATTTGCCTTCATAGTCATGAACACATTTTTAAAATCTTGCAATATTTTAAAGCCTTTTTTATTTTCTAACTCTACAGCTGTGAAATAAAATGTAGGCTACTTCAAGGACTCACTTTTCATTCATAAAAACCGCATCGGAAAAAAATTACTTTTCACGGAAAACAACGTCTATTTATGGAATTACTCATATAACCAATAGATGGCAGCAGAGGATTATTTATTTTTTGAAGCTGACTTTTAAAATCCCTATATATTTCTCAAGACGTCTTGCTTTTCGATTTATTATAAAATTACTAGTATAATAAATTGTAGTACTTATGTGTATATATATATATATATATATATATATATATATATATAGTGTATAGCAAGTGCAGAAAGTCATTAAGCTTACACACAAACAGCCAATAAAGATGAATTATTTAAATACTAATATATAGTTCACTACAAATACATTAAATATTGATGGTATAATAATTAAATAATGCACTCAATATGAATCAATATGAATTTGAAATATTTTATAAAATTTAATAACTATCTTTTAAGTTTTATCTTGAACTGTAAAAGCTATTTAATAGCCTATATTTAACCAACACAAACTTGCTACTGCTGTAGTTTTGTTACTGTGAAATTAGTCTGAATCATTTAAGCTCTTTTTTTGACATCAGCTTGTCATTTGTTTGGTCTGGTTATTACTGTCAATCATAGCAATGACTCGCGCATATTTAGCCGATTTACTCGCGTATTTTTTTAAACTGGCATTTGTCATTCTTGAAATGGTGTACATGGACGTTTGGTCCTCTTAGACAAACAACACTTTTCTTTGATTGTGAATGGATTATGTAGAGAAAACGAACAGTGCGCTCATTTTACGGCACAGTACAGTTGACCGGAAATGACTTAGCTGGCTTGAGTAAACAAGGAAGTAATTCGTGCATATGGTCAATTAAAAAGGTAATTTGCAGCCTTTTATCTCACAGTTTTGGCTTTTTTCCTTACAATTGTAAGCTTATATCTGACACTTCCAACTTCTCAGAATTGTGGGTTGGAATTGTGAAGTCTCATAATTGCAACACTTTT
>NC_133379.1:32972749-32999899 GCF_049309525.1 Garra rufa
ATATATATATATATATATATATATATATATATATATATATATATATATATAAAAACAGATAAGGATAATAAAGATATAATTTTGATGAACTGTGGGAATTGTTTTCTTGTGAGTCTACTTAAAATGTTACCTATGTAGCAGTGTTAATTATGACAGCAAATTTTGATTTAGTCTTAGTCAGTCTTTTGACTAAAATACCATTTAGTTTTAGTCATATTTTAGTCATCTAAATGTGTTTTTGTTTTAGTATAGTTTTGGTCGACTAAATATCGTACGATTTTTGTAGGTTTTGTAAATTACCCATTAGATTTCAGCTGACTAAATCTACTGTAGATTTAGTCAGCTGAAATCTAATGGGTAATCTACAGTGAAATGCATTTATTAAGCATTTCTCTAAAATGACCAAACTCATTGTATAGGTTTTTTTATTAAGGTTTTATCATGATAGATTTAACTGCTGTGACACTCAACATGCCTTTATATTAAAATGAAATAAAACCACTTCTCATAAAGAAATAAGAACATAGTCTTCTTTTCAATGAGTTCATGAAATGCCAGAGAATAAGCTAATCGACTTTTGCGCTGCTTCGGTGTCTGCGCTCGTAAACCGGAACGCATTGAGTTCTCTTTTGCATCGTAAAATTTATCCATATGTCTTCTCTTCTCTTACTCCTAGATATTGACATTTTTTGGATGTTTTATGAGACTTGTGGCAAACGCTTACGTCCCACCGGATAGATCAGTTCAAGTTTATGCATCTTGACAAAAATGTCAATAGATTTTCGTCAGTTTTTGTCATTCAAAATGAGTTTTCGTTTTGTTATATTCTCGTTTTTGTTGGAGGAAAAATGTTGTTGACGAAAATTATTTGTCAACGACATTAACACTCCTATGTAGGCAGCTTACTATATTTAAATCAGTCACTGATCCATTGATTGAATGTTTTTAGGTCATCTGATGGTGGGCCTGGTGATGAGCGATTACCTTGTACTGGAAAAGTAGCCATTTCAAGTAAGGATACACACACACACACACACACACACATGTTTGTTTTTGTGAATTGTGGTGACATTCCATAGACTTAATGGTTTTTATACTGTACAAATGATATTTGCTATCACCCTACACCTTCCCTACACCTAAACCTAGCCCTCACAGGAGACTGTGCATATCTTTACATTCTCAAAAAAACGTATTCTGTATGATTTATAAGCCTTTTGAAAAGTGGGGACATGGGCAATGTCCTCATAAGTCACCCTCTCCTTGTAATACCTATGTCATACCCATGTTATTACACAAATTTGTGTCCTGATATGTCACAAAAACAAACACACACACACACACACACACACACAGACAAATCAACAACGTACTATGCCACTATATTACTTTACTATACTTATCTTATTATTTCCTTTGATTTGTTAATTGTTTTTGTTTTTGCATTTGCTTGACTTATCGCAGATATTCGCATTCCTCTCATGTGGAAAGACTCTGAGTATTTTAAAAACAAAGGAGGTGAGTTTGACTAGTCTATTATGACCACAAAATCAGTCTGTTATTTCGCTGATTTTCTCCTTTTCTGTCTCTCTTTTCTCTATCCAGAGCTGCACCAGTGTGCCGTGTTCTGTTTGCTGCAAGTGGGGACAGAGATTCACGATACAGATCTCGTAATAGTGGACAGGACGCTCACAGACGTCTGTTTCGATGAACCAGTGATATTGTAAGATACTCTTTATTTACTTTCTTAAATCCCTCTAAAATTCAAGGACAAAATGGAAATGGTCCTCTCCAAAATGGTCTTTATTACACATTTTAAACTTTTCAAATTTAGTCTACGGTAGTCAACATTTGAAGTGGATCAAAAAAAGTTCCTCAAAGTTGTCCTAAGACAAGAACCGGTATTGTTTTGGTTTTAGGACAACTTTGATGGAAGGTTTTGATCCACTTCAAATGTTGACTACTGTATATTTCATTATGTCATATTCATTAGTTATAGTGGGTGATTAGTTTAGTTGTAAGATTTAGTTGTTGCCTGAGCAAATAAAGAAGTTATTAAAAAGAAGTACTTATTTTATTTTATATATTTTGGTAAATATACACTATCACTCAGAGATTTGGGGTCATTAAGATGTTCTTGAAAGAAATTTATTCTTTCAGTAAAAACAAATTCTTTGGTTTGTCAGCATTTTTGTGTATTTGAACCCTTTCCAACAATGACTATATGATTTTGAGATCCATCTTTTTTACACTGAGGACAACTGAGGGACTCAGCAACCATTACAGGAGGTTCAAATGCGCACTGATGCTTTAAAAGTAAACACGATGCATTAAGAGCCAGGGGTATAAACTTTTGAACAGAATGAAGATGTGTACATTTATTTAGCCTAAATATCATATTTTTTCATTTAGTACTGCCCTTCAGAAGCTACAGAAGGTAATTTTCCAGAGGATAAAATAAGTAAAATTTACCCTGATCTTCAAATTCAAAAAGTTTTCACCCCTGGCTCTTAATGTATTGTCTTTCCTTTTGAGGCATCAGTGAGCGTTTGAACCTTCTGTAATAGTTGCATAGGAGTCCTTCAGTTGTCCTCAGTGTGAAAAGATGGATCTTAAAATCATACAGTCATTGTTGGAAAGGGTTCAAACACACAAAAATGTTGAAAAAACAAAGAATTTGTGGGACCTGATGGATTTTTACTGAAAAAAAAAAACAAAAAAAACAGGCAGTTTAACTGTTCTGGACAAACAAGGGACTCATGAAAAAATATCTGTTGGATCAGTCAGGTAACAAAACAGTATTAAGAATCAAGTGTATGTAAACTTTTGAACAGGGTCATTTTTATAAATTCAACTATTATTTTCTCTTGTGGGCTATGTGTAAACATCTTTATGTGAAATATCTTATTCAGGCATTTCATGCATTTTGTATGTTCCCTCTTATTTTCATAAAATAATTAACATTTTGCAGATTCTGCAAGGTGTATGTAAACGCTTGACTTCAACTGTAAGGTGTTACTTTACTGTACTATTGCTACCAGAATTTATATTTTGCGGAAGGACACCATTTAATAACCTTGCTTTAAAAAGATATTTTTGGTTTAAATAAAAGCAATAAGGTAATCGAGGCATGCTGTATTGCGAAAAAGTCCCAGGACTTATAATTCACAATACAGCACTGCCTGTTTTTTTTATTTCAGAAACATTTTACAAAATCTTACAATCCTATACTTTTAAATGGTAGTGTATACATTTTAAATATTAATTTTTTTTAAATCTCTGTAACTAATATAAAATGTTAAAGCTCCTTTTTTAGTTCAGTTACCTTATTTCCTGTCTTTATAGCACTGACGTGCCTCCAGGCTTTGACCTGCGGGTGGAGCTCTACAGCTGTTGTGCGGAGGAAGAATTCAGCACAGGCTTTTCCACTCGAAGGCTGAGCCGGCTGGGAAGCGGCTCCAGTAAGAAGTTCATGGCAACTTTGGAAACAGCAGCTTCCTGTGGTTCCCACAGCAGCGGAACCGGATCGGGAGGGAGTTCCCCTGGAGGAGAATCTCCAGTTCTGCTTCCTGCTCTGTCTTTACGGTGAGAGGCAGTATATATGTCATTGCATACAATATATGCAGTTCCACATACCAAAGTGTTGTACAAACAGATACATGACACTGGGAGATTGTTAAACGTTGAAACGGTCTCACAGTTTGGCTGCGTTTGCCGAAACCAGTTCACATACAGAAACAAACGCATCCATAGTGATTGTCAGTAGAGACAGACACACCTTGATTGTTTATTTTCTTAACATATGGTCTGTCTGAGAAAAAGACCAAAAAAATGAAGGAGATTGATGGTGAGAGATGTTGAAACCAATGACATATTTTTAGGGTGAATCTCATGGAGCTTGTCAAAAACATATCTGGGTCATTTTTCATATTTAAAAGCATTTTATATTTCAAGTATCTATTTTTTTTTTTTCTTTTGAGAATATGTTGTGTCATTATGTTTATGAGAATAAAGCACCACTTAAAATAATTTCTTTTTTCATTCTTATTATTTAATTATTGTAATTGTAAAGTAATTATACATCATTATAGTTTTATTTATTTTACTGGCTGTATTCCTTGCCAATTTTAATAATAATAATTGCAACATATCTATCGAGAGAGGCCAGTTTTCACTATTAGATTACAGAATCATTACTGACTCTAAAATGAATTGCAACAAAAGAACCCATTAAGAATTTGTGCTTAGCTCATTAAAAAAAAAAAAAGAAAAGAAAAAGAAAAAACTTGGGATGGTACATTGGAATGGTATAAAAATCTAGCACATTTTCTTGACAAATATTTGCATAATATACTGTTCACACAAAATTGTCTTTGTTTCTTAGGTTTTTTTTTAATTCTGGGATGAAGTATGACCTAAACATGTTGTGTTGTTGTTTCACTTTATTAAAACTGCATCAGTCCTCTATTTTTTGTGTTTTTAAACTCAAAAAAGTGTCAGTTCTAAATGTTCTAAAAGCAGTTTCATCTGAACAGAACTGATTATTTTAAGTTCAAAACATTCTTTGTATAACATATACTACCAGTCAAAAGTTTTTTAACAGAAAGTTTTTTAATGATTTTTTAAAGGAGTATCTTCTGCTCACCAAGCCTGCTTTTATTTGATCCAAAATACAGCAAAAGCAGTAATATTGTGAAATATTTTTACTATTTAAAATAACTGCTTTAAACTAAAATGTATTACTGTGATCAAAGCTAAATTTTCTGCATTTTTAGTAAATATATAAATTATTAATATATGCCGATTTGCTGTTCAAGAAACATTTTTTGTTAGTATTATTATCAATATTTAAAACAGTTGAATAATTTTTTTCAGGATACTTTATAGACTAGAAAGATCCAAAGGTCAGCATTTATCTGAAATAAAAAGCTTTTGTAACATTATACACTATACCATTCGAAAGCTTCAAATCAGTGTAACTTTTTTTGGAAAATAAATTATAGAAATTAATACTTTTATTTAGCAAGGATGCTTTAAATTGATCAAAAGTGATAATAAAGACATTAATAATGTTACAAAAGATTTCTATTTCAGATAAATACTGTTCTTCTGAACTTTCTAATCATCAAAGAAACCTAAAGAAATTCTACTCAGCTGTTTTCAAAATAATAATAAAAGTGTTTTGAGCAGCAAATCAGAATATTAGAATGATTTCTGAAGGATCATGTGACTGGAGTAATGATGCTAAAAATTCAGCTTCGAAATCACAGGAAAAAATTACATTTTAAAATATATTCAAATATAAAGCAGTTATTTTAAATAGTAAAAATATTTCAAAATCTTACTGTTAAAAAACTTGCTCACAGAAGTCTTTAATTTAACTTTTTGTCCTCAGGGGCCCTAAATATCACCTCCTGGCCCACACATCTCTGTCTCTGTGCCACATACAGAACTCTTTCCGAACACATGACCTGACAATATCAGAAACGGGTAAGAAAACTCTTTATTTGACACTTATTTTAATGGAATTTTTCAGAACTTTTTAAACGGAGCCTATTATACATGAGTTTGTGTTTACATATTGAGTCCGTAAGTGAAAATGTGAATTAAATTTCTGAGAAATTAGATTTTGAATCACACATTTTCATTATGGGAATTAATCATTTGAACGATTTGTTTACTCAGACCGTACTGTATCTCTATGCACATAATAACATGTTTGTTTTTGAGCTTAATCTGTTTTTATCTCTATTTTAGAGGAATCTTCGTTCTGGTTGCCGCTCTATGGTAGTTTGTGCTGTCAGCTCGTGGCCCAGCCTCTCTGTATGACTCAAGTCGTTAAATGTGGAAAACTCAGAATTCGGGTTTGTGAAAGATGATGCATTATTGTAATTAAAAACAAATAATCAATACTTTCCAAATCCCTATTTACACACCTAGTCATGTGTTTTTGTACCCAAGTCAGAGTCCAATCCTGAGGACTGGAGAGACGTCTACTGTGTCCTGAGTGGGTCAGATTTAAAATGTTACCAGCAGCAAGACGATACAGACTCTTTAGAGACACCACTCTTCACTATTCCCATTAATAAGGTAAGGAGTATTAATACACTTCTCTCATAGAACAGTTGTAGTTTCATCTTGTAGTCAAAAGAGGGCCAAGTTGTTTAGTTCCAAATTGTCTATGATAATATTTGTGTTATGTGAGTTTTTTTCCAGTAAGAGGATAAGTAATCTGCAGCACGTGTTTTTAAATCCAGTGTTACAGCATATTTGGTTTTGTAAGTTGTTTACTACATTGACCCCACGTGCTACAACCTCTCAATTGTTGTGCAGTTGTAATTGTTGTTTACACCTGGTCTTGAAACCATGTTTTTGCGTACTTGCTTTAGGATACCCGTGTACGTGCCACAGAGAGAGATCCGGCTCTAAATACTCACAGTATTACTATAACAAACCAGGGTGGCGATGAGAGCGCATACACAATTCTCACGTATGCATCTGAAGACACACATAACTGGATGGAAGCCTTCTGGCAGCATTTCTATGACATGAGTGAGTACCAAAGTTCCAAGAATGCACAGAATCACCTTTAAAAATCACTTCAGCAGTGTCATAAAAGGTTACAAATCCATCCATCCATCCATCTACAGTAAGGAAAAAAAAATATTTGATCCCCTGCAGATTTTGTATGTTCGCCCACTTACAAAGAAATGATCAGTCTATAATTTTAATGGTAGGTTATTTTAACAGTGAGCAACAGAATAACAACAAAAAAATCCAGAAAAACGCATTTAAAAAAGTTATACATTGATTTGCATTTAATGAGTGAAATACGTATTTGACCCCTTTGCAAAACATGATTTAGTACTTGTTGGCATCACAGAGGTCAGATGTTTCTTGTAGTTGGCCACCAGGTTTGCACACATCTCAGGAGGGATTTTGTCCCACTCCTCTTTGCAGATTCTCACCAAGTCATTAGGGTTTTGAGGCTGACGTTTGGCAACTCGAACCTTCAGCTTCCTCCATAGATTTTCTATGGGAGTAAGGTCTGAAGACTGGCTAGGCCACTTCAGGACCTTCTTCTTGAGCCATTCCTTTGTTGCTTTGGCCTTGTGTTTTGGGTCATTGTCATGCTGGAATACCCATCCATGACCCATTTTCAATGGTTCTCACCCAAGATTTGATGGTACATGGCCCTGTCCCTTGTCCCTTTGATGCAGTGGAGTTGTCCTGTCCCCTTAGCAGAAAAACCCCCAAAGCATAATGTTTTCACCTCCATGTTTGATGGTGGGGATGGTGTTCTTGGGTCCATAGGCAGCATTCCTCCTCCTCCAAACACAGTGAGTTGAGTTGATGCCAAAGAGCTTGATTTTGGTCTCATCTGATCACAACACTTTCCCCAAGTTCTCCTTTAGATGTTCATTGGCAAACTTCATTCCAGCCTTGTGTAGGTCTACAGTCTTTTCCTTGACATCCTTGGTTAGCTCTTTGGTCTTGGCCATGGTGGGGAGTTTAGAATCTGATTGATTGATTGCTTCTGGGGACAGGTGTCTTTTTATACAGGTAACAAACTGAGATTAGGAGTACTTCCTTTAAGAAAGTGCTCCTAATCTCAGCTCAGCTGAACTGGGAGCATGTAACTTTTTTGAAATGCGTTTTTTTTTTTATTTTTTTGTTGTTATTCTGTCTTTTACTGTTAAAATAAACCTACCATTAAAATTATAGACTGATCATTTCTTTGTCAGTGGGCAAACGTATCAGGAGGGGATCAAATATTTTCCCTCACTGTATCTATCTGTCTAAAACAGAATGTTTTAAACTACAATTTTGATGTAAACTTTAACACCATTGTTTTTGCTGGCGTGCAACCGCTGGTATGTCTATGCGGAAATCCTAGCACGACATTATCACTTTGCAGGTTTCCTTATTGTTGGGACAGAAGAACAAAATTCCCTTTTTGACATGTGTGGTATGCAAACAACACTTTTGCTGCAATCACAGATAGACTTATTCTTAAAGATGCTGGTTCCCTACAATCAGGCTTAATTCTAAAACAGAGATGGGATCCCAGACCTGTTGTGTTCCCATAATGAGACCGGTTTTCTTAACTGCAACTTTAAAGTTGCGTTGGATAAAATTTTTCTTTCACTTTCTTGGAGTGTGTACTTGGCTGTGCATGTATTGCTTTTTTTCTCCTTGATTGTTTTTCCTCATAGTTTTGGTTAAACTTGGAATGACAGAATGAGTAGTTGGTTTGTAATTCTGCTTTTCTCTCTTCAGAAATTCAATTGATATTTTAACTTGCATGAACTGCATTAGACAAGTTAGACTAGGCTAACCAAGTTAGCACTGTACAGACAAGTTAGCCAGGCTAATTCCCCTTTTCTATACATCTAAGCATTAATCCATCCCATACTTGAGATTTATTATATTTAGAAAGAAATAACAAAAGAATGTTTTTCATTTGGTTCATATTCGTTGCTTGTTAAATTTGATTCAGCAACTTTTAAACTGCGTTCATTGGAAATCTTCCTCAAATGTATCTTAGACAGAACAAAGAACAATGGCAGACTTATTCAGCACTGCATTGCCCACATTCCTAAACATATAGGCCACTTGAAATACAACAAAGAGTGCAAAACTATCAAGAATGAGCGATTAGGAATGGGAGTGTTGCTTATATAACATAAAATCAGTATAGTAATACATCATAAGAAAGAGAAACATAAACAATTGTGGGTGGATTGTTAAAATAAGTGATCGTTAAAGATAATTTAGTGTACCATATTGAAATGAGTTCAAGATATGAGCTTCTGTTTCATCAGTACTGTTTATAGTGTACACATTATATATTGTCTTGTGTATTTGCTTAATATGGAGAGGCCATTTAGTAGTCAAAGTCCTGAAACTTCCACAGAATTTAACACAAAACCCAAATGAAAAAATGGATATGGTTAAAATAAGTGACAGTTTAAAGGTATTGCACTTTTAAGAATTTTTACACATGGCCTTAAACTTTGCAAGGAATCCAGCCTTGTTGTTTTAAAGTCAGGTTTTGAGACCTGTTAGGCTTGAAGGTGAAAGCTTAAACTAAATTTATTTACTCTTTGCATAACCGCTTTTTTAAGTTTCCTAGTGACTTAAAGCTGTAGTAAGCAAATACATCTTTTGTCCACAACACGCTTTTGTGGGTATACAGTGATTGCGACAGTTAGGATTCATTTGCGAGATTTTTTATTTTTCAACAATATGGCCTGAGAAAGTGATAAATTAATAAGAAGTTTTAACGAGGACATTCTGATGATCTCCTGATATGATAAACAAGATAATAACTCAAAAGTAAACATGCACAGGTTTGCGTTCATATTTGCATGTGCATGACCACTTTTTTGGGGTATGAGGAACTGATATGCCTAAAAGGACAGCGTTGTCATCACTGACATAAAAAACCTTATCAAACTGGATTTTTGCCTAATCGCTCTTAAAAGCAGATGAACTGATGAACAACAAGAACATGAGAAAAAAGTAAAACAATACAAAGCCAAAGTAGATCAGAAAAAGACAAAGAGTGTAAGAGATTATAAAATATTGTTAATTAAAATAATTTTACACCTACATAAACCAGTTCTGTAATAAATTCAAAAAAATAATTTGAAATGAACAGTTCATCTGAAAATTTAAATACTGTAATTATTATATGGCTTCTTTTCATCTGTGGAGCACAACAGATGAACGTTAGTCATATGGATGTTTGTTATGCAATGTGTTTTTTTTTAAGTGCGACTTGTCACGTACAATATATACCCTGCCAATATCTTTTGCCAGTTGTTAAGCCCTTAATGAATGTGAAATATTTTTTCTCTTTGTCAAAGTAACAAGAGGGGTTTTGAACTTGACAAGGAATGTTACTGAACATTGTAAATATTAGTGTCCCACTGGCTAATAAAATCAGATGTCACTCAGCTATGTGGATTTTGACATCCACCCAAAATGTTCTTTCACATATTGTCATCAAAGTATTCAAACAATGCCTGATTTTAAAGAAGTCTTGTTGTTGCAGGTGACTTTAACCTGCCGGAATGTTCCAGCTTATAGAGTTTCATTTTCTGGGGGTGTTGTCTTTACATCTTTCCTTTGTCTTCGCTCATAGTTCTGGCTGTACATTTATGTAATGTTGTTTACAACCCCTGTTCTTCTTCCAGAAGGACGAAGTCAATAATTACATACATACATATTACATATACTTGGAATGACAGAATGAGTAGTTGGTTTGTAATTCTGCTTTTCTCTCTTCAGAAATTCAATTGATATTTTAACTTGCATGAACTGTATTAGACAAGTTAGACTAGGCTAACCAAGTTAGCACTGTACAGACAAGTTAGCCAGGCTAATTCCCCTTTTCTATACATCTAAGCATTAATCCATCCCATACTTGAGATTTATTATATTTAGAAAGAAATAACAAAAGAATGTTTTTCATTTGGTTCATATTCGTTGCTTGTTAAATTTGATTCAGCAACTTTTAAACTGCATTCATTGGAAATCTTCCTCAAATGTATCTTAGGCAGAACAAAGAACAACGGCAGACTTATTCAGCACTGCATTGCCCACATTCCTAAACATATAGGCCACTTGAAATACAACAAAGAGTGCAAAACTATCAAGAATGAGCGATTAGGAATGGGAGTGTTGCTTATATAACATAAAATCAGTATAGTAATACATCATAAGAAAGAGAAACATAAACAATTGTGGGTGGATTGTTAAAATAAGTGATCTTTAAAGATAATTTAGTGTACCATATTGAAATGAGTTCAAGATATGAGCTTCTGTTTCATCAGTACTGTTTATAGTGTACACATTATATATTGTCTCGTGTATTTGCTTAATATGGAGAGGCCATTTAGTAGTCAAAGTCCTGAAACTTCCACAGAATTTAACACAAAACCCAAATGAAAAAATGGATATGGTTAAAATAAGTGACAGTTTAAAGGTATTGCACTTTTAAGAATTTTTACACATGGCCTTAAACTTTGCAAGGAATCCAGCCTTGTTGTTTTATCTATACATTTTCCTCTTCAGATGAAACTGAATTAGGGCTGGGCCGATAGACAATGCCAAACAATCCATCTGACTGACATCACAATGTTGAGCCGGCATGGGAGGAAAAATTCTATTTCAATGTATTCTCTTGCAATTATATCGCCTGATGGGTGAAGCTGTCCTTCAGTCTGCTGGTCCTGGCCTGGAGACTCCGCAGTCTCCTCCCTGATGGCAGCAGGCTGAAGAAGCTTTGCATTGGGTGGGTGGGATCGGCTGCTATGCAGAGGGCTTTTTTGGTGAGACGTGTGCTGTAGATGTCTTGGAGGGAGGGGAGAGGGACACCAATGATCCTCTCAGCTGCTCTGACTATGCTCCAAACCACACAGTGATGCAGCTAGACAGGATGCTCTCGATGGTTCCTCGGTAGAATGTGTACATGATGGGGACTGGTGCTCTTGCTCTTCTTAGTTTGCGGAGGAAGTAGAGACGCTGCTGTGCTTTCTTGGCCAGTGCAGTGGTGTTGTTTGTCCAGGAGAGATCCTCAGTGATATGCACACCCAGGAACTTGGTGCTGCTCACTCTCTCCACAGACGCTCCGTTAACGGTCAGAGGAGCATGCTGAATGTGCACTCTCCTGAAGTCAACAACAATCTCCTTCTCCACATTCAGAGAGAGATTGTTGTCTCCGCACCACGTGGCCAGGCGGCTCACCTCGGTTCTGTAGTTTGTCTCATCCCTGTTGCTAATGAGACCCACCACAGTCGTGTCGTCCGCAAACTTGATGAAGAGGTTGGAGCTGTGTGACGGAGTGCAGTCGTGGGTCAGCAGAGTGAAGAGGAGGGGGCTCAGCACACATCCCTGAGGTGCCCCCGTGTTTAGAATGATAGTGCTGGATGTGTTACTGCCGACCCGTACTGCTTGTGGTCTTCCTGTGAGGAAATCCAAGAGCCAGTTACACAGTGAGGTGTTGAGCCCCAGCTGGATCAGTTTTTGTGTGAGCTGTTGGGGGATTATAGTGTTAAATGCTGAATTGAAGTCTATGAACAGCATTTGGACATATGAGTCTTTTTTGTCCAGATGTGTGAGTGCTGAGTGGAGTGCAGTGGAGATGGCATCATCGGTCGAGCGGTTGGGCCGATATGCAAACTGGAAGGGGTCCAGTGAGGGGGGGAAGGACAGATTTAATGTGCTGCATGACTAGCCGTTCAAAGCACTTCATGAGGATGGGAGTAAGTGCAACTGGACGGTAGTCATTAAAGCAGGAAGGAGATGACTTTTTTGGCACCGGAATGATCGTGGTTGCTTTGAAACAGGTGGGGACGACAGCCTGGGAGAGTGAGATTTTAAAGATGTCTGTGAAGACATCAGTGAGTTCCACTGCACAGTCTCTCAGTACACGACCAGGAATGTTGTCAGGACCCGGAGCTTTGCGAGCGTTGATCCTGCTGAGGGATCTCCTCACACTGTCCGGGGACAAAGTCATCACCTGGTCGCCAGGAGGGGGTGGGGTCTTCTGTGCTGTGGTGCTGTTTTGCACTTCAAAGCGAGCGAAGAAGGTGTTCAGCTCATTCAGCAGGGAGATAGTGCTGTCACAGGTCTGTGGAGGGGGCTTGTAATCTGTGATGGTCTGTATGCCCCGCCACAGGCTCCATGTGTCTCTGCTGTCATTGAAGCGACAAGATATTCCTCTGGAGTACTGTCTCTTAGCCTCTCTGATGCCATGGGAAAGGTTGGCCCTAGCTGTCTTCAGGCTCGCCTCGTCTCCAGCTCTGAAGGCAGCGTTCCGAGCTTTCAGCAGCCTGTAGACCTCCCCTGTAATCCATGGCTTTTGGTTGGCACGGACAGTCATGGTTTTGGTGACTGTTACATCCTCAGTGCATTTGTTAATGTAGGCTGTAACAGTCTCTGTGTACTCCTGGAGGTCAGTGGTGTTGTTGTAAGTGGCAGCCTGCTTAAACATATTCCAGTCTGTGGTGTTAAAGCAGTCCTGTAAAACCTCTGAAGACCCCTCTGGCCACACTTGTATCTGCTTACGAACTGGTTTGGTGACTTTAACAAGCGGTCTGTAAGAGGGCATTAGCATAACAGTGATGTGATCAGAGGCGCCGAGGTGGGGGAGCTCCTCTCTGGGTGGTGTAAACAAGGTCCAGTGTGTTATTTCCCCGTGTTGGAAAGTCAATGTGTTGCTGTATTTTTGGAAACACACTCTTTAAGTCTGCATGATTGAAATCCCCAGCTAGGATGAGAAAAGCATCTGGGTGGGCTGTCTGCTGCTCACTGATGTGCTGATACAGTTTATATAGTGCCTCACTCCTGTTGTTGTTGGAGGTGGGAGGGATGTACACAGCACACAGCAGTATAGCTGTATGTTCCCTCGGTAGATAGAACGGCCGGCACTTAATAACCATAAATTCCAGCACTGGTGAGCAGTATTTGCAGACTACAACAGTATCGCGGCACCAAGCGTCATTGATATAAACACAAAGTCCGCCACCGCGGGTCTTACCCCCCGTGACGACAACTCTGTCGGCACGATAGCATGTCAGCTGGTCGAGCTGAATGGCGCGGTCTGGGACACTGTCGCTGAGCCATGTTTCCGTGAACACAAAAACACAACAGTCCTTTACATTCCTTTGAGATGAACGTAGTAGTCAGATGTAGTCCAGTTTGTTGTCTAATGAGTGTACGTTGGCCAGAACGATGGAATGGATAGCGGGTTTGTGTGGGCTAGCCGCTAGCCTAGCTCGGATACCTCCGCGCTTACCCCTCTTCTGCTTCCTTTCACACCGCTTGAGGCGCCTCCATTGTGGGCAAGGTGCAGGAGTGGGGGTCGGTGATTGAGTAGGCCTCCGGAGCAGACCCAGATCATTCAGCTCTTCAGCGCCCACAGTTCAACTTAAAAACTTTGTTTCTGCCGTTGTCGTGCAAAAATGTTCGGCTATAAACGCACTTAAGGGCAGATAAACGCGACGAAGACGTACAAAAACACTGCGACTTACAGGAACGAAAAACACGAAAACACTGTTTGGTCGGGAGAGAGAGAAGCCGCTGCGTGTGCACGCGCCGCCATCTTGATCAGAATGAAGGTATATGGCATAGGAGAGGGCAAAAAATCTGCAGAAATGGTTTTACAGGTCCATTTACAACCCTAGGATTTGTCCCTAGAATGAAATGCTTGGTTATTGCCTTATTTGGAAGGTTCCTGCATAATAAAGAGGAGCTTTGCTCTGATTGGCTGTCTCACAGAGCGGCTCGCTCACACAGCTGTAAGGAAACACATGGAGGAAATATATATTTAATTACGGCCGCTTCATTTATTTAACTCTAGCCGCTTTTAATATGCGGTTTGTTGAATCTGCTGTTTTGAATCCTCAACATCTTACTCTCACTACAGTGATCGCATGTGCACCTTGTACTAACCTTATACTGCAGCGAAGTAGTATAACGTAAGAAGGACTTAACACACAAGTTTTGATGCTTTAGTGATGCTCAGGATCTGTAAATCATTGGCCATCATCAGTGCACTCATCTATTCGTTTATGTGGTAAGTAAAATCTTATGTACAGGCTACCGCTAGCGTTAAGCTAACCATGTCCCTTCAGTGGCTCGCCTTATTTTACTGATGTACTGACGTTAATGATGATTGGGAGATGCAAATATTGGGGGCGTAACTATTAACGATCGGGACTATTGCATAATAGTCGGTTTTATGTTGGAATTGACCTATTTTTCAGTGGTCTTTTGCAGACACCAGATTTATATAAGAAGGAGGAAATGGTGGTGTGTGAGACTCATGGTATGTCATGTCCATGTACTGAACTGTTATTATTTAACTATGCCAAGCTAAACACAGTTTTCCATTTTATGGCACCTTTAAAACATATTTTACAACATTAGCTGTTTGTCAGCATGGCCGTAACCAGGGTTTGAAAATTAATGAGGTCAAAGGTTAAGAACTGTTCTATAATAATCCCTACAAATATGATATACACTGTTTTTGATAGCATTCATAATGTTTCTGACAGATAATATCATGATGTTTTTTGTGTTTGCCTTACCAAATGTGGTATCCTGTCAGCAATAACCTGTCCATGGGCTTTTTGGTTACTGTCAGTCTAAGTGCCGTCAATGCAGTGTTGCCAGATATTCTATGAAAACAAATAAAAACCTTTAAATAAATAAAAAATAAAGCGAAATTAGTTCAAATCTTCTGCAAATAATCTAAGATAAAGATATCGCTCTACCAAAACTGCAACTATCCTTCCCTTTACTTTATTAACTTTTTAAACTGTCAAATTAGGTGTAAAAGATAAATCCAAAGATGCTTACAAAAACTGGATCTGGCAACACAGTGCCCGTGCCCTCAATCACAACTCTCTCACTCCGCGTCGCAGCGATCATTCTTGGAAACTGACTAGACTTTGTTATATGTAGACCCTCATATGAGGAGTTTTAAACTGCAAATTAGTCATTCAGACAACACATTTTATTTTTGTACATGAAAAATGTATTGTGGCCTCATAGTTGTTTGTCAGTGATGCTCAGGATCTGCAAATCATTCGCCATTGTCCAATTTGTCATGTGTCCATACTCTGTTTATGTGGTAAGTAGAGAGTAAGCATTGTACCATAATCGGATATCCGTTTTATAATATCGGATTCATCGATAAATGCCGCCATGTTGTGGGTGTTTTCAGAATTGGGGGCAGGATCGCCCCTGCTGCACGTCTGATGCTAATGATACACTGGGCAACTTTTTAAGCAATGTTGCCGGGCAACTTTGGCAAATGTTGCCGTCAACAGGCAGCCAGGTGTGATACAGGGCCCACAACTGAGCTAAATTTTCCAGATAGAAATGTGTTACCCATTCTCAATGGGAAAGTGCCCAAGCAACATTGCTCAAAAAAAGTTGCCCGATAAAATTGCTCACAAAGTTGCCCCGTGTATTATCAGCCTGAGGGGAGACGAGACAACAACAATGGGCCTGCATAGGTAAAGCACTTGCTTAGCTGTAATTAGTAAACATAACAGCCATTAATGCACATATTAGATGTGTTACATAAATGCCTGATATGTAGCTATATATGCAGCTTGGCTCTAAAAAATAGAGAGGAACTCACAGAGTGAGTACTAAATTTAATTCTCTCTGTTGTCTATATGGTCATCATTAGTCTTGTGAAATTGGAGTCACGTAGGCTAAAATAATAAAAAGTCCTGTCCATATAAAGACATAACTTTGCATGAACTAAATAATACAGCCATGAATGAGCACATGTTGAAAATGAAAGCACTGAATTTATGCTGCTTTCCAGGCAGGTTTTTGAGCCCGTAAGTCATGACTTCAAACCATGACACACAACTTTGTAGCATTCCAGGCAAGTCATGCCAGACTGCCTGAGCGCAAAGAAATGTGGTAGCAAGATGTGAACAAGCCAGCATGTATTATTTATTATTATTATAATATTATTAATTTGATTGCAAATTTATATTGTCCTAAAGTCTATTTCTCACAGTGAACCACTTGCATAAACACCACATCCGTAGGGGCTGCCATTGTTGTTTTGCGGGCTATGTGACGCCTGAGTGCGGAACTGGGAGTACATCGATCTAGTACGAGTTCACAGGTGGAAAATCACGAGTTTGACTGCCGTTTCAGTCCACTTTCACAGGAAGAAGTTTGGAAAAACAAGGGTAACGGGTTGCCTGGAACATGCCATTAATTCTCTCTCTGTTGCCTGTATGCTCATCATTAGTCTCTTGAAGTTGGAGTGACGTCGGTTAAAATAATCAGTCAAGTCTTGTCCCAATACAGATACTTTGCATGAAGTAAATAATACATGCTCATCATTAGTCTCATGAAGTTGCATTCATATTACTGTTCACTCACCGGGTTGATGTTTGAAATGCCTTGAAGTGACTTTTTACAAGATTCACTTGTTTAAACACCCTGAATTATATTAACATTTACTATATAACCATTATTTCGCTAATACACATCTAAATAAATACAACTCTATGGAAATTAATTATTTATTTTCTTTGGGCAACCCTGCTGAAAAAACCTAGGGTGGTTGGATGGTTTTAACTGGTCAACCAGGCTGGTTTTAGAGGGGTTTTGGGTTTTTAGACCAGCTAAAACCAGCTACTTCCAGCTTAAACCAGCTAAAACCAGCCAACCAACCTAGGCTGGTTTTAGCTGGGGGGTTTTTTCAGCAGGGCGAGTGATTGCAGTTTGAGTAAGCATATAGTTTTATGTAAATGCATAGATATACAGCACTTTTGTCAAAATCTAGAACGGCAAAAACGTTAGTAATTCTGATATAACATACCAGTTGAGAAATGCAATAAAATACAATGTTTTGTTTGTTATATTCTAATATTCCAGAGAATATATTATTCAGTGAATTAACATTATCCAGTGAATTATTCTTCACTCTTTATATTAAACAGCTTATAAACCTACTAAAACTGTAGTTAAAAATAAAGTTGATATGACTCCTTTATTTTCTCCATTTGAAAACATTAGACATTCTACATTTATTTAGCTTAGTGTTGCAGCTGATGCTTTTTAAAAATAAAATGTGTTCATTATTGTAATATGAAGATTAAATTTAACATGAAAGACTGCTCATTTTCAACACTTTTTTTAAAGATGACTTTAGTTAATAAATATCGGCTCTGCATATCGGTTATCGGACACATAAACATGCAAATAATCTACACCGATCACTAGTAGTAAGGGATTTTTAACGTACTGTAATGTAACAGGCTACCACTAGCAGGCGCCTAGCCTTGTCTCTTTAGTCGCTCTGTAGAACGTGTTCTTTGCTTTCCGCACCAAATGCCTATACCCTCTGATGTCATCATCTATTGTTATGTTTCACTGTAGATGTCGTCTGATTCCAATTAGGTAAACATTGCCCAACCCTAAACTGAATTAAATTTATTAGCAAGGCTTTGTTTCCAAATGTCAAGAATTCCCCATTGCTAAGCAGCCAAACGTTAATTCTTCCTGTAATTGAGATTTATTAAAATTAGAAACTGAAGTAACTGAGGGGTGTGACACTTTTGGTTCACAGCAAATTAATTTATTAATTATTGCTTGGTTGTCAATTTGATGAGAGTCAGTTCTTGAGAAATCTTCCTGTAATGTATCTTAGGTAAAACAAAGAACAATGACAGAGTTAAGTAGTCCACATTCCTGAACAGGCTGCTTGAAAAACAACAAAGAGTGCCATACTAATAACAATGAGTGATGAGGAATGGGAGCGTTACTTTTATCGGTAAGGTTACATAATATAAGGGTTGTCAATCAACTAAGCCATTCCACAGCAATCCATTTTGCAATTATTGCAATTATTATATGGGCCATTCATACAGAATTGGTGCAAACTGCTGTCCCACAAGTTAAAAAACATTTAAAATGTTTACTCACAATAATATTTAAAATATCACTAAGCTTAACTGTTTAGAACTGTGATAGGTAACCATCTTTGAGCTAGGTTCAAAAGTATCTTAAATTGTCACTACCAAATCAGTCCCGACCAAAACATGTCAGGATTTGGTAGATAAATAAAGTTTGTTTCTATTTTAGTATTGTTTAGTAGTGTTTTAGTATGCAAGTTAAAATTCTGTAAAGTTATGTGGTCACAAAGCATTATTGTCACTACCAAAAAATGTGCAGTCACTACTGAAATATGGGATATTTTGTCAAAAAAAGTATACTGAATTAAGATGTTATGATAGTTTTGGTCCAATGTATATTCAAACTAATCAATCCTATACGTTTGAAATCAAGTATGATCAATGTTTTGCCTTTTACAAAGAAAATATGATTCAAAATATGACAAATCTTATCAATTACACTTGAAATATTGTTAAAAATGTAAAAAAAAAAATGTTAATAAAATAGCAAGAAATAAATTTACAATGTAGATGTAAGCAACATCTTAATAGGTCAATATAGCCCTTTTAATTAAATTATTATTACGGTGTTTCAGTAGTGACAATTTGGGGTGAGGACAAATATTCCAAAACTTTCTGAAAATACAATATGAGAATTAACTGCATAAGTACTAGTAATGTGTAGCTTGGATATTATACAATTTGCATAAATTGTAAAAAAAAAAAAA
The DNA here is from genome assembly GCF_049309525.1 of Garra rufa. NCBI lineage: Eukaryota > Metazoa > Chordata > Actinopteri > Cypriniformes > Cyprinidae > Garra > Garra rufa. Next base: position 32,991,924 of record NC_133379.1, read on the forward strand.
AAAGGACACTTTTTTTCAAGATGTTTCCAACTCTGACTTTGGGCCAGTTCCGTAGAATGGCCCATATAGCAATATTAATATAGCAATCAATTTTGCAATTATTCATGTTTTAAGATTTTTATTAAGATTTACCACCTTATAGATTTACTAATTTGATTCCAAATGCCAGTTGACTCACTTTTTATGATGTCTGAAAAGCTGCATTTGGAAAGATACAAGCTATTAGCAGTTATCCAACCGTGGAAATACACTCTTCACTCAACAGGTTTTGGCATTTTTTGAAACCAAGTTACTTTCTTGAGCAACACAGAAGCACAGACAGATGTGGGTGGATGTTAAAATGAGTGTTCATTGGAGATCATTTATCTTTCGATGTGGATAAACTGGTTTTAGTGGAAAATTACTGGAATAAGGAAATGTTACAAGGAAAGAAGTGTTATAAGGAAACCGTTCCCTCCCCAAAAAGTGTTTGAAATAACTTTGAATAAAATATAATATTATTGCCCAACAACCAGCAGATATGTCTGACTGTGGTTAAATGCGCCATTAAGCATTAATGTTATGTAAGATTAACAGTGCTTGCTTACTCAACAAACTTTGTAATATGATGGATATGTTTAAAAAAAATCTGAAGTATGCATGCATATCACGCTGACATACAATTTTTTTTTTTCAAGTACAGTAAAAAGTGTCAGCTGACAGAAATTGTGTAAAAAAGACGCGTTTTGCTGTTTTCACTGCTATTTTACTTAATTTTACTGTTTTATTTATTTAATATATTTTTAAACAATCAAAAAATGTAGTCAATTATTTTTTCGGATTTTCACTTCATATATGTATATTCAAGCTTTTAATTTGTCTTGTATTTTATGACCTGCCATCACTTGACCTGTATTTTAAAACTCAGTACATACATTGGATAACAGAATGAGCTACAGAGTACAATGCTTTCTTTATTCAGCTGATAGAACAGGTAGAGATTGTTAACTTGCTTCATACTTCAATTAGGATTAGAAATGAAGACAAGAATTCTCTCCCAGCAGCAATATGCTGTATTAAACAAAGCCTGCTTTCTTTTCTCGGCTTTAAGGAAAATTACTTTTTTATTTGAATCCTTCAGCTATTATATTCAGTGATTTTTAATACATGGACAGTGTTTGTTTTTAAAAGAAGTAGAAATGGGTAGAGATGGGTTTAAAAATATATCACATTCATGTGACCAGCTATTTTATTGATTCGAAAATAAAATAAAAATAAATAAAAAAATGTTTTTTTAAAAAGTCACCTCGGCCCCTAGTGTCAAAATATACAGTTGTATTTGCTTTGTAAATGCATTTTAGCCACCTCTGAACAGCATTAAACAGTCTGTGTAAAGACATTGACTGTAAATGGCACTTCTAAAACACTTCTTTGCCACCTTTGCAGTATTAATTAGGTATTAATTAGGCCTGCTCAAAATTCAGTGTAAAGACACAATGCTGCGTCAAACCCGGACTAAATTATGCCTGCTTAGAGAAACCTCAGCCCCTAGTGTCAAAGTATACTGTTGTACTTGCTTTGTAAATGCATTTAAGCCACCTCTGACCAGCATTAAGCAGTCTGTGTAAAGACATCTGCTGTAAATGGCATTTCAGAAGCACTTTTATGCCACCTTTGCAGTTTAAATTGTGCATTAGTTAAAGCTGTTCCATGACTGCTCAAAATTCTGTGTAAATATGTAATGCTGCGTCAAACCCGGACTAAATTATGCCTGCTTAGAGAAACCTCAGCCCCTAGTGTCAAAGTATACAGTTGTACTAGCCTTGTAAATGCATTTAAGCCACCTCTGACCAGCATTAAGCAGTCTGTGTAAAGACATCTGCTGTAAATGGCACTTCAGAATTGCTTCTGTGCCACCTTTGCAGTGTAAATTAGGCATGAATTAAGGCTGCTCTGTGCCTGCTTAAAATTCTGTTTAAATATAAAATGCTGCATCAAAACCAGACTAAGTTATTCCTACTCAGAGCCACCTCAGCCCCTAATATAAAACAACACAGTTGTATTTGCTGTTTAAATCTATTTATGTTGCCTCTGAGCAGCATTAAACAGTCTTTGTAAAGATGCCTTATTGCCACGAAATGCCTTTGCAGTGTAGATTTGAAGTCATGCAACTCGAGTCCACAGCACTATGTAAGATTTCTAAATGTATTTGATACTGAGCAGTTTTATATCCTTACACATTAATTTTCAAAACAGGTAAATTCCTCTGCGCTGAGTCACAACATTGAATATGATTTATTTGTTTGTTTGGCCAACTGGAAAGAGTACAATGCATGTTCTAAATAATGCCCTTATCTCTGATTGTAAAATAGGTGTTATGCAACTGCCACGTTCTGAAAAGATAAGGACAAACGTTGAAGCGTTGATCAGACCGGTTTCTGTGAAGTCGGTTTTGGTTTCTACGTAATGATGTCAGGAGATTAATATTGTGTGTCAAAAAGAGGGCTTTTTTTGTACATTCAAAAAATTTTTACACCCAGTCTTATATCCTTGTCTTATGGCTAATGTGTCATGATGAGTTGAAAAGCATGCGGTCTGTTAGGCGTGTCACGAGAAAAAACACTGAGACAGGTGTTCTGATTTCTTAGAAGCTTAACATACAGAGTTCCTGAAGGCTTGAAATTCAATACATGTCTTACACAAATATGTAGACATGAGCATGTAGCGCCTCGCTAAAAAGCATCCTTGTTTAATGGCTGTGTTTCAGCTATTTTCATGCTAGGTATTAATTACATGGCGTGCAAGAATGATGTTTTTTTTATGGCCTGCGTCCTCTAAATGTTAACAGATGGACAGTCTAGTTTGTCTGTGTTTCACACTTACACTGAAACCCTTGTTTAAGTCCTCAGGTATTCAAAATTATGCACTTACACTCAAACAAAACAACTTTTAATTGACGGCCTGTGCTTTTCTATGTAGGTCAGTGGAAACAGTGCTGCGATAAGCTCATGAAGATCGAGGAACCTTCTCCAAAGAAAATGGTGGCGGTGACGAAACAAGGCTCCCTGTATCATGAAATGGGTAAGAGCATTTTGGGATTGGAGAAAGTCACCAAATAAGACACTGTTCTTTTTAAAATATACTTCAACAAGAAAAAAAAAAAACTTTATTCCAGCTATTTTCCAAGGCAACATTTCTCATTTTCATTTAGTTTCTTGATGTACTAAAAGAACAAAAACTAAGGGTGTGTAGTTCGGTTCGTTTGGTTCATTTTGTTCGGACCAAAAAGGAAAATAATATATTTAGTCCTTGTCCTCTTGCATTTACACTGGCATTTTTGACAGCAAACCTAAAGATACCGAACCTAAAGGCATAGTAATATTTGGTAGGGTTGAGTGACGTATATTTTGTAACGGAACTCACCGAACACTCCAAACAAAAGGAAATTATGCGTTTGACTTAAAGCGGCGCTACTCATCGCTGCTTTAAGTCAAATACACCTAATGCCATTGTTGCATGTATATATTTTTAATCTTACCACCTGCAAACTCACAAAGTACTCATAAAAGACACTTAACCTCCTCGTTGCTCCACTTTTGCCCTCTGCTCATTTTGTTTTGGATGCACCACTTGTTCCCTTCGTGAAATCATGTCGCATAGCGTCGCATCTTGTCATTACTTCCTGTTTTTGGTTAGTTTAGAAGTATTTGGTCTGTGTTGCATTCATATTTCATTTGAACCACACCAGAGTTTGTTTGGAAGCGGACCGAGACCCATCTTTTTTAGTGGTCTCAGTCCGCTTGTTTAGTGTGCACCAGGGTTCAGATGGCAGCGTTCACCCTTACTCAAATGAACCGCAGTGACAGAGCAATCAAGTGTGAACACACCCTAAATCTGAAATAAAAATGCATGAAACCTACATGGACATTAGCAAAATTAATAAAAAAGATAAGAATACTAAAACATAAAACTAAAATTAAAAAGAAAACGAAAAATATAAAAACAAACTCAAAATAAATATAGCGGCAAGCAGCGATGACGGGCCCAAGCCATCAGCGCAATACCACCAAGGTGGCATCAGAAAAACTGCGCACGGCGGGCTTATGAATTTACAGTAACCCTTTTGGACTTGGGCCCTAATAATAATCCTTAGAATAACAATAGGGCCCTTCGCCCTTATCGGCTTGGGCCCTAATGATAAAAATAATAATAGTATCTCAACTGTACTAAATTGTGTATTGTGTTTTTTATAAGGTGAGATATAAGAAAGTTTATTAAACAAAAAGTTTTATTTGAGGTAGCAGTGTGTATTTAGTAACTTTATTTTAGCAAATTAATTTGATTAAAAAACACTTTTATTTACTTTATAACATAAGAACACTAAAACGTCATTACAAACAAGAACCAGGAAGATATGATCTATTTTTTATTTTTAACCATGTTATAGAAATGATTTTGAGTTAAGATATCCTTTTGTGCTCAACCTTTTTATCTGTAGTAGTCAGGTACACTATTGTTAAGATTATACAATAATCACTTGCGTAATTTTAAAAATATGACCCTGGACCACAAAACCAGTCTTAAGTAGCTGGGGTATATTTGTAGCAGTAGCCAAAAGTACATAGTATGGGTCAAAATTATTGATTTTTCTTTTATGCCAAAAATCATTAGGAATTTAATTAAAGATCATGTTCCATGAAGATTTTTTGTAAAATTCTTACTATAAATATATCAAAATGTACTTTTTTGATTAGTAATATGCATTGTTAAGAACATAATTTGGACAACTTTAAAGGTGATTTTCTCAGTATTTTGATTTTGTTGCACCCTCAGATTCCAGATTTTCAAATAGATGTATCTCGGCCAAATATTGTCCTATCCTAACAAACCATATATCAATAGAAAGCTTATTTATTGAGCTTTCATAAGATGTATATATCTCAATTTTGTAAAATTTTACCTTATGACTGGTTTTGAGGTCCAGGGTCACATATGCAAACTTACTTTGTTCAGTGTTATATAATTTCAGTTGTAGACCAGATCTAAGCCAGTCAAAATTGTATATACTACAAACATATCATATACAAGCAGACTGCAGGCTAATAGCACATACTGTACAGAAGCTTTTTTTATATAAATGGAGACAAGTTGGTACTAAGCTCCGGAAGTAAGACCTAACTGCACATTTTGATTGAATATACTTTGTCATACATCAGATCAGATACGTAAAATAAAAACTACACATACAGACCTTTTCTTGAACTTAGCCGACATATGATATACATATGATGCTAATTTAAGCATAGTACATATTTCCCTCAATCACCCCACCCTACTGGGTGGGGATGTATTTCCTTTCCAGACCTATTAGTTGACAGACAGGTCAACAAAGCGCCGAGCCAGACGTGCCGTCAGGCTATTCATTTGTAATCGCTTGTGACTCTTACACACTACAGCCAGAGAACTAAGATGCAATATGTGCGGCATCTTTAGACATTTGTTCTTTGAAGATCAAACCTGTTCAGGAGAACAGAAAGAGCCAAAAAATGTGTGTGGAACATGACGTGTTGACAGATTTAAAAAGCCCAAATGCACAACAACTAAAGAAGAAAATCAATATAGTGTCCGCTGACTGACTGTCATTCACTTCATTCTTTATATTGCATAGCTCACCCCGAAAAAGAACATCATTGTCATTACTTATTTACCTTCATGTTGTTCCACACCTGTGTGGCTGGCTTTCTTCTGCAAAACACAAAACAAGATATTTCGAAATAATGTTTGGGGCAAAACGGCTTTGAACTCCATTGATAGTTATTCTAAATATCTTCTTTTGTTTTTTGTTTTTGTTTTTTTTTTTTCATATAGGTTTGGAATGACATGGAGATAGTAAATAAGAACAGAACAGTTTAGGGTGTGTCTTTTTAATACATTCACATCATGTTAAACATGCAGAGTGTACATTTAAAGGTATTTTGATTATACAAATGTAATAATTACTGCTGCCAGAGGTTAAGACTTGTGATTTAATTAAAATGTTTAAAGCAGTTACGTTTTAAAACATCTTTATGGAATAATAATAATATTTCTTTTAGATTAATTTATTTTTAATGAATATTTTTAAATATACATTTCACTTATTCATTCATTTTATAATAATAAATCGGTAACACTTTACAATAAGGTTCATTAGTTAACATTAGTTAACCACATTAGTTAACATGAACTAATAATGAACAGCACTTATACAGCATTTATTAATCTTTGTTAATGTTAGTTTCAACATTTACTAATACATTATTAAAATTTTGTTAACATTAGTTAATGCAGTGTGAACTAACATGAACAAACAATGAACAACTGTATTTCCATTAACTAACGTTAATAAAGATTAGTAAACACAGTAACAAATGTATTGCTCTTGGTTAGTTCATGTTAGTTAATACATTAACTAATGTTTAACTAATGAACCTTATTGTAAAGTGTTACCAATAAATCATTAATGATAATACATTAATAATGATTAATAATACATATATTTAATAATATTATAAAAAAACATGTTTTTAGGCACAATTTTCATATCTCACCAGATAACAAGACTATAAAGTAATTTTTAAAAACACCAGGTCTCTAATTATGTGGTTTCTGAAACATGTTTTGTTTGTCTACATATTTTTTATACAGTTACACAGACATCCACCCAGACCAGAAACCATCTGCTACCCCTGAACAGACCTGTTTCTTCTGAAATCCAAAGCCTGCTGTCCACCTATTATAATGACAGGTGATAGAGATTCAGACAAGCATTCAGATAAACACACGCGCACACTAAAAAAGTAACGCCTGGATGGCAGATGTCCTCATCTGTACTCTCAAGGCATGTGTGTTCATTAGATGAAGCACACATTGTGACGGTAACACAGTGTACCTGGCTGTGACACCTGAATAGGTTCTAGGCATCCACATTAATTTGAATGCCCGGGAGTGGCTTCCCAACATACAAAATCATCTGAATTGTTCACCTTTGCAGTGATAGACATTCAATTGTATTATAATTTCAATGAAAGCGATATAGAGGCATGTTACCACATTCAAGCTTGTTCACACATGCCATAATAGTTTAGGTGTGGTGTCACTGTCACACAGGCCAAACTCTGGCACACATCTGTCAGCAAACTCTGATTCATCTGCATCTTATGTAGTGATGATGAGACACAAAAGTTCAACTGTGGTATCCTCATACTTGATAGGACAGCTGAAAACAAACAAGTTTAATTTAGACTATTTACATAAGATATTGACAAATGAGCTTTGTTTTACTAAGCTGTGATTCTAAGGTATTGAAAAGAAATGAAACTATAAAGGTAAAACCGTAGCTAAACTTGAGAACTTGTTGATTTGAATGTGAGAACTACAAAGCTCTGATGTGACCAGCTGAATCTTTCTGAAACACCCTTTTGCACTTGAGTTTCACTGTACGACCTCAAGTTGGCACTTACAACCTCACAGATCTGGCAACCCTTGACCAATGAACAATGCCGGCCAGTGCGACTTGCCATGCGAAAAAGCATTTTTCCCAGATCAGAAAAAATATAGATTATTGATTTTGGATTATTTGATTTGATTTGATGTGATTTGATTTGATTTGATTTTGCCCGTTTTTGTACAATGTGGAAATGGTGGTGTTTATTGAAGACCTTTATCAAATTATTTATATATATATATATATATATATATATATATATATATATATATATATATATATACACACACACACATTTATAATTTATTATTTATTTGTTTATTAAGCATATACTACATAAAATCACATCCATGTCCCACAGAAAAAAACTATTTTTTTCAATATGTTTTTGGAAGCACTGTTTTTATTTTATTTTATTATATTTTGCCCCTTTTTGTACAATGTGGGAGTGGTAACCTTATATAATTTATGTATAATTTATTATTTATTTATTTATTAAGCATATACTACA
>NC_133379.1:33000399-33081342 GCF_049309525.1 Garra rufa
TATACTACATAAAATTACATAAATGTTCTGCATCAGAAAAAATATTGCTTTTTTTTAAATGTAAATTTTTTAAAAATGTATTTTATTTTTATTTTATTTTGCCCCGTCTTGTACGATGTGGGAGTGGTGGTGTGTTTATTGAAGCTCTTTATCAAATTACATTATTAACACTGATGCAGAAATAAGTGTTAAGTGCTGCCTTTCAAATTGTTTTTAATGGTATTATTATTATTATTATTATTATTATTATTATTATTTAATTACATATAATGAATACAAAATCTGAAATCACCCACCTAGTGTGCAACACCCAGTCTAATGTGAGGAAAATAATTCACAATTTGTTTGTTATGTTCGATTTCTTATGTGACATTAGATATAACCAAAATTAAACAGGAAATTCGGCACACACATTTTATAATAATTTTATCAAGTAGAATTTTAAATTAACATTTATTTTAAGATAAAAAAAAAAATTGTGTCAAACAAGACATATGCAGTGGTGTCCACATATGAATCTGGAATTGAAAATCATAATTTAAACCTGAAAAAAAGGGGATTTAGAAAAGATTAAAGTAATGTTTTGACATAAAATGAATAGGATTAAAAGCTCTAAGATTCATTATTTGCATTGTTTGCATTATTTCTAGGTTACTAATAAAGGATTAGTAACTGAGAAAGACAGACTAAACCCAAGATGTTCGTTCTCAAATCAAAACATAGATAACATGATCATCTGGTTTTACACGTTCATGTTTGTGCTGCTGACAGTAGATCAACAAAATGACATACCGAATGCTTAAAGATTCCTAAATTAATGTTTATTTTTCTGTTCAACTGAAATTATTTTTCTGATCAATTATATTATCAGCATAACAAAGCTTTGCCATGTTCTTGGCTTTCATAGATATACCTTATTCACTTGTGACACAAACACAACCTGATAAACAAAGTTCCATTGTGCCCACTGTCTGTGGTTACCTTACGCTAGTTCACTCCTGTCATTCTACTGCCAACCATTTCTCCTTGAAGGCAGAGAAAGAAGACAGAGTGGAATCGGGGAATGTGTACGCTCAGTCGAGTATCGCTGCGTCTGTATTGCGCTGGTGCGGATGGGTCACATTCCCGCAACCTTTACCTGCTGGTATCTGTTAATGGCTATGTGCAGTGTGTGGGTGTTTGTGGTTGTGTGTGGGTGTTTCTACACGTCAACACGTGTCTCAATCCACACGGAAAATTTTGTTAGCTTTTATGTACTGTAGCATGAGGAAGTTGTGGATAAATTTAACCTGACTTGGTATTTTATTACGCTGAGCGTTCGTGATCTGTCAGAAAAAGCATGTTTTGTTAGTTTGTGTTTTTTTCCCTGGTGAAAAAAACAGCTAAAACCAGCCTAGGCTGGTTGGCTGGTTTTAGCTGGTCAACCAGGGGTGCATTTCCCAAAAGCATCGTTTGCCAACTATGGTCGCAAGTTCCATCGTTACTAACATAGTTCAACGATTGGGTGTTTCCCAACACCGTAGTTCAAACGAACATTCGCAAACAGCGTCACAAACTTACTTGGTTGGAACTACAGCTCTCGACCTGTGGTTAGAAGCATCGTTGCTTCTTAGTAACACATGTGGGCTTAATAAATTATGTTCTTGGTCACAGTTTGCAAGCTAACACGCAGTACAATCTACACTGTAAAAAATGAAAAGGCAACTCGCTGCACAGCTTTTTTGAGTTTACTCAGCTTTGGAGTTGAGTTGTTCACTCAACTCAAGTCACTGAGTAAAGTCACATGACTCTTTTTTGTTCAGCTAACACATTTTTCTTAGTTAAAAAGACTTATTATGCTTTTTTTAATGTCTCTTAATGAATTATGGTCTGAACTTTTTTCTGTGGGTTTTATAGACAAAGAGGTTTTGTCCTAGTTAGCATAAATACAACGGTAACTGCAGGCATCAAATTTAGTTTATTATCTTGAATGCAGAAAGAAATACAAACAAGATAAAATAACAGCATTACTTCCTAACAGAAAAAATTTAGTCAAAAAAAAAAAAATAAAATAAAAATCCTGGAAAAAATGTCAAAATCAATAAAAAACTGAAGATGCAATCAGCATTAACATTTTTAAACAAACAATAAAAACCAAAAAATTGTACAAATACAAATGAAATACAAATAAAACAAAATACAAATTAATTGTCACAATTTATAAAGATTCTGAACAGATGAAAAAATAAATAAACACACAATTAACCAAAATAAATAAATACAAATGACATTGTAAAAAATTATATTCACATTGCAACAATTCAGTTTAATAATCCTTTAACATTTTGACATTAAGATGCTAATAATTAGTTTAATTTAAAATATGCTCACACCAAGATTTCATTGTTCACAGCAAGAGTTTACTTTTAAGGGACTTCACCTTTGTAGAGCAGTAAATGCCCACTTTCATAACGCTAAAACATTAATAACAGTGACATGAAACCGTCTTTTCAAACATTCTATTCACAGTACAACAATCCCTTTGAATGTTTCTGATTTTAACATTAAGATGCTAAGATACATTAAACTTAAAAGAAGCACAAGCAAGATTCCAGAGTTCAGTTTAGTACCTTTGTAGAGCAGAGAGTTCCCATTTCAATAAACACCTTCTCAGTTACCTCAAAAGCCTATCTGAGTTCTTTGGAGTATTTAAAATCCAAGGCGAAGATAAGGTCAAACTGGTAAGAAACAGCAGAATGCAGGTCTGAAGCTCCTCCTTCAAAACAACAGCAAAGTTGGTAAAGGTAGGCAGTGTGCTAGGGGCGACATCCTCAGTTAAAACAAGAATTCCAATCTTCATCCCCATGGTCTGTCTTTCTGCTGGAGATGTGTCCTAATGAAACAACAAATACATAATTATCAGCTGATTTAAGTTTTAAGTGGTTTTTTTTCTGAAAAACAATTATATGAAACAACCAAATAAAATAATATTAGTGTGAGTGGTTTATGAAGTTTTTTTTAAATATATTTTCAATGTAAACATTTAGCTTATCCTACATGTGGAACAGCATTTTTATTTTGTATGTTAATAGGTTTTAAATCCTACTGACCTACATTGAATAAAAGAACGAAGAATTAATGAAACATACTCACCAAACATTTTTAGACAGTGCAGGAGAATCTTCACAGAGAAACAAAGGGGGACATTCAAGAACAGCTTGCTGTCTGTGATTCACAATATTTGAGGTCTGAAAAAATGGGTACCAAATAAGAATTATTAAGAGATGTCATGTAGTGTTATTTATTTGACCTTCAAAGGGTTACTCCACCCCGAAATGAAAATTTTGTCATTAATCACTTACACTTTTGTTCCAAACCCATAAAAGTTTTGTTCGTCCTCAGAAGATATTTTCGAGGAAATCTGACCGCTCTCTGTCCCTTCCATAGATGTAATTAACAAGATCAACTTCCAGATCAGCGTTTGCGGTCAGGTGATACACTCCAAAATATGATGCGGAGGAGACGAATTGTTGAATTAATTTGTTATTTTTGTTTTCTTTGCATACAAAAAGTATTCTCACAGCTTCGTAAAATTAGAATTAAACTCTTGATGTCACATGGATTATTTGACCCATCTCCTTGCTACGTTTCTGGACACTGATAGGAAGCACAGAGAGCCGTCAGATTTAATAAAAAAATCTTAATTTGTGTTCGAGGACAAATACTGACAAAATTTTAATTTTGGGGAGTAGTAACCCTTTAACTTAATGACTGTTGTGTGCCAAAGCACAAGACCTTATGAGTTAAAATGTATGCATTATATGTAAAGTAACAAAACATCTACTAATGAGGCAATGAATTGACAATCTTTTTAGCATTGTGTTACTCTAAATTCAGCATTTAGTTTTATCAGCCCATGCTCACTTGAGAAATACACAATCAGTTTCCTCCTGAAAACAGTGAGACAATGCTATATTCTACAATTAAAGGACTCAGATAAATCATACAGTCTAGAGGTTACACATGTTTGTCATTAACATGTTACCTGTTGATTAAGCTTAACAAGATCTTCCATCTCCTTTCCACTGTCTTGCTCTGTACGACCTCAGAAGTTGTGGTGTATGTTGGTGTAACGATGATCTGAAGGTGGGAGGTCCATGTTGGTAATGCGTTTGAACTCATTACCTATTTGATGAAAGAAAAAACAGGTTTCAGCTATATAAAATATATATTAAAATTGTTCAACGGACAAAAACATAACCAAAAAGTAACCTCAATTATAAAAACTATACCACAGTTAAATACTTCCTGTTAAGACTAGTACTTTTACCTCATTAGGAAAGGACAGGATGGGCCATTGTTCCAGCTTCTCAGACAACATTGTCCACTTGATCATGCCTTTCTGTAATGTAATAAACAACACAATTACATTTTATGTTAAGTCTATATCACAAATTGCACATTGTTTCTGATATCTGTGGTAAATAAAACCAGGATAGCAAACAATGGTTAATGATCACACTAATGTTTTACAAACATTTGAACAATATAATAAATATAATAAAATGAATAAAGCTACTTACTTCAAACAATGAAGTTTGTCATTATCTTGTGCTCAAACATTATTTCCAATAACTGTGGTAAATAAAATCAAGATTGTACACCATGAAGTTAGATTTGCAAAATATAAAACCAGGATTATGACATATTTTCTTCTTAATGAGAAGTTGATGCAAACTTGCTTTAAAATAATAAACTTGGCCAGAGACACTACATTACTTAATTATGACTTTCAAAACCAGGTCAAAACTCACAACTGTACATTTTACTGGCATTAAAAACCCTAAAAGTACATATATTTGTATCATGTACATAGTGCTTAATGGTGACCAGTGTTGTTTTCGTCAACGATGACGATGACGAAATCATTTCGTTGACGCCACTTTTTTTCATGACGATAATGAGACGATGACGAGATAAAAATGGCTCGTTGATGACTAAAACATGACGAGACGTGTGTGAGTTTTCGTTGACGAGACGAGAATAGACGAAAATGTTAGTGGGTGGTCCGTCAGACGTTTAAAATGCATGACATTTCCGCTTATTGTGCATGTCAATTAAAACTTAAAAAGTATCTGTCGCTATGGCAAGCCGTTTTAGCATTAAATACTCTTTGCTATACTAGTATGGCAAGCCGTTTTAGCATTCCATCCTTATTTGTCTTTTATGTTCTAAAACATTCCTTCATTATTGTAATTATTGGTGAAAATAGTCGATCTGGAAGCTCACATTGTGTTGAACTATAGATCTGCTATTTTCAGAACTTATAAGTGACACTACCCAACAGCGAAATACTTACCAACCTACATTAATTTGTTAAAAGACTACTTTTTTCCCTGTTTTTGACTAAAACTAGACTAAAACCTTTTTGACTTTTCGTCGACTAAAACCTTCTTGACTTTTCGTCGACTAAAATTGGACTAAAACTATCACATATAGAAGTGACTAAAATTTGACTAAAACTAAGAAGCATTTTAGTCCAAAAGACTAAGACTATGACTAAATCTAAGATGGTTGTCAAAAACAACACTGATGGTGACACTGATGTTTTACAAACATTTTTACAATGTAATTAATATAATAAAACAAAAAAGGTACTTACTTTAAAAGATGAAGTTTGAAAGGTTGATGAAGTTTGTCCTGATCGTGTGCTGTGGTGAATTAAGCCATTATTGCAAAACATTAGTTAGATTTGCATGATATAAAACCGGGATTGAGACATATTTTCTCTTTGATGAAACCGTTCATGCAAACTTGCTTTATAAAAAAAGCTTGGCCAGTAAAACTAACGTTACATTACTTATGACTTTCAAAACAGACAATTGTACATTTTACTGGCATTACAAGTTCTAACAGTAGATATATTTGCATGTCGCGAACCATGTTTAATGCTGACACCGATGTTTTACAAACATGTTAACAACATAGTAAATTTAAGTTTTTTTTATTTACAATAAATACCAGATTTGTCAAAATTTCCCTTGTGAATTTGCAGCTTTAACTAGGCCTACAATTATTACACAGTCAAGGAAATGCTATAGATACAATTGTGAACAACTAGTCACTAATTATGCTGAGCTGCAAAAAAAAAAAAAAAAAAAAAATTATGTGGCGTGTACTTGGCCAACATGAATCAAATATATAATTCATTTTACTTCCGTAATGTGAGATTTTCCAAGTGAAACAGGATGCAACAAGAATGCTGTTGGTTGATCAGTAAGTCATTTGAGAAAAAGTTTTTACATTTTCACTACAAATTACAAAAACAAATAATTGTATTTCTTCAGAGTAACTTGCACTAAAAAAACCTTCATAATGTCATGAACTTTTATTAAGAAAACGTAAACCGGTTCAAGATTTAATCTTGACTTTAATGCTATTTTTCCTCATATCCGGAATCCTAAAGCTGTTAATCTGCAAAAGTATTAAATCGGTCGATCTCTATCAGAGAATTGAATTTACCCAGTTAGTTTTGACTGTAAAAGATAGCGGACCCTATTCACCCCAGCGATGTAAAAGCCAACTTTTTTCTAAGACTTTGAGAGATATACACTCGAAATTGTTTGTTATAAAGTCAGAATTGTGATATATAAACTCAAAATTCTAAAAAAATAAAATTGAAATTCGGAGAAAAAATGTCGCAATTCTGAGAAAAAGTCAGAATTCACAGTCATGAGTTATAAAGTCAGAATTGTGAGCTATAGTCACAACCACAAACATTTGTACACTAGTGCATTTATGCTGCAACAATGGCCAGTTTTTCAATTAAGTGGATGATAATTTTTAAAATCAGTGTATTGACTGAATATATTTAATTTAATATATATATATTTTTGTTGTTTACAATAAATACCAGGTTTGTCAAAATTTCCCTTGTGAATTTGCAGCTTTTTTTTTGAATATTTTTATATTTAAAGTTTTAGAAGTTTAACAAACACAAATGCAATTGCAAATGCAAAAAAAGGGAAAAAAATACATATTTACACCCACACACAGACCAAAAAATAAATAAATGGACAGCCTCAATTAACAAATATATGCATCAGAATTATTCAAACATATATATAAACATAAATGACAATATTCACAATTGTTTTAAAAGTACAGAAATATATTAAATATATTAAAATAGAAGGGGAGGTTTACAGAATACAAAAATTAAATTTCCAAGAATCTCAAGAAAGGTCCCCATGTGGCTTCAAATTTTTTTCTGTGAGGAAAACTCACCAAAACGTAACTGTTCCATTTGAATAATGTAGAGCATCTCATTCAACCGTCTCTGAAAACAAGGAGCTTATGGAGATTTCCAATTGAGTAATATCACTTTTTTGGCTGCAATCATGCCTGTGAATGCCTGTGGTTAACTAGGCCTACAATTATTACACAATCAAGGAACTGTTATAGATACAATTGTGAACAACTAGTCAATAATTAAGCTGATTTGCAAAAAACAGGATATTCAACAAGATGGTTTATGGTTTATTTAAATGTTGATTAACATGATCAGTAAGTCATTTGAGAAAAAGTTTTTACATTTTAACAGTAACCTGCACTGAAAAATCCTTCATGTCAGGGACTTTTAAACAGTAAACAGGCTTTGATTTAATATTGAATATTTAAAAAATTATCCCCAGCGATGTAAAAACTGTCAAATATTATCTGTCGATGCCCTAGGAGATTATATTGCTTATAGGATGAGTCAGCTATGGAAGCCTGTTTCCGCCACTGAATTAAAAAAAAAAAGATAATGAAGACTTCTCACAATTCTCACTTTTGTCACAACTGCAAGTTTACATCTCGCAATTCTGACTTTCTTTCTCAGAACTGTGAGATATAAACTCACAACTGCGAGATGTAGTCACAATTCTGACTTTTTCTCAGAATTGCATGATACAAACTCACAATTGCGAGAAATATAAATTTTGACTTTTTCTCGCAAATGTGTAGTTTATATCTCGCAGTTCTGAGAAATAAAGTTGCATTCTGAGAAATAGTCAGAATTGTGACATTTAAACACAATTGCGTGTTATAAAGTCAGAATTGTGAAATGAAAAACTCGAGAAATTCTGAGATATAAATTCACAACTGTGAGTTATAAAGTCAGAATTGCGAGATATAGTCACAATTCTGAATTTTTTCTCAGAATTGTGAGATATAAACTCAAAATTACATGTTATAAAGTCAGAATTGTGAGATATAAACTCGAGAAATTCTGAGAAATAAAGGCAAAATTTTGAGAAATAAATAAAATAATAAAATTTTGTATCCCGCAATTCTGACATTTTTCTTGCAAATGCGAGTTTATATCTCACAATTTTGACTTTTTTGTCACAACTGTGACATACATTTGCAGTTGTGAGTTATAAAGTCACAATTCTGACTTAACTCGCAATTATGTGTTATACAGTAAAAAGAAAAAAGTCAGAATTGAATTTTTATTCAGCAGCGTAAACGGGCTTCCATAGCCAGTCCTGTTGATAACTGCTGTATATTTTTGTAAGCAAACATTCATTCTCTGTAACTGAATTGAACGTCTCCAACTGACTATCTCTGAGGAATCTGGCTTGAGGCTGATTACATTAATGGATTAGTTGTTCTTAAATCATGTTGTAATACTTCACTGTGTGTGATTCATTCTCCATTGACTTTGCAGATTACACATAAGATCTTTTAATTGCCTATCATCATAAAGGACACTCAAAAATTGTACGCATTAGATCATGTATTCATTGTGGAGGCGTGAATATGCACGTACACTTGTAGATGCCATAGATTGCCTGAATATTTTTTTTTTAATATGATTTGTGACCGCAGTTACGCAGTCACTCTACCACTTTAAACTTTACCAGAATTAAAGACATAAACATGTGCCACATCACAATGAAATCAAAAAAAATGTATGTCATTAATTTGTTCACACTCCTCTTCCTCTGCTTCTTTGTTTCAGTTACTGAAGAACAAGAAAACTAAAGAAAAAACCTGTTTGTGTACAGCTGTTTGTGAACACACCCCAGTATATTACAGCACATACAAACTTTAGTGTGCAACACTTTTTTTGGGGAAAACCACATTTTTTTTCTGTATTTATTTGCTAAATCCAAAAGTACAAAATACTATATTGGCTTTAAACTGTGGTTTAAGAAACAGTATATCACAAGATAATACATTATCCCATTTTTAGGTACTTTCCATAGGAATAAGTTGTTTGTTTCAAAATCATATGATAATTAAAGTGTTACAATAGACAGTAAACTAACACACCTACATAGGAATTTGGTTTCCAGGAACAACAGCTAATTATACAGTTTAACATCAATAAGCAAAAATAACTCTCATTTAACTATCATTTAACATCCCAAAGTGCCATTTAATAATTTCCCATGTATCAAAATGTGTGTTAAAAGTATATCAGGTTGTCAGTACAGCATATACATGTACAGCATAGTATTTTGTGTCTCTTTTTTTAAAGTAAATGTATTTTTTAATGCTCAAAAATGGTTTTATTCTACAAACCTGTACTGGCAAAGTAATGGACCTCCATTACATGTGTTGTTGGATTAAAATCACTCTTCTTTAAATTGACTGGAACATTTTCACCTACTACAAGCTATGGAAATCCTGCATGACAAGAGTGTGACAGTTAAACGCATTTGTTTTGTTTTTGTTGTTTGTTATATTCAGAAAAAGCAATTATCTTATAACCCAAGGCCATTCAAGAGAATTGAGCAACACAATTTCATGTACGATTTAAAACAGGTATCAAATTCAAAAGATCTTTATCTTCCCTTAAGACAAATCAGTCAAACAGCCATCCAACCAAAACAGTTTCAAATCGTTATGAATATAACCTTCATTCCTAAACCTTACCTGGATTTTAATTTTAGATCTATCAAGATCGTTGTCAATTCTGAGAAATAAAGTCTCATTTTTGAGAAATAGTCAGAATTGCGAGTTATAAAGTTAGAATTGCGAGATATAAAGTCACAATTCTGACTTTTTTCAGAGAATCGCGTAATATAAACTCACAATTGCAAAGAAAAAAAGTCAGAATTGTGATATAAACACAATTCCGAGGAAATAGTCAGAATTGCAAGATAATAACTGACTTTTTTCATGCAATTGTAAGATTTTATCTCACAATTTTGACTTTTTCTCAGAATTGCGTAATATAAACTCACAATTGCGTTATAAAGTCAGAGTTGCGAGATACAAAGTAACAATTCTGACTTTTTTCTGAGAATCGCGTAATATAAACAATTGCAAGAAAATAAAGTCAGAAATGTAATATAAACACAATTGCGAGGAAATAGTCAGAATTGCAAGATAATAACCGACTTTTTTCTCGCAATTGCAAGTTTGTATTCCACAGTTCTGACTTTTTTCTTGCAAATGCGAGTTGTATCTTGAAATTCAGGCTTTTTTCATACAATTGTAAGATTTTATGTCACAGTTTTGACTTTTTGCTCAGAATTGAGTGATATAAACTCAGAATTGTGAGTTATAAAGTCACAATTCTGACTTTTCTCAAAATTTCGAGATATAAACTCACAATTGCAAAGAAAAAAAGTCAGAATTGTGATATAAACACAATTCCGAGGCAATAGTCAGAATTGCAAGATAATAACTGACTTTTTTCATGCAATTGTAAGATTTTATCTCACAATTTTGACGTTTTTCTCAAAATTGCGTAATATAAACTCACAATTGCGAGTTATAAAGTCAGAATTTCAAGATATAAAGTCACAATTCTGACTTTTTTCTGAGAGTTGCGTAATATAAACTCACTATTGCAAGGAAATAAAGTCAGAATTGCAAGATAACTGACTTTTTTCTCGCAATTGCGAGTTTGTATTCTGCAGTTCTAACTTTTTTCTTGCAAATGCGAGTTATATCTTGAAATTCTGACTTTTTTCATGCAATTGTAAGTTTATATCTCATAATTCTGACTTTTTTCTGAAAATTGCGTAATATAAAGTCACAATTGCAAGGAAATAAAGTCAGAATTCTGATATAAACACAATTGCGAGGAAATAAAGTCCGAATTTCAAGATAATACCTGACTTTTTTCTTGCAAATTCGAGTTATATCGTGAAATTCTAACTTTTTTCTTGCAATTGTAAGTTAATATCTCACAATTTTTATGTTTTTCTCAGAATTTCAAGATATAAAGTCACAATTCTGACTTTTTTCTGAGAGTTGCGTAATATAAACTCACTATTGCAAGGAAATAAAGTCAGAATTGCAAGATAACTGACTTTTTTCTCGCAATTGCGAGTTTGTATCCAGCAGTTCTGACTTTTTTCTTGTAAATGCAAGTTTATATCTCACAATTTTTACTTTTTTCTCACAATTGCATGATATAAACTCAAAATGTGCAAAAGTCAAATTCTGAGGGGAAGAAATATATGTTCTCAGAATTACTTTTGTAATCTTACAATTCTGACTTGTA
This sequence comes from Garra rufa, assembly GCF_049309525.1. Classification (NCBI taxonomy): domain Eukaryota; kingdom Metazoa; phylum Chordata; class Actinopteri; order Cypriniformes; family Cyprinidae; genus Garra; species Garra rufa. The sequence goes on from NC_133379.1 coordinate 33,011,888, forward strand.
ATTGTGAGTTATACAGTAAAAGCAAAATAAAAGTAAGAATTGTGAGATAAAATGTCGCAGTTACCTTTTTATAACCACGAGTATAACCCTCAAAACTGTTGACTGATTTATCTTCTTGCAAGGTTTATTAACCGTTGTAGCAGTTGACTAAGAAGTTAAGCCTGTTTATATTAATAATTAGGCCATCCTATCAAAAATGGTCTTATTCAGTTATGTAATATGGGTGTTATGTGGCTCATTGGTTAATAATTTGGCTGGTAACCCAAAAGTTGTAAGTTCAAATCCCATAAAAAGCTGTTTGACACCTGCCACCATTGTGTCCATCACAGAGAATCCCTGATTTTTTTTTACAGCAGTTGCAATAGGAATGAATCTGTTGTTTCATGATGTATGTGATAATTGTGTTTTTAAATTGTGTTGATAGTGCCATTATAATAAAATGAGCAATTGGAAATCACCGCCATTTATTGTTTGTGGGTGTGTTTGCATGTGTGTACATGTTGTTTTATTGCTTACGTGTTTACAGTGTGAACTATCATTTTATGTTATAAATGTTGACTGAACTTTTTTGTATTTCATTGTAGTCTTGTATGCAAGTATCGAGAGTAGATCTTCGCATGATATTCTAGTAGGTTCCTGTGTGACCAGTAAAACAACATATATGTGTGACACCTATATTTTCTTAGAAATTCAGAGGTGGTGTATCTCATATTTAGTACAAAAGAAGGCATTTAGCTGTGATATAGCTGATATGTTATATAGCTGGAAGGAATCAAAATCTTATTAATCTAAAAATGTTGTGAATTTGCTTCGAGAAAATCATTTAGATGTCTCAAATTTTTCGTGTGATTTTACTGTAAAAAATGCAAATGCAAATTTAAAAATATTCTAAAAACATTTATTTGAAACATTAAGAAGTGTAAAATAATATAACCAAAACATTATATGTGAGTATATGTTATAAGTCGCATGGCTATATTTGTGGCAATAGCCAACAATATGGGTATGGGTCAAAATTATATATTTATTTTTATGCCATAAATCATTAAGTAACAATCATGTTCCATGAAGATATTTTGTAAATTTATTACCATAAAAATTTTAAAACTTAATTTTTGATTAGCAATATGCTTCGCTTCTGGGAAATCTTTTGTATAACTCAAATTTTTTGTGATTTCACTGTAAAAAATGCAAACACAAATGTGGAAATATTCTAAAAAAACATTTATTTGAAACACAAAGAAGTGTAAAATAATATAACACAAACATTATATATCCATTTTACATGTTTACATTTTAATACAAAAAAAAGAAAAACGGTGCTTTGGTACCAAAGTATCAGTGCTTCTTCATAAAACTGTTGCTAAAAAGTTAACAAAAAAAGTACCATTGCTTATTTGAACAATCTCACAAATCAGTTAGATTTATAGACTAAAAAGCAAACAAAAGGTTTTTCATATTCAGTACAAAAGAAGCATTTAGCTGTGATATAGCTGATATATTTGTTATATAGTTGGAAATAATCAAAATTATTCATCTGAATGTTTTAAAGTCACTGTAAGTTCGCTTCCAGGAAATCTTTTGGATGTCTCAAATTTTTTGTGATTTCACTGTAAAAAATGCAAACGCAAATGTGGAAATATTCTTAAAATACATTTATTTAAAACACGAAGAAGTGTAAAATAATATAACAAAAACATTATATATCAATTTTACATTACATTACAAAAAATTACAAAAAAGTATCAGTGCTTCTTCATAAAACTGTGTAGCTAAAAAGTTAACAAAAAAGTACCATTAAAAGTACCATTACCATTTTAAAGAGTCTGTTATATTTATAGACTAAAAAGTAAACAAAACGTTTTTTCCTGAGCTGACAATTTTTCATAACCATATTTATTTTATATAAATTGGTCATCAGCGAAAAGCACCTGTCATGTCTTATTTAGCGTCTTGATTGAGAGTGGACAGTGCTTTCATGCTACAGTTGCATATCCTCAACATTTCTCTTTTCAGTTCATCTTTTCAGAAATCCTTGAGTAATGCAACGCAAGAGGCTGATTTGGCAAGACTGCAACATTAACCGAGGTGAGGAAGTTTTCTCAAAATGTCTGCCCTCTTTCCAATCTATACGGTAGGCTTGCCAGAAGGAGTTTGAGGTTGTCTGACGTCACCTGCATCAAAGATGGGGAAGTTTCCTTTGCCACACCGTTAGATGTTCCCATCCCTTTCTCTGACTTTCTTCCAGGCTTCATGGTCAAAGAGAGTGGAGTGTCTTCACTGTAACTGGGGAGTCTGGGAATCATGCTTTCTTGGTGCTTAGGAGCTTGTGCCTGTTTGGGTTGAGAGGATCTTGATACATCAGAGGTGTTTACATGAAAGGAATTGATCATCTGAAGCTTTGCTTCTGCTGGGATGCCATTGCCACCAAAGTGTCGAAGCTTCTTTATACCATTTTCATGAGGGGTAGAGTCAGAAAGGTTTCTCAGAGGACTTTTCAAACTCAAATTAGTTGGTTCCTCGCCCATCGTGGAGCTCTCAGACGTTTCAGAGCGTGACCGCATGTGGAACTTGTGCTCGGGTTGTGCTTCAGCTTTGGTTTGGACTTGAGATGCAGGGCTGTTGGCCATTAAAGCTGGGTTGGAGATCAGTCCTCTCCTGATCAACTCCTGTAGAAGCTTCAGAGGAATCTGAATTTCCATATTGCCGTTCGGATCTCCAGGTGGGTGTCCAAAGGGATTGCCTCGGTTTAACTTGGGTGTAGGTGCACCAGAAGGTTCTTCCTTCAACCAGTCCGCGTGTAGCTCTCGCTCCCGTGCTTTCATAGCGAATGCTTCGGAGTAGTTCAATCTACGATTGAAGAGATTCACTGAAGGAGGACTTGCTCTACGTGGGACTGGATTGGCAGTGGAAGACGAAGTGAGATCAATGATATCAGCCGCCACCGGACTCGGCCCTGCTCGGACAGCCTCTGCACCTCCTTCTTCCAAGTTAGATTTGTCCCCTGTTTCCCCCTTCTCTGCACCTTCTTCAGTGGTCAATCCCCTTGGGTAAAGAGTTGAGACTTCATTGAGGAACTCAACTCTTTTTGCAGGCGTGCTGAAAGACGATGGCGTGTCACTCAATGTCTCAAGTCTGTTTTCTTTCCGGCTGAGGTTTAGTGGTTCCTCCCAGCCTGCTGATGACTTGTACTCTTTAGCCAGGTGGCGTAGCGTATGGAATGGTTGTTTGCAGCTCTGAACCTCCACAGACGGCGTGGCCAAGTACGAAGGAGGTGGTCGGGGAAGGTCTTGAGAAGGGCTGAGGCTCAAATGGGGCACTGTAGACTCTTGAAGAGCCATGTAATTGGGTAGAGATGTGCTGCCTTGTGGGAAGTATGAAGCAACGTTCAAAGGCATGCTAAAAATTGGTCTCTGATGCTCCGCATACATGTTTGGAGAGGGCTTGAGAGGGAAAAAAGAGTAGAATTTGATTAATTCAATGCTTATAAAACTTTGTAGTTAGCATTTCTACTACACTCTAAGAAAAAAAGGTACAAAAGCTGTCACTGGAGCGCAGTGTTGCGAAGTCCGCGGCTTTCCCGCGGAATTGGGCTACTTTAATTCCTGGAATGTACATTTTACCAGAGGAACCCTGCCAAAAGCATGTATTTTACCACCGTTTGGACTAATTTTGGATTAGTTTTTAGTAGTTAGGTGGGTTTTGTTATGAAAACCTGGAAACTCTGTTGGGGTAGTACCTTTTCAAAGGGTGCACTGTTGTACCTTTTTTACCTTAAAGGATTAGTTCACCCAAAAATGAAAACTAGCCATTATTTTCTCACCCTCAAGCCATTCTAGGTGTATATGACTTTCTTCTTTCAGACGAAACCATATAGTTATATTAAAAAACATCCTGGCTCCTTCAAGCTTTATCATGGCAATGGGTGGGTGTTTCTCTTTTACAGGTCAAAACAAGTCCAATAAAGTCTATCCATCCATAATAAAAAGTGCTGCACACGGCTCAGGGGGTGAATAAAGGCCTTCCGTGGTGTATCAATGCGTTTTTGTAAGAAAAAATATTATGGATGGATGCACTTTATTGGACTTGTTTTGTCCTGTTGAAGAGAAACACCCGCCCATTGCCATGATAAAGCTTGAAAGAGCCTGGATGTTTTTTTATGTAACTCCAATTGAATTCGTCTGAAAGAAAAAAGTCATATACACCTAGGATGGCCTGAGGGTGAGTAAATAATGGGCTAATTTTCATTTTTGGGTGAACTAACGCTTTAAAGAGTGCATATAAGTGCCTTAAAGTCATTTTTGTACCACCCCAGTGACAGATTTGTATCTTTTTGTCTTTGAGAGGATGTATTCTGCGTTTAAGATGTCATACCTGAGGGAATGCCGGGAGGTGTCGGAAATCTGCACGCTTACTCCTGGGATATTCGTGCTCAAAGTCACCATAACTGTTGGGGTGGAAGCGTTTTTGCGTTCGAGGGGTCCTGAAGACAATATCGTCCCTGTATCCATTTTGGTGACACTCAAAAGGAAGAAGCAACCTGGTTGGACAAAAAGAGCTTTGTGACTAAAATGTATTTGAATTACCTGTTTTACGTATATATAGTACATGGGAGCAGCTGCTGTTTGAAGGGAACATCGGATGCAAAATTATTATTTTTTTGGTGTTTGTGTCTCAGTGTGAGAACATCAGGGATGCCAGGTTTTCTCAACAAAACCTGCCCAATTGTGGTAAAAAAATTTTGGGGCGAGATTCCCTGGTAAAAATTAGCATTCCATGGGCTAAATACTACATTATTGGGTTCGTTTCAACTCGCAAACATGAAAAACAACCCGCGGCAACAGTGTTAAAGTATCCCAATTCCACGTGAAAACAGTGGACTTGGCAACACTGGTTGACATGACTATTCTAAAATAATAAAAATCCATTTATTTCTTTTTCTAAATCTCTAAAATCAAATAAACAGTCTAAATTATCAAGCTGCTTTTATTTTCTGAGCAGTGTGATGTCATACTGATCAGGCCCCGCCCACAGCGGACTCAGACGGATTTCCGCTCTCAGCCACTTGTACGCTGTCCGCCATTTTTTCCGTACTCAAGCAGCTGTAGCAATAACAGTGTTTCCTAAGAATTCAGGTGTTTTGCAGTTGGATGTTAAGAGATCAGATCCGCTGAGGACGCAGTGGATTAGTTTTGTTTTTGATGGTAATGCATCACCAAATATACAAAAAACTAAAGAGAGGGGCGGAGTCAGCTCATTAACATTAAAAGAGGCATGCACCGAAACGGCTTGCTGTGAACAGAGCTGTTTTTGAATAGGCAAAAAGGGTGTTGTTTTACACGACCATTGAGGAATTTTTACCAAAGTATGTTGTGGACATTTAATAAAGACCCTAAAGAATTTTGTCAACTTGTAAAAAATGTGCATCTGATCTGCGATGTGCTTCATTTTGCTTCATGCTTACTTTTCATAGTGTCTGCGAGTGCAAGTGGCTGCACTAGTGCTGCGCGGGTTTCCTCCAAGTATGTTGTAAACTTTCTTCCACAGCTGCTGTGCAGTGACCTAGAAATCACACACAAGAGATTTATAGTTTTGTTGACAAATTCTTGGCAGTTATTAATTCTAAAGACAGTCAAAGTATGCTATTAAAAATTCTTATTAGATGTTTTTGCTTGATGAAAATAAATCCATTGACGTAAAATGATTAGTCACATTTCTGACATGTACAGTAACTGCATTTATGAAATTGTTGTCCAAGGTGGAGTCTATGTTTTAATTTTGTGGTCAACATATAATAAATGTCTTTTTACCTGTTGATAGCCTCCTAGCTCTTTCACTGTCTTGTACATTAGGAACATATCAACTGAAAGGAAAAGTAACAAAGTAGATGTTAATACTCTGAAATGTTTTCTTTTTAGACATGCATTCACTTGTCTTTCTCACTCACTTTGTTTGAAACCTAGATGAGGTATTCTTTCAATCGGAGTGTCTCTTTGTTTCATAAAGAGGTAGAGGTCTTTGAGGAAGCTCTCCTCTGTCAACTCCTCTCCCTGTTCTGATCGCTTCTCCTGCGGGCCGTCCTGCTCCATCATACTGACCTGGAAATACAGTTTCAGCATGTTCAACACTGCGTAGTGACCATGTTTTGTCTAATAAAAAGGTAAAATCTTGTCTAGATACAGTTTTGACAACTACTCTTTTTTTTTATTATTTTGAAAATGCAGAAAATAAAAATGGGAATTGTGTACCAATCCTAAATTTATTGTTAATAGCGTTGAAGGAGTTCACATGTATGCTAGATACTTGATGCCTGCTTTTCCTTCACTGTCTGCTCCAAATCATCTGTTAATACTTTAATTTACTGATAATAGAATAATTAAAATAATAATACTAAATTGTTTTGCTAATTAACATTTTTAATTTAAAAAAATCTGTCCAAACTAGTATATAGTTAAAAATTGAAAAAGTAATTGAGACTTTACATATTGTAATTCTGACTTTTTTTCCTCCGAATTGAGATATCATTTTGAGTTATGAAGTCAGAAGTGCAAGATATAAGTTTTTATCCCACATTTCTGACTTTTTCTTGCAAATCAAGTTTGTATCTCGCAATTCTGACTCTTCTTGCAATTGTGAATTCATATCTTGCAATTTTGACTTTTTTTTCCCCTCAGAATCGAAATATAAACTGATTCTGAGGCAATTCTCAGAATTTACTTTTTATCTGGCAATTCTGACATAACTTTCCATTATGAGAAAAAAGTAGGAATTCTGAGTTTATATCCCACAGTTCTGACTTTATTTTTCAGAATTGCAAGTTTATTTCTCGAAATTGCAAGTTTATGTCATGTAATTCTGAAAAAAAGTCACAACTACGAGATATAAACTTGCAATTCCTAGAAAAAAGTCAGAATTCTTAGTTTATATCCCACAATTCTGACTTTATTTCTCAAAATTGTGGCTTCATTTCTCGAAATTGCAAGTTTATGTCATGTAATTCTGAAAAAAAAATGTTACAATTGCGAGATATAAACTCACAATTCTGAGAAAAAGGTCAGAATTCTGAGTTTATATATCAGAATTTTAACTTTATTTCTCAAAATTGCAACTTTATTACTCGAAATTGCAAGTTTACATAAAGTAATTCTGAAAAAAAAAAGTCACAAATATAAGATATAAACTCACAATACTGAAAAGAAAGTTCTGACTTTTTTTTCTTGCAATTGTGAGTTCATAATTTTTTCCTCAGAATTTAAATATAAACTAATTCTGAGACAAAAAAATACCTTTTATCTCACAATTCTGGCATAACTCGCAATTCTGAGAAGAAAAAAAAATCAGAATTCTGAGTTTTATAGCCCACAATTCTGACTTTATTTCTTAGAAATGTAACTTTATTTCTTGAAATTCTAAGTTTCTATCATGTAATTTTGAAAAAAGTCACAATTATGAGATGTAAACACAATTCTGAGAAAAAAGTCAGAATTCTGAGTTTATATCTCGCAATTTTGACTTTATTTCTCATAATTTTGACTTTATTTCTCACAATTATATAATGCAATTCTGAATAAAATGTCACAATTGCGAGATATAAATGTGCAATTCTAAGAAAAAAGTCAGAATTTTGATTTTATATCTCACAATTCTCACTTTATTTCTCGAAATTGTTTGTATCGAAATATTCTCGAAAAGTTTATATCATGTAATTCTGAGAAAGCATCACAATTGCAATTTCTGAGAGAAAAGTCAGAACTGAGATGAAAAGTCGGTAATTTTGTAATCAGTGGTGGAAACTCTCTTGTTGGCATTCTTATCAATCTTACATACAGTATTACTCACAAATTGTTCTTGCACAGAGTAAATTAATGCATGAACTTATCTTCAACCCTTTAAAGTACTAACTTTATATTCATCCCATCCTTAACCTGTTAACTTCGCAAAGCTTTTGTTAGTGTTCTTGTTAGATAATCAGTCTAATGTTCAGATCAAACTTCACCTGGCTTAAGAATTGTGTGGGCAGATTAATATCTTAATCGCATTAGATCAAGAACATCTCAATCTCGTGACTTGACTGTCTCAAACATTCAGTGTACCATAACTTGTTACGGACAGTAATTCATCAAAACGTGTCTGACGCACATGATGCTTATCCGGTGTGAGCAGAAAATGCGGCTTGACGGCAATATTGAATCTCTCATTGTTAGCTGGCCTTATGACACCTGCTCTCACATTTCCTTCCTCTTTGTTTTTGCAGGTGCATATTGATGAATGCAGTTTAGTTGTTTACTTATTTCATTATTAAGGTGTTTTAAATAATGCATTGAAAGTTAACCTGCATCACTAAAATACAGCTTGCTTGCTTGCTTTCTTTCTTGTATTAAAATGATTCCTCCAGTGTGATGCAACAATTCCAGGCCTTTAAATGATATGCATGAACAGTGTGATTTATAAACAATGACCAATGCGTCAAATAAGCTATGGAAGCAATTACTTGACTCAGGCAATTAGTTAGTCTTATTGACAACTCACTAATCCAGCAATGACAATGACTGATGACTGTTCACTCCAAGTACATTCAAACTTACTATTCATCTTTAATCATGATGTAAACAGCTTAACACAACCATGTGGGATTTTGTTTACTATATTGCCAATACATATCGTTTATGAGATTTGAGAAGTACCAGTATTTACAGAGAAAGCCAATGGGGTTCAAATCAACTTAATTGTAGATTCAAAATATATTTTGTGTTCGGAAAAAAGAAAGAATAGGTTTAGAATGACAAAGGTAAGTAAAAGTTCATTTTTGAGAGAGCTAGACACTAAATATAACCCATCCAATAAATCGTACCTGTGTCCTTTCAGATTTATGTCAGTGGGATGATGGCTTGCTGGATCGATCCTATTTGGAGAATGAAGTAATCCAGAAAAGCTTAAGCTAAGTATCCAGCCCTTAGCGGTTTCTTTGACACGAGCGTTTTGTGATGCCTACACACCGTTTCTCTAGACCTGAATGAAATCATGGCCTCTTAGCGCTGAGATGTCTATTCAACTGTCTTCCTGTTTGGAATGTTGGGTTGGACAGGTTCTTCCTGTTCTCAAGACGAATGCCAAAACCTCAGAGCATAAATATTGCTGATAATTACTCTGAGATTATTACGTTAAAATTTAGTCATCAAGGTTTGTTTTTCCCAGGAGAAGCTTTTCATTATGTTTCTTGTTAATGACTTTTTTTTGTTAACGCTACATGAAATGATTTCCACACCCAAGTTTAAATAGAATCGCATTCCAAAGTAATGTGCTGTTTTATATCAATAAAATGAACATTCATTAGTCAGACTTACAAACTGTTGTTGACCTCTAATGACCTTTTTAAAGAAATTACATTTGCGTTGAATGTTGAAAATGTCTTTCGTATTACCATCGATCAGGTTTATCCATCACACTTTTTTTTTGGGTGGGATGTTGAATTCTCAATTATATCTCATTAAGGAATAAAAATAGACACTGTAATTTGCTGATGGAAGAATTAGAGAGAAATGCATGAATGTATTTCGAGATTTCTAACTTTTCATCGCAGAGTTCGGTATTGCAGTAAATCTGAGCACAATTTGAGACATTGTTAAAGCGATAGATCACCCATGAATGAAAAATTTATTTTTTTTATTATGTCCACTGTATTTTGTCCCCCAAAAATAAATAATTAATAAAAACATAATATTTTGAAATAATAAAAATATTTTTGTGTTCCACAAAAAAGCCAGTACTGACAAAAAAGTATATTATAAAATAAATGATAGTCAATAATAAATAAACAAATTGGTGAAATTGCCATTTAAGATCTTGTGGGGGGTTTTTTTGTTGTTTTTTTTTTGGTCCACTGCATTTTACGACTCAATAAAAAAAAAAAAAAAAAAAAAAATATATATATATATATATATATATATATATATATATATATATATATATATATATATATATATATATACACACACACACACACATTTTTGTATGTGTTCTGTAGAAGAAAAAAATAAATGAAAAAATTAGGGGAAAAAATGTGAACTTGCCCTTTAAGATCTTGTGTAAGATTATTAGGGTGTTTTTCTCAGAAGAAAAAAATAAGAAGCAGGAAACTCAATTAAACGTTTCTATTTTTATTATAATTTTTTTTATGATGGCCACTGTATTTTATGACCCAAAACGTTCTCCAAAAATATACATACATGCAAAAAAAAGTCAATGACTTTAAAAAGTGGTTGCCCAAGATTACTTAGGTCTTGTTCTCAGAAGAAAAATTAAGTATTTACTTAATTATAAATATTTACTAAATATTTACTTTTTTTTTTAAAATAAGATCAACTCTATCAATCTATATATATAATGTGTGAGTGTGTGTGTGTGTGTGTGTGTGTGTGTGTGTGTGTGTGTGTGTATGTGTGCACCTGGTATTCATCACGTTGTGGGGACCAAATGTCCCCACAAGGATAGGAATACCAGTAGATTTTGACCTTGTGGGGACATTTCTCAGGTCCCCATGAGGAAACAGGCTTATAAATCATGCACAATTAGTTTTTTTGAGGAAGTAAAAGTATGCACAATCTCCTGTGAGGGCTAGGTTTAGGTGTAGGGTAGGTGTAGGGCAATAAAAAGTACGGTTTGTACAGTATAAAAACCATTACGCCTATGGAATGTCCCCATAAAACATGTAAACCCAACATGTGTGTGTGTGTGTGTGTGTGTGTGTGTGTGTGTGTGTGTGTGTGTGTGTGTGTGTGTGTGTGTGTGTGTGTGTGTGTGTGTGTGTGTGTGTGTGTGTGTTCAAAATTCTACAAAAAAGTCAATCATGACTTTTAGAAAAGTGGTGAACTTGCCCTCTGAGATCTCGTATAAGATTACTTTTTTTTAGATCTTTTGTAAGATTGCTTTATCTTATTTATCTATTTTTTTCAGAAGAAAAAAAAAACATATTTATTATGAGATATATTTAAAAAAAATGGTGAAGTTACCCATTAAGATCTTGCGTGAGATTACTTGGGTCTTTTTCTCAGAACAAATACGAAGCAGCAAGAGACGCATGTAAGCATCTCCTGATCTCCATTTAATCTCATTGTAGACTGGAAGAAGCAGTTTTTGTTGTGTGACAATGTGGTTTGGTTGGGCAGATGGTGGTGGTTTTAAACAGACATAAATTAAAACTTACTCAGTGGCCGTTGTCTAGTCCTGCAGATTCATCTTCGGTTGGCACTTTGGATTGTTTTACTCATTTGCAAACAATGAGGAAAACATAACCACAAATAAAACCTGTTCTCCCATTTCCCTCCTTAATAGTAACCTGAGCGGAAAATAAGTCACTATACAAAGAAACAGAGACGACCTGGAATGAAATTATGTAAGAGTTGTGGCTAATGCAGTTTGGTAATGCAGAAGTTGTCAACTGACAAGACAGTGTTAAAATAAATCCATCTATCATTTTTACAAGCATTCATTTGTAGTGGCACTTGACAGACTGTCAAGTCCTTAAGTGTGACAGTGTTGACATGTTTGTTTTTCGGGGCTTTGGGAGCTCGACAGACTATCTGTGTTGTCTGACTTTTTCATTGTGCTTATCCACACTTAGCCAACCATAGATTTAAAGTCATACTTTGCAATAATAGCACAATTTTCTTGCCTTGAATAACCTGTTTTACTGATAAAAACTGTGGCTGCGCAAAACTGGACACTTAATACACACTTAGCGAATAAAATATAGCATTTAATAGCATATACAATTGAAGTCAAAAGTTTGCATACAACTTGCAGAATCAAAATAAGAGGGGTCATACAAAATGCATGTTAATTTTTGTTAAGTACTGACCTGAATAAGAAATTTCACATAAAGACGTTTACATAGTCCACTTGTGAAATTATAAAATTTACCTTTTTCAAAAGTTTACATACACTTGATTCTTAATGTGTACTGTGTTGTTACCTGAATGATCCACAGCTGTGTTTTGTTTAGTGGTAGTTGTTCAAGAATTACTTGCTCATCCTTTACAGTTAAACTGCCTGCTGTTCTTCCTGAAGGAAAAATTCTCATTTGTTTTTTCAGCATTTTTGTGTATTGAACCCTTTCCAATAATGACTGTACAAATGCTCATTGATGCTTCAGAAGGAAACAAAATTCATTAGGAGCCAGGGGGTGAAAACTTTTGAACAAAATAAAGATGTGTACATTTTTCATTTACAGTAGTACTGCCCTTCAGAAGCTACAAGACTACTTGCGTGTTTCCCAGAAGACAAAATCAATTCAATTGACCCTGATCTTCAAATTTTTTAAAAAGTTTTTAATGCATCTTAATGCATCATTTTTCTTTCTAAAGCATCAGTGAGCATGTGAGTCCCTCAGTTGTCCTCAGTGTGAAAAAGCATACAGTCATTGTTGGAAAGGGTTCAAATCCACAAAAATTTGTGGAACCTGAAGGATTTTTTCTGGAGAACAGCAGACAGTTTAACTGTTCAGGAGAAACAAGGGACTCAAGAACAACTATCCATATTAAAAGTAAACAGAAATATCTTAAAAATAACATGCATGTTGTATGATCCCTTTGATAACATTTTGCAGATCCTTGAAGGTGTATGTAAACGTTTGACTTCAACAGTATCTAGATTGGATTCTAACTGAAGATTGTTAAGAATTGTTAAGGGAAGCTTCTGATATTTAAAATTGTATTCAATCGTTTTATTTGACTTTGTTATTTTTTTATCTATATCTTTCAGAGGAAAATAAAGGAAGTAAAATTATATAAATAATAAAAATGCATTTTTCAAAAGATTTATTTTTAGATTACATTTCGGCTGTTATGCATTGCTAACTTGTTTTTGTTAAGGAACATAAAGGAACACTGTGAAAAAATCCCCTTGAAAAAAAAAATTGGACTGAATTTCCTCATTTCACTCTCAGATCCTGATTAACAAGTAGATATGACCTGATGAAATGATTGGCAGTAAATCTTAAACCTGTTTCCTGCCTGCTTGTGTCATTTTGCAGAAAAATTCCTACATTTTTCTTTTTCTCCATTCCACAACTTTTCTTGGTCAACTGTCAACAGTTCTCATTCATCGCCATCTTTCTTTACTAACATCGATCACGAACAAACAAACACGTGCCATGCATCGAATGCATCCTTGCAGAGGGCAGATTTATGCCCTTTTCACTTTTTGCAATTGCTGATTTGTGACCCTGGACCACAAAACCAGTCATAAGTTTAAATTTGACAAAACTGAGAGTTATACATCATATGAAAGCTCAATAAATAAGCTTTCTATTGATGTTATTGATGTATGGTTTGTTAGGATAGGACAATATTTGGCTGAGATACATCTATTTGAAATCAGAAATCGGAGGATGCAAAAAAATCAAAAAGACTGAGAAAATCACCTTTAAAGTTGTCCAAATTAGGTTCTTAACAATGCATAATACAAATCAAAAATTACATTTTGATATGTTTACGGTAGGAATTTTACAAAAAATCTTCATGGAACATGAACTTTACTTAATTTCTTAATGATTTTTGGCATAAAAGAAAAATCAATAATTTTGACCCATGCAATGTATTTTTGGCTATTGCTACAAATATACCCCAGCGACTTAAGACTGGTTTTGTGGTCCAGGGTCACATTTAGTCCCCACACCTACATTAAAAAGTTGCCGAAAGGATTTCTAAAAGAGTTCCCTCGAAGAACCTTTCAGTAAAACTTTTTACATTTTTCATGTAAATGTTCCAGGACCTTTTGATGCCAATAAAGAACCTTTGTTTTTAACAGTATTCCCATGGTGTACTTGTCTGAATTAGTACATCATATTATCTATTTTCGAAACCGTAAAAATAGTATTATATCATTTTTGCATAATCAGATTAATATTCATAAGGAAAATATACACCAACTGACCTTCCGTGAACCAGTCACAAGATTCAAATAATTATATGATAGTTTTCTGAAAATGACGTAGTTGTGCGAAGCATTTGAAGTATGCTATCAACAGACTCTCATGATTACCATTATCAGATCAACAAAATTGCAGCAGGAGCTCAGTTTTCAAAGCAAGCATACCATTGAATCTTAGAATGCCAGTGGTGCATTTACATCTGCTGAAACATTACAGTATTTGCAGTGAAAGTGTTTTTATTCTCTTATAAGCTTATAATACCTAAGTGAACTTTTTTTAATGTTCGTACTGACTGTTTGTCTTTGTGTTAATTGATGTGAATTAATTCTTAAACCAGCTGTAGAAACAGCTAACACAATGACTCAGCAAACTGATTCATTTCGCGTATTCTTTCTAGAAGAGATATCCATCTAAAATTTCTAAATACAGTCAAATAAGTCACATGAATTGCCCAAACAGCATATTTACTATTTTGGAGAAATCTTTATTGGAAAGAAAGAACCAAGCAAGTTTGTTTTGCTGAGAAAAAAATGAATATTAAATACATACTGTATTTGCTCTGTAACTATACATGACCTACAGTGGGATTCAAAAATCTGAGTCCACTTGTGAAATGCTTCTTTTATAATATAGTGCATTATATCCATTAAAAAATAAGTTGTCGTATCAATATACGCTACCAGTCAAAAGTGTTTTTAAGAGAAAAGATTTTGAATGTTTTTAAAGAAGTCTCTTCTGCTTACCAAGCCTGCATTTATTTGATCTAAAGTACAGCAAAAAATGTGAAATCTTTTTACTATTTAAAAAAACTGATTTGTAATTGTAAAAATGTAATTTATTCCAGTGATTTAAAAGCTGAATTTTTGGCATCATTACTCCAGTCTTCAGTGTCACACGATCCTTCAGAAATCATTCTGATATTCTGATTTGCTGCCCAAAAAACATTTTTTTTAATTATTATTAGTATGTTGAAAACAGCTGAATAGATTTTTTTCAGGTTTCTTTGATTAATATAGAAAGTTCAGAAGAACAGCATTTATCTGAAATAGAAATCGTTTGTAACATTTTTAAGCATTCTTGCGAAATAAAAGTTAATTTCTATAATTAAAAAATGTATAATAATAAAAAAATTATACTGACTCTAAGCATTTGAATGGTGTAATGTATATAATTACAAAAACGTTTTACTTCAAATACATGCTGATCTTTCTGTTCATCAGAGAATCCTGAAAAAAATTTACTCAACAGTTTTAAATATCGATAATAATAATGTTTCTTGAACATCAAATCAGCATAATACAATGATTTCTGATTATAAATGTCTTTATCACTACTTTTGATCAATTTAAAGCATCCTTGCTTAATAAAAATATTTTACTAACTCCAAGCTTTTGAAAGGTATAGTGTATAGTTGCAAAAGCTTTTTATTTCAGATAAAGCGTTTATCTTTATATTCATTAAAGAATCCTGAAAAAAATGTACTGAACTGTTTTAAATATTAAAGAAAAGTTTATAAAAATAATAATGGAAAATGTTTTTTGAACAGCAAATTAGCATGTTAGAATGATTTTTGAAGGACACTTATGACTGGAGTAATGATGCTGAAAATGTAGATTTGATCACAGGAATACATTTCATTTTAAAATAAATTCAAATAGAAAACATAAAAATATTTCAAAATTTTACTGCTTTTGCTGTATCAAATAAATGCAGGCTTGGTGAGCAAAAGAGACTTCTCAAAAACAATAAAAACCTTTTTGACTGGTAGTGTAACAATTTGAATGAAAAACTGAACAGAAAAAACGAACATGAATTTATGATAATCATGTTCTCCAGGATGATTTGAGACATACAGCTGCTTCTTCTTTTTTTTTTCTTTTTTTTTTTTTTTACTTTTTTTTATGTATACATTTTCTTAATTGTCAGTGTGGTCTCAAACATTTGGAGCCCATTGTATGTGAAGTGCATTTGTGGACATAGTTCTGAATGTGCTACTTACATATATTGCATTATTGTGCGCATATGAGAATAATTTTGAGCGAATCACTGAAAGGCCTCCAGTGATTGGTTGAGAGAAACACCTATTAGTCATATTTCTCTGAACAGGCTCCTCTATGATTGGCACAGAGTTCCCATGATGTCTCCTGCATGAAAAAGATAGAAATAAGGAATTATTAGGTGGATGTAGACCTAAATGTAAAATATACAATGTACACTGACATTTAAAAGTTTAAGATCAGTAAGATTTGTAATGTTTCTTAAAACTGTTTTTAAAAAGTTGTAACAAAAATCCAGAAAAAAAACAGTAATATTGTGAAATATTATTTCAATGTTTTCCATGTTAATATGTTTTTAAGCTGTAATTTATTTCTGTGATGCAAAGCTGATCCTTCATGATCCTTCAGAATCCTTTAGATTCTTTAATAAATAAAACATTAAAAAGAACAGCATTTATTTAAAATGGAAATCTTTTGTAACAATATAAACTACCATTTAAAAGTTTGTGGTTGGTAAATTTTTATTCTTTCTTTTTTCGAAAGAAGTTAATATTTTTAGGTATTATGTTAAATTGAAAAAAAAAAAAGATAGCAAAGCTGATATTGTTAAGAAGGATTTCTATCTAGAATAAATGATGTTCTTTTTAACTTTTTATTAATCAAAAACCTTAAAAAAAATATCACAGGTTCCAAAAGGAAAATTAAGCAGCACAACTGTTTTTAACATTGCTAATAAATCAGCATATTAGAATGATTTCTGAAGGATCATGTGACACGAAGACTGGATTAATGATGCTGAAAATTCAGCTAAATTATACTTTAAAACATATTGAGAACTGTTTTTTTAACTGTAATAATATTTTACAATATTACATTATATTATATGTTATAATATTTTTTGATCAAGTAAATTCAGCCTTGATGAGTATAAGAGATAAAAATACTTTTTTTTATCAAGAAGTGAAAGACTATGTAAAGAATTTGTAAGAAAGAATTTGAATAAGAATTTGAATAAGAATAAGAAAGAAAGAATGCAAGACATATATGTCAAGGTGAATTGTGGTATAAATAAGATCAACAGAACAGGCTTATGAACTTGTTTGCTAAGTAAATTTCCCATATGTCAAATGGCTCAATGCTCCAGGAACACCCACATATGTGTTTCTGTTTCACATGGTATATTTAACAGAATTACTTCAGGGCATTTTGTATAAGATGTGTTCACCTGAGCTGTTTTTCAACTATTTTTGGCCTAAAACTCTAACATTCAAAGGTAGGGTTGGTATAATTTTGTAATTTTACTGTAAAAACAGTAGTCCTGTAAAATATTATTCTAATTTAAAACAACCAATTTCAATTTGAATATATTTTAAATAGATAACACAAAGCTGAATTTTCAGCATCATTACTTCAGTCTTCAGTGTCACATGATCCTTCAAAAATTATTCTGAATATGCTGATTTGCTGCTTATTATCGATGTTGAAAACAGCTGCTTGATATTTTTGATTTAAGCCGTTCAGGATTCTTTCATTCTTTCATTAATAGAAATTTTAATTTCAAACTAACAGCATTTATTTGATTTATTGTAACATTATAAATGTCTTTACTGTCTGAATGCACCCTTGTAAAAAAAAAAAAAAAATGCATACATGCAGGTAATTGCAGTTGGCAAATGTACGTTACATGCCAAGTTTAACTGAAAGACTGGAATTTAGTTTTGTAGAGTTCATTGGAAGGACTGGGTGTTTAATAAAGACGTGTCGTTTATACATTTGGCAAAAGCCATCACTGCTGTTTTGGAATGTTACATTTCGAGTTCAAGGCTATAGTTAAAGCACATTTGCGTTAAGAACACTGGCTATTAGTTACTATAAATCTTTGATGTATGTCAGAACCTGCCATAAAGTTTTCATCAACTTGTACTAAAGAAACATCGGATGTGAGTCATACAAATTCTTTATATTATTTGTGATCAATATGTCACACCCGCCCCAAACTCCCAAACTGCCATCTATATATATATATATATATATATATATATATATATATTATATATATTAGGGCCGGGACTCGATTAAAAAAATTAATTTATTCCTGTGATGCAAAGCTGAATTTTCAGCATCATTACACCAGTCTTTAGTGTCTCATGATCCTTCAGAAATCATTCTAATAATAAATGATTTTTTTTAATATTAATATTTTTTTAATATTTAAAATTGATATTTTTATTTAGCAAGGATGCGTTAAACTGATAAAAAGTAGTTTTAAAAGATTTATACTTTTTATTCATCAAAGAATCCTTTAAAAAGTATCACAGGTTCCAAAAAAGTATTAGGAATCATTCTATTATGCTGATTTTCTGCTCAAGAAACATTTCTTCTTATTATTAGTTTTTATAAAAATGGTTGTTCTGCTTTTTCAGGATTTAGTGTTTTTATTTTTTTAACTATTTAATGCCTCCTTGTTGAATAAAAAAATTATAACTTAAAAAACGAAACTTTTGAAAAGTATTGTTATATATTCTTTTATATTTTAGTGAAGGAGAATTATAAGAAGAAGAATTAAAATACTGCCATGTAATAAAAATAATGCCATTTATTCCCTGGACCACAAAACCAGTCCTAAGTAGCACAAGTATATTTGTAGCAATAGCCAAAAATACATTTTATGGTTTAAAAGTATAGAGTTTATATGCCAAAAATCATTAGGAGATTAAGTAAAGATCATGTTCAATGAAGATTTGTAATTTTTTTTACTGTAAATATATCAAAACTTACTTTGATTAGTAATATGCATTGCTAAGAACTTCATTTGGACAACTTTAAAGGTGATTTTCTCAATATTCAGATTTTTTTACACCCTCAGATTCCAGATTCCATATCTCAATTTTAAAATAAATTGACCCATATTGACTGGTTTTGTGGTCCAGGGTAACAATTATTAAAATATGTTTTAAATTAAATTCCTTAAAATTCCCTATTTTAATTTTATTTAATTTTTCTAATTGTTTTGTATGTTGTTATAAATATACAGTCAAGCCCAAAATTATTCATACCCCTGGCAATCATGTGGCACTTAAGACTGGAGTAACAGCTGATAAAAATTCAGCTTTTCATCACAGGAATAAATTCTATTTTAAAGTATGTTAAAATAAAAAACATTATTTTATATTGTAAAAACATTTTGCAATATTACTGTTTTTTTCTGTATTTTTAATCAAATAAATGCAGCCTTGATGAGCATAAGAGCCTTCTTTAAAGACCATTACAAGTCTTACTGACCCCAAACTTTTGAACGGTAGTGTATATATATATATTGAGTATAAAAAGTCTTTTTGTTTTTTATTTTATTTTTTGGGATTTTTAAAATATTTATTTAATTTCAGTTATTATTAATGCGGTTGTTTTGAAATAAAAAGGTTACTAATATAATAACCCTAGTTTGCGCTGTAGATTTGTCAACAGTGTCACTTTGTTACAACTATTTTGTTTGTTGTTGAGTGCTAACCAGCCATTAATCAACATTTCAGTGCCACATCAACAGTGTCATGAATCTTTATTTCAAGCAGGGCCCCAGGGTTAACTTGGCTTACTTATTATTGTTTGCTTACACTTAACATTGTGCTAATAAAATGACAGCATCTGGGTTTAATGATGGGAACATTCTTATGTGCATATTAATTTTTAAAGCAGCAATGATGTGAATGCAAATATGGATGTGGTCCAGGTCTCATCACAGGTGTGGCCACCCCCAGATGCCACAATGGAATGCCTCTTTCCAGTCTGAGATTCCATACAATTCAAGTAAACATGCATGAATAACCCTAAAAGTTATGACTGGTATTTTGGCAAGGAATCTATCGACGTACACAGTAATATACATTGATATACATTTATAGATATACCTGTTTGGATTAATTTCAGGGGCCCATTTTATACTCTTTTAAAGGTACAGAGAATTACATTTTCATTTTATATTTTCTGGCTTCGTTTTAATTTAAGTTAAAGTTTTGGTAATTGTGTTGCATGTTTTTTTTTTCATTTTTACTATTTTAATTAGTCCATACACTGCAGTTTTTATTAGGTTTTTAGTTTTAGTTCATTTGGATATTTCAGTATTTATTGTGTAGCTGAGATGTTTAAAATTGATAGACTGTAGTTACATTTTCGAAATTGAGATTTATACATCATCTGAAAGCTGAATAAACAAGCTTCCCATTGATGTTTGTTTGTTAAAATAGGACAATATTTAGCCGAGATATAACCATTTGAAAATCTGGAATCTGAGGGTGCAAAAAAATCGAAATAATGAGAAAATCGCCTTTAAAGTTGTCCAAATAAAGTTCTTAGCAATGCATATTACTAATCAAAAATTAAGTTTTGATATATTTGCAGTAGGAAAAGTACAAAATATCTTAACAGAACATGATGTTTACTTAATATCTTAATGATTTTGGATTATTGTAATGTTTTTATCAGCTGTTTGGACTCTCATTCTGACGGCACCCATTCACTGCAATGAATCAAATGATTACTTTTCTAAGTTCTGATTAAGAAACAAACTCATCTATATTTTGGATGGGCTCAGGGTGAGTCAGTTTTCAGCAAATGTTTATTTTTGGCTAAACTATTCTTGTAAAGTAACTTTTTATAGTTGTAAACATACGAATAAACAACAAAGATAGAAATCTGGTATGTTTTTGAATGGGCTGAAGCTTATCCAATATTTCTGCCAGAAGAATGTTCGATGCGAACAGAGATAAGGATACTATTTGCACTCAGTGTACCTTATAAACATGTCTCCGGTCTGTCTGTCTTTTTTCTGATTGATGACTGATCTATCCCACAATCCTTTGCTGTGCACGGGTCACTGCGCAAGTTTAATTTTTCTGTGCGCTTGATATGAGATAATTTGAGGTTGAGGTGTTTATACTAGGTCGAGTTCGGTCGAAAATTGCAGTGTAATATTTCCTTCCAGCAAAAGCACTTTTGAGATTTACTAATATAATTATTATGATGAGATTTACTCTAAATCTCTTAATTGGGGTAATTATGTATAGCAGTTATATCGCATTGTAAGATTTCACCATCCGAGACTTACAAAAAGCAACCGACCCGGGGTGAAAAGGACAGCAAATGTGCGATTAGCCGTGAATTACCCTTCCACTCCTTGAGGTTTTATAATTAACGCCAATCAAAACCAGAAACGTTGCATTCTTTAATAGAATGATGTGTTCGGAGATAACAGCTCACACCTACCAATTATGTTCTTCACTTTTCATCAGCTATCTTATCATTCCTCATGCCGCTGGGTGTTTCCGCGATGGTTTCACACTTCTGCAGACTTGCATATTTAATGTCTTTATTCGCTTGATCGGGTTCAGAATCACATTTTAAGTTTTGCTCCATATCTGTGTCATTGGCTGGGAGCGATATAGCCTCTTCTCCCTCTTCAACATCACTTATGTTATCGGTCTGATCCAGCTGATGAGTAATATGTTTTAGGTCCACTGCAGAATCTGCAAAGTTACAAAAAAGAGATTTTATCATTTGAAAATTATTTATTGATCACAAAATAAAGGTTTTTTATTGGCATCAATGATTCGAGAAAGAACCTTTCTAGAAGCGTTTCATTCTACAGAAGGTTCTTTACAGTGGAAAAAGGTTCTTTTAAGAACTGTTTATTGAAAGGTTCTTTGGGAAACCAAACTGGTTCTTCTATGGCATCGCTGTAAAAACTCCCTTTCTGGAATATATATATATACAGTCGTGGCCAAAAGTTTTGAGAATGACACAAATATTAGTTTTCACAAGGTTTACTGCTAAACTGCTTTTAGATCTTTGTTTCAGTTGTTTCTGTGATGTACTGAAATATAATTACAAGCATTCATTCGTTTTAAAGGCTTTTATTCGACAATTACATGACATTTATGCAAAGAGTCAGTATTTGCAGTGTTGGCCCTTCTTTTTCAGGACCTCTGCAATTCGACTGGGCATGCTCTCAATCAACTTCTGGGCCAAATCCTGACTGATAGCAACCCATTCTTTCATAATCACTTCTTGGAGTTTGTCAGAATTAGTGGGTTTTTGTTTGAGGATTGACCACAAGTTCTCAATGGGATTAAGATCTGGGGAGTTTCCAGGCCATGGACCCAAAATTTCAACATTTTGGTCCCCGAGCCACGTAGTTATCACTTTTGCCTTATGGCACGGTGCTCCATCGTGCTGGAAAATGCATTGTTCTTCACCAAACTGTTGTTGGATTGTTGGAAGAAGTTGCTGTTGGAGGGTGTTTTGGTACCATTCTTTATTCATGGCTGTGTTTTTGGGCAAAATTGTGAGTGAGCCCACTCCCTTGGATGAGAAGCAACCCCACACATGAATGGTCTCAGAATGCTTTACTGTTGGCATGACACAGGACTGATGGTAGCGCTCACCTTTTCTTCTCCGGACAAGCCTTTTTCCAGATGCCCAAAACAATCGGAAAGAGGCTTCATCGGAGAATATGACTTTGCCCCAGTCCTCAGCAGTCCATTCGCCATACTTTTTGCAGAAGATCAATCTGTCCCTGATGTTTTTTTTTTGGAGAGAAGCGGCTTCTTTGCTGCCCTTCTTGACACCAGGCCATCTTCCAAAAGTCTTGGTCTCACTGTGCGTGCAGATGCGCTCACACCTGCCTGCTGCCATTCCTGAGCAAGCTCTGCACTGGTGGCACTCCGATCCCGCAGCTGAATCCTCTTTAGGAGACGATCCTGCCGCTTGCTGGACTTTTTTGGATGCCCTGAAGCCTTCTTAACAATGCAGTGGAATGTTTTTTTTTTCGGGATTAAGTTAATTTTCATGGCAAAGAAGGACTATGCAATTCATCTGATCATAACATTCTGGAGTATATGCAAATTGCTATTATAAAAACTTAAGCAGCAACTTTTCCAATTTCCAATATTTATGTAATTCTCAAAACTTTTGGCCACGACTGTACTTTACTAGCTCTTGAACATGGTAGTTGCATTGCTGTCTATGCAGGAAAAGCTCTCGGATTTCATCAAAAATATCTTAATTTCACTCCCAAAGATCACTCCGAATGACACAAGGATGAGTAATTAATGACTGAATTTTAATTTTTCTTTAAGATGCTTAAAAGAACACTAACCAGTG
Source organism: Garra rufa (assembly GCF_049309525.1). NCBI lineage: Eukaryota > Metazoa > Chordata > Actinopteri > Cypriniformes > Cyprinidae > Garra > Garra rufa. Next base: position 33,034,970 of record NC_133379.1, read on the forward strand.
ACACCATTATCATTACCTGAGTCCTCAGAGAAATAACTGACAGGTGTAAGCCCCTCCCTCTCATTTAACTGTCCAATCCCGGCTTGATTCTCAGCTATAGGTGATGTCTTGCGTTCAGCATCAATCCCCTCAACCAAATCAATGCTTTCCACAATTTTATCCTTTTGAAGCATTTCTGCACATGTTTGTTTATCAGGAGTCTGTTTTGCTAATGTTGCGTCTTGGCTGTTTTCTGGGGAAGCTTGAAAGTCAATAGATTCGGTTTTCTCTTTTATGTCTGAATCTCTTTGATTACTTGACCTAGAAAGATCTGACTCAACCTGAATGGTTGGTAAGTTTCTTTTAGGTGAAGTATCAGTTGAGCTCATCTTTGCCTCGGTTTTATCTTGAGTGATTGAAATACTTTCAGGAACAAATGCGTCACTGATTTGAGATGGCTCTGTGGCATGGGATTCTGGGAAGAGTGGAGCATGCTGGGAAAATGCTGTGTCAGCCATCTCTGTCTGGATTAAAGATATATCCATCTGTTCCTTTTCATTTTCTTTGTCACTTTGTAACTCTTCATCACTTTCTGCTATCGCCTTATCCCTCTTCATAATCTCTGTGTATGATTCTTCCTTCTTGAGCACAGTCACGTTCACTGCTTTATCTACATCCATATGAGACATTCCTTCTTTATCATGGTTCTCGCTGTCCGTCTTGATGTTCCCGTATTGTATAGTTTCACTCTCACAGGTTTCTGTCATTTTCCAACTCTGATCTTTTTCACCCTCTTGTTTCAGACTTTTCCCATCTTCATGTCTTTCCCCAATTTTACAATCTAGCTCTTTTTCGCTCTCAAACACATCCATTATTTTATCTTGCTCTTCCAATCTTCTACCATCTTGATTTTCTCCACTTTCATGTTCGTTCACACATTTTTCTACATTATTTCCATCTTGCTCATTTTCTGGCTCACATGTTACCATAATTTTCACATATTGTATTTTTTCAGTCTCAAATACTTCCACTACTTTCCAATCTTGTTTTTCACCTTCATGTTCTTTTATAAAGCCTCCATCAAGTATTTTGTCACTACCACAGTCTTCTGTCATTTTGCAATCCTGTTCATTTTCGCTCTCATGTTTTGCCAAACATTTCCCATGTTCATGTATTTCTACAGTTTTCCCATCTTGCTCATTTTCTTGCCCACATTTTTCCACCTTTGATGCATTTTGCAATTTTTCAGTCTCAAATACTTCCATGATTGTCTCATCTTGTTTTTCATCACTGTCTAATGAATCCACAATTTTCTCATCTTGTCTTCCTTTGTTTCCATGTTCTTCCATCATTGTTCCATCTCGCTCATTTTCTTGCTTTTTACTTTCATGTTCTTTTATGAGATTCCCATCTTGTATTTTTTCAACCTCATGTTCTTGCATAATTTCTCCTGCTTGTTCCTTTTCAAACTCATGTACTTCCACAATTTTCCAGTTGTGCTCATTTTCTTGCCCACATTCTTCCATAACTTTTGCAAACAGTATGTTTTCAGTTTCAGATGTTTCTATGCATTTTTCTTCTTCTTTTTCATTGTCACATGGATCCACAAATTTTTCATCTTGTTTTTCTTTGCTTTCATGTTCTTCCATCATTTGTCCATCAATTTCTTTTTCACTTTTATATTCTTCCTCACATATTTCTACAGTTTTCCCATTTTGCTCATTTTCTTGCCTTTCATTTTCATGTTCTTTCATGATGTTCCCAGCTTGTTCCTTTTCACACTCATGTTCTTCCTCACATTTTTCTGCAATTTTCCAATTTTCTTGCCCACATTCTTCCATATTTTTTAAATAATCAATGCTTTTCTTGTCTTTTTCTTTTTCATTGTCAAATGCATCCACAATTTTCTCATCTTGCTCATTTTCTCTCATATTCTGTAACATCATTTTTGCATTTTGTATTTTTTCACTCTCAAGTTTTTCAGTAACTTCCCAATCTTGTTCTTTTACACTTTTAGGTTCTTCAATGATGCCCCCATCTTGTATTTTTTCAACCTCAAGTTCTTCCATCATTTTCTCACCATTTTCCTTTTCACTCTCATGTTCTTCCTCACATCTTTCTTCCATTTTTCTATTTTGCTCATTTTCTTGCCCACATACTTCCATCAATTTGGCACATTGCACAGTTTCAGTTTCAGATACTCCCATGCTTTTCTCATCTTGTTCTTTTTCATTGTTAAATGCATCCACAGTTCTCCCATCTTGCTCATGTTTTTTCGTAATTTTCACACTTTCATGTTCTTCCATGATGTTCCCAACTGGTATTTTTTGAACCTCAAGTTCTTCCATTATTTTAACACCATTGTCCTTTTCACTTTCATGTTCTTCCTCACATCTTTCTTCCATTTGTCTATTTTGCTCCTTTTCTTGCCCACATTCTTCCGTCATTTTTGCATATTGTATCGATTCGGTTCCAGATACTTCCATGCTTGTCTTGTCTTGTTCTTTTGCATTGTCAAATTCATCCACAATTTTCACTTTTTGCTCATGTTCTTCCACAATTTTTTCATTTTCATCTTCCAAACCTTTCTCATGTATTTCTATAATTTTATTATCTTCCTCTTTTTCTAGCACATTCTCTAACCTCATTGTTGCATGTTGTGTTTTTTCACTCTCTTGTTCCTCCATAATTTTCTCACTCTCAAATTCTTCCACAATATCCCCAACTTTCTCTTCTTCATGCTCAAGTTGTTCCGTAATATCTTGTTTTTCTTCAATCTTATGTTCTTCTGTCATTTTACCATTTGATTCTTTTTCAATTTCACATTTTTCCGTAGTCATCCCATCGTGTTCTTCCTGTCCTCTGTTCTGCATCTCGCCAGTATTAGCTCTCTCTTCTCCACCTCTTTTCTCTCCATCCATCTCTTTATTCACTTTTTCTTCACTCACTTCATCCTCCTCCTCCTCAACCGTAGATATAACCGAAGCCCGAGCAGTAAAATCCCTCTCAAGTTCCAGGTCTGTCAGCATTTGTGGAGAAACAGGCAAAGCAGGAAGTGGTCTGGTGGGTGGCTCAGGCACCAAAACACATGATGAAGGAAGAAGAGGGTCTAAGACATTGTCAGGTGTCTCAGACTGGTTCACAGATTCTGGTGGTTCTGGTGAATTCTCAAAACCAGGAGGAGGTGGAGGAAACTCATCTTCTATCTCTGATACATCAGGTTGGAGCTGCTCAGGGATCGGCGGAGGTGGATAAAAGACCAGACTATCTAGTATATCACTGATGGGAGTTTTGATTTCAGATTCAGTTGCATCAGTTAAAGGTGATGGTTGAGTTTGGAACAATGGCTCCATCATCTTAGGTGAAGGTAGCTGGATCTGGCTTTTGGTAGATACCGGTGCACCATTCTGCAGCGAGGAAGCCGTAGTGCTAGTAAAAAGGATTGGGCTCTGAGATGTGGGAGATGACGGAAAGTAAGGCGATACCACGGATGATCTGAACGGGGATGTTGGTGTAGAAGAAGGTGATTCATTGAAACTGAAGATATTGTCTGTCTGACTGCGACGCAGTCGTCTGTAGGGACTCCTGACTGCAAAAAAAAAAAGAAAGAAAGATTTTGGAACAAACTGTGGACTACTAAAATATGAAAAGTACAGTTTCAAAACAAGACTACTGTCATTATAATCACCAAATCTGTCAACACGTCAAGCGTCTGCGTCACATTACTGCCACTTGATGTGTAGACAGATCTGTTCAGTTGCCGAACACCCTGTTCTTATTTTTCTCATTCTGAACATCTGTGCAAACCATATCTGATATAAAAACATTTTGTTTACAATCACACGTATGAACTGACTATGAATTGTATTCACTATATATTTACTTAACTAATAACAGTTCACAGTCAGTTTTAGTTGTTAAAATTAACAATTTTTTCAGCATTATTCTAGGTTAATGTTCATTAGCTTTCATGTTAAACTACATTACTGCTCAAAGGTAAGTATGGAAAATATTAAATATTATTACAATTTAAAATAACTGTTTTCTATTTTAATACATTTTAAAATGTAATTTATTCTGGTGATGCAAAGCTGAATTCTTTAGCATTATTGCTCTTCTTAGTCTTCAGTGTCACATGATCCTTCAAAAATCATTTTAATGTTTTAATTTGGTATTTAAGCAATGTTTCTTATTATTAGTAATGTTGAAAACAGCTGTTTATTATTTGTGTACAAACCATGATACAGGATAATTTGGCATTTATTTGAAATAGAAGAATGAAATAAGAATGTAAAAGTGTTTATGGTCAATTTTTAAAATTCAATGCATCAAAAAAATGAATCTGGACCCCACATTTTTGAACAGTAGTGCAAAAATAGGTAGAAACATTTACCTAGATTAATAAATGCTGTAAAATTATTTATTGTCATTGTATAATAGCTAAGAGAGCAATTTTTGTAAATACTAAAATACTAAAAAATGTCAAATTTATGATCTTACTATAATAAATAAATTACTTAAGTTCTCATATGTTAGACATAAAATACTTGTGGGTTGCTCTCACCGTTTCACTCAATAGACAAATGCGGTTCTCTTTGTCTTGCACTTTACCTGGACATGTTGGACTTGAGGGTGTGTGGACACTTGAGGAGGACAGTTGTCTGAAAAACTCTCTGGGGTTTAAGGTACGCTGAGACACTAGAGCTGCTGCCTCCTGTTGGCCATAAACAGCATTACATCACCGCATGAAAATCACAGGCCATACATTTACGGAGGGCTTTAGTACAGGTTTGATTGACAGAACTAACCGCAGCTTTTTCCTCTGACTGAGAGCGTGAATATCTAGCTCTTATTTCCTCTTCTTCACGCTCCCTTTCCTCATGCTTCTGTAAAATGATACAGATCAAGACAGAATGTATACATGCAAACACACATGCACAGAAACAAACGTATCATACCCATTTTATTTTCTCCACTTTCCGGGCCTCTGCATCCATTTGGGCCTGTATTCTCCTGTTTAAAAAAACAAAACAAAAAGTTTAACTTTAACCCTGGGAATTTTTTGCATGCACTGTATGCGTGAGAATTTTTGATTAACCTCTGCTCCTTTATTTCCTGTTCTTTTTCATTCATCCTCCTCTCTCTCTCTATTGCATCTCTCCTCTCCTGGAGAAATCGCTCTTTTTCTCTCTGCCTCCTGTCCTCTGCTGCCCTCCGCTGTTCCTCCTTTTTCCTTTCCTCCTCTTCTCTCTGGAAAATACAATAAGTAAGGTAATCACATGAATCACACCCAAAAATTTTAATTTTGATATTAATTGCTCAACCTCATGTCGCTTCAGACCCGTAAGACCTTTGTTCATCTTCAGAACAGAAATTAAATATTTTTGATAAAAGCCATGCGCTTTCTGACCCAACGCAAGTACCACGTTCAAGGCACAGAAAGGGCCAACAGTGGTTCAACTGTAATGTTATGAAGCTATGAGAATACTTTTTGTGCAAAAATTATTCAACAATTTCTTCTCTTCTGTTAGGCACAAATTCACTACCATTCTGGGCCTTGAACGTGTCAGTTTGGAATGACATGAGGGTGAGTAATTAATGACAGAATTGTTAGTTCTTGATGAACTATCCCTTTAATGCTTCAGTCAGGTGACCAGATTTTTTAAATGAAAAACTGGGGACGTTTCCTAGTTAAGTGGTCATAATAGCACTGAAATCTTATGTTTAAGATTACAATATGTTTTTTTTTTTTTTAAATAGTTGTGAGTTTCATAAATTAATATTATAATTGATAATCACAGTGACGTTTGAGGATCATTTTTAATACAATAGTCAATAGTAACTATTGCAAATAGCAAACCTATCAAAACAGTAGTATTATGACAAAAGTATGGCTTTAGAAAAACACATAAATCAAAACAATAAATATGAGAACATATGATAAATAAAACTGTATTTAGCAAATATGTTGTTTTCAAACATGTTCACAACTGTGAGTAGCCTACAATAATTATATGTTTTGAAATGGAATGTTTATGCTTTTGGAAAAAATCTTTTTTTTATCCCAAATCAGGCTTATTATTTTGCATTTTAGGCTTATTTTGACCATAAATGATGTGCTTTCTGCAATATATTTTCTCATATTGCGTGACATTTATAGCCATATACTGAAAGCATATACTATGCCTTTAATGCTAGAGTAAGGTGACCAGATTGTTTTTAATGAAAATGAGGACATTTCCTAGTTATATGGTCAAAATAGCACTGAAATCTTACTTGTGATTATCTACGAATTAAAAAATGGGGACTATATATATATTATTTTTTTATTTAACATTTAAAATAAATTAATATTATATTTGATAAACACGTGATGTTAGAGGATCAAACTTACTGTAGTTTTTTTAATACAATAGTCAATAGTAACTACTGCAAATAGCAAACATATCAAAACAGTAGTATTATGACAAAATTATGGCTTTAGAAAAACACATTAAAATATAACAATAAATATGATAAATAAAACTATTTAACAAATATGTTATTTTCAAACTGTATTTAACATGTTCACCATGTAAGTTGCCTACAATAATTATAAATTTTGAAATGTAATGTTTATGCTTTTGGAAAAATATCTTTTTTATCCTAAATCAGGCTTATTATTTTGCATTTTAAGCTCATTTTGGCCAAAAAGTGTGCTTTCTGCAAATGTAATTGAGTGAGTGTACTTATTTAGTGTTTAATATGAGTTTGAATCATATTGTGTGACATATATAGCCATATACTGAAAGCATATACTATCCCTTTAATTCTACAGTAAGGTGACCAGATTTTTGGAATGAAAACTGGGGACATTTCCTAGTCAAGTGGTCAAAATAGCACTGAAATCTTACTTGAGATTATCTACGAATAAAAAAAAAAACGGGGACAATTTTTTTTTAAATTGTTGTGGGTTCCATAAATTAATATTATAATTGATAATTACATTGACGTTTGAGGATCAAACTTACTGTAGTTTTTTAATACAATAGTCAATAGTAACTGTTGCAAATAGCAAACATATCAAAACAGTAGTACACTGTAAAAAGTTGTCACCAGTTTCAACTTAAGAACACAAGTTCAGCAGCTGTCTAAAAAATTTTAAGTTAGATCAACATAAAACTACAGGTAATTTCAACTCACAGACAACTGCTCCTGATATTCCCTGATTTTATTACATTTTAATTAATGTCTGACGGTGTTGACCAAAGGTGAGGACACAACAATTTTACAATTGAAATTTTTTATTTTTTAAACTAATAGCAGTTATAGTTGCTGGACATGTTTTGTCCCGTGTCTCAAGAATGACTGATTTGCAACTATAAAAAGAAAATTAGACAACACTGAGAAACAAAAAAATACATAAAAACTCTCTCCATACCTCCGCTTGTGCCCAAAAAGAATCTCTCTGGATTCTTTGGATCTCCGCAGCTGCGAATGTACGCTTATAATTAGTGCCCTGGAAATAATAAGAAGACAGTTTGATTTGTTTACAGTTTTTCTGATTTTAATACAATTGAATTGCCTGACTAGCTATACTTTTCAAAACAACTTCATCATTTAGGATTAATAAAGCCTGCCTGCTAGTAGTCAGAAACTGTCACGAACTCATACCACAATGGCCTGTCTGTCTTCTGTCCGGTGGCTGGGTCTCCCTTTCGGCCCCTGCGTCAACACTGTAGCACTATAGGCCACAGTACAGATCCTCTCCTCTGTGATTTCATCCAAAGTGTGGGCAGGAAGAAATATGTGAACTTCCTGAAGCATTAGACAAAGATAGCAACAGACAAAATGTTTTTTAGCTTTTTATTTAATTTAAAACATAAAATCCCTCCTGACAAGACTAACAAGAGTTCTAAAAGACAAAAATGAATGGTAAAATTGAATTTAAGCTGTCCTCGTGCTCACATGTTCACAAAAACAAAAATGCCTATTATGCTGCCTAAATCAATTTACTCAAAAATGTTAATTAAAGCCCTCTTTTAGATATTCCCCTCTTTTACCTTAAAGAAGGCCCTGATCGCCGGTAAATGACTGGCGCATTCAGCTTTGCGGTACTCGTCTACTTCTTTTCCTACCTGAGAGACCACAAACACTGGGTAAAGGTAAATCCCATAATGTGTGTTTTACATCAAAATGTGTGGAGGATGAACTAACCCATAATATCATAGCAATGCGGGGTTGAGCTTTTCCCACCCTGCACATCCCATAAAGTGGCCGTCTAGGGTGAAGTTTAGCTGTCAGCTCTTTCAATCCACCTACTGTAAAAAACAAGCATATAAGCAAGCCTATAACATTAAATCTTATGTCTAACACTTTTTGGTGTTCTTACCTCCAGAATCAGCCAGTTTGAGTCTGTTCATTATTCCATCATAGGCGAATAAAGCCCTGTACACAGAGATAGAAGAAAACAGCCACAGGAAATATTAAAGTTTCACCTTATTTCATTAGGATGGATAACTCAATTTAGAGACAGTGCAGACAAGCTTTCTGATAATTTAGTAACAGATTTATGAATGCTTCTGTAATGATGTTTGATATGCAACTATTACAGACGGTTCAAACACTCTCTGATGCTTCAGAATGAAACAATGCATTAAGAGCATTGAAAACCTTTGGTAAATTTAACTTATTTTGTCTTCTGGGAAACATGTAAGTATCTTCTGTAGCCTCGACAGAGCAGTACTAAGTGAAAAAAAATATGATATTTAGGAAAAAAAGAAAAATTTACACATTTTCATTCTGTTCAAAAGTTTTCACCCCCGGCCTCTTAATGCATTGTTTTTCTTTCTGGAGCATCAGTGAGCGTTTGAACCTTCTGTAATAGTTGCATATGAGTCTCTCAGTTGTCCTCAGTGTAAAAAGATGGATCCCAAAATCACACAGTCATTGTTGGAAAGGGTTCAAATACACAAAAATGCTGAAAACCCAAAGAATTTGTGGGACCTGAAGGATTTTTCTAAAGAACAGCAGGCAGTTTAAGTGTTTAGGACAAACAAGGGGCTCATGAACAACTATCACTAAACAAACACCAAAAAACACACAACTGTGGATAATTCAGGTAAACTTTTGAACAGGGTAATTTGTATAAATTTTCTTTTGTAAACATTTTTTCATGTGAAATATCTTACTCAGGTCAGTACTAAATAAAACATAACATGAATTTTGTATGATTCCACTTATTTTGGTAAAATAATTAACATTTTGCAGATTCTGCAAGGTGTATGTAAACTTTTGATTTCAACTGTATAAATATGTACAACAGTAATTTAACAGGGGGCAAAAAAAGCTCATTTTAGGCACAAATGGCAGCATTTCCTGTGAATGACGTCCATATAAAGGACCCTTCTTGTATCCCTAGGGTCTTCTATAATCTGCTCACACCCACCAACAAAAGGCCAGTTTTCCCACGTTCTCATGAGAACAATGTCAACAACATATAACTACAACAGTAAATACAGTTGCATGACAAACCTGTCCACTCAATTTAGAAACATTACGAACAAAAAAAAAAATGGACACCCGGAGCCATTCTGTCTGTCGTTCTTGGAAATCACTATGCAAAGTATGTCATAGTCATTCTCAAAAGCCTATAAGGATAATCGCATACACTGTTAATCCAAACATTTTTCAACTTCTAGGCAAATAGTCTGAGCTATATTAAAAGAAACGACTTACACAAATGACTTGAGCTGAATCCCTTAGACTGCATACAAGACATTGTCAAGCATGTTCAACATCTAACTTACATAAGACACACATTTAAGCTGCTTAGGTGCTACAATGTTGTTACTATTCATGTGATGTTTTTGTAAGTTTACTTATTTATGCAAGATGCTACAAGCACCAGTGTTTTCATACAGTGGGCATTTTTTAGGTTTTTGTCTATTTTGCATTCATAACTTGTCTTTTTTTAGACTAGTGGAAAGAAAACATACAAAATACAAATTTAAGTGTTTAGTTTTACACATTGTCTATCTGTATCTGTGCATTTCAATTACAATACATATATTTAAAGGTGCTTTTCTTAAAATTATTTTTTCAGAAATCAGCCAACTTTAAAGTTTTGTTCTATTTATCTATATTTTGAGGGGTTTTGTCAGAGGGGTTTGTTCATATATTGTTTGATTTGATTTATTAAATATTTTCTGGCTGTTGACAGTATTTTCTGATTTATGGAGCGATAAAAAGACATACAGTTTAGGTCAAAAGTTTACAAACACCTTGCAGACTCTGAATCTGTTAATTATTTTACCAAAATAAACGGGTTCGTACAAAATGCATGTTATTTTTATTTAGTACTGACCTGAGTAAGATACTTTACATAAAAGACATTTACATATAGTCCACAAGAGAAAATAATAGTTGAATTTACAGTGTAAAATTTCACATACACTTGATTCTTTTTTTTTTTTTTTTTTTTTTTTGTGATAGTTGTTCACGAGTCCCTTGTTTGTCCTGAACAGTTAAACTGTCTGCTGTTCTTTAGAAAAATCCTTCCACAAATGATTTGGTTTTTCATCATTTTTGTGTATTTGAACCCTTTCAAACAGTGACTGTATGATTTTGGGTTCAATCTTTTCACACTGAGGACAACTGAGGGACTCATATGCTACTATTAATGAAGGTTCAAACACTCACTGATGCTTCAGAAAGAAACACGACGCATTAAGAGCCGGGGGTGAAAACTTTTGCACATAATGATGTGTACATTTTTTTTATTTTGCTTAAATATCATATATTTTTTCATTTAGTCCTCAATCCTTCAGAAGCTACAGAAGATACTTACATGTTTCCCAGAGGCAAAATAAGTTAAATTTACCCTGATCATCAAATTCAGAAGTTTTCACCCTCTCTTAATGCATCGTGTTTCCTTCTGGAGCATCAGTGAGCGTTTGAACCTTCTGTAATAGTTGCATATGAGTCCCTTAGTTGTCCTCAGTGTGAAAATATGGATCTCGAAATCATACAGTCATTGTAAATGGTTCAAACACACAAAAATGCTGAAACACTAAAGAATTTGTTGGACCTGAAGGGTTTTCTGAAGTACAGCAGGCAGTTTAACTGTTCAGAACAAACAAGAAACTCATGAACAACTATCACTAAAAAAAAAAAAAAAAAAAAAAACACAGCTGTGGATAATTCAGGTTACAATACAGTATTAAGAATCAAGTGTATGTAAACTTTTAAACAGGATGATTTTTATAAGTTCAACTATTATTTTCTCTTGTGGACTATATGAAAACATCTTTTATGTGAAATATCTTATTTAGGTCAGTACTAAACAAAAACAACATGCATTTTGCAGATTCTGCAAGGTGTATGTACTTTTGACCTTAACTGTATACTGTATGTATATCCTCTAACTCAAAAATATCAACAAAATGTGAAGTACAGTGTTTATTAGTTACAATTTTTACCCTTTTCACCTATAGTGTCTTTACTGCACTGTAGACTATAAAACATGATGCTTTATTATAGATAGACATACTATATTCTATAAAAAACACTGAGGAAATGACAGAGACAGGAAGGTTATGAAGATGTAGAGTCCTGCTTCCGTGTTTAGACTAGCACCTTCTTGACATCTGGCACTTTCTATCTCCGTTTAATGCGCTTGAATCCATTATTAAAATTAAATTCGAATAACCTGAAGTGGGTAAAGCTAAATAATGTAATACATTTCTAAACTAAACATTATGAAATGAGGACATGGTTTGAATAATTTAATGAGGCCTTGGTTTAAAAACAAAAAAAGCTTAGAGTTTAACACCAAATCAGATGAAATGCAGTTTGAATGTCAGGAAAGAAATCCAAAAGGTTTCTCTTATCACAAACACACACTAAATGAAGTTCAGAATTATACTTTTTTTTTAGCTCACAAACAACCAACATTGTTTCTTTTGAAAATTCCTTTTTTTAGCGGCGACATTCTCCCTTTTCAAACATTTCCTGTGACAAGAACAACAGGAACTGCTCAGCCCGTGGAGATGTCTGCCTTTTAGCCCCCAGCATGGTCAAAAACAATCACTGTCTGAAGTACCATGTTCAACAGATGCTTGACCCACACACACCTCCATGCTTGGGTTTATCATCTCAGACTGTAGGATAGTTTGTCATACAGGGTGATTTTGCAGATAAACATGCTAATTAAGATAAGCAGGGGTATTTACAGAGGAAATTGGTCTGGGAGGGGGTTGTTTGGTCATTAAGATAAGACAGACATTCTGAAATGTAATTCGTCAGATCAAGACGCCATAGCAGCATTGAAGTCTATGTTATACTGGATTTAGCTGGATTTTTACACACAGATTACACAGATATATATATTTTTTTTTTTAGAATTCTCTTTTGCTCACCAAGCTTGCTTTTATTTCATCCAATATACAGCAAAAGCAGTAATATTGTGAAACATTTTTACTGTTTAAAAGAACTGCTTTCTATTTGAATATATTTTAAAATGTCATTTATTTCTATGATCAAAGCTAAATTTTCAGAATCATTACTCCAGTCTTCAGTGTCACATGATCCTTCAGAAATCATTGTAATATGCTGATTTGATGTTCAAGAAACATTATTATTATCAATATTTAAAACAGTTTTTACATTTTTTAAGGATTTTCTGATTAATAGAAAGATCCAAAGATCAGCATGTATCTGAAGTAAAAAGTTTTTGTAATATTATACGTTACACCATTCAAATGCTTAATATATATATTTTTTTATTTATAGAAATGAATACTTTTATTTAGCAAGAATGCTTTAAATTAACCAAATAAGAAATGTATAATGTTACAAAAGATTTCTATTTCAGATAAATGCTGTTCTTCTGAACTTTCTATTCATCAAAGAAACCTGAAAAATGTACTCAGCTGTTTTCAACATAATAATACTGTTTTTTTTTAGCAGCAAATCAGAATATTATAATGATTTCTGAAGGATCGTGTGTCTGGAGTAATGATGCTAAAAAAATTAGCTATGAAAACACAGGAATAAATTATATTTTTAAATATATTCCAAGTAAAGTAAATATTTTAAATAGCAAAAATATTTCAGAATTTTACAGTTTTTGCTATACTTTAGATCAAATAAATGCAGGCTTGGTAAGCAGAAGAGTCTTCTGTAAAAAAATAAAAATAAAAATCTTACTGTTCAAAAACTTTTGATTGGTAGTCTACAATATACTAGACTAGCTAGTTATATTTAAATATATTTTTTTAACAAAATCATGAAGGCGCACATTTTTTTGTGTGTGTAATGTGACCTAATTATTTTAAATATTATTTTTTTGTATTAATTTAAACAGGGTTGAGGAACACTGAAATCTACCTTACCATCTGTGTAGTGGAATATCTGCACATTATTTATTTTCTTTCCAAGTAATTTCAGCACGAGCAGTGTTTTATGTCGTTGTCGGCGTCTGTGAATAATTAATAACTAAAAAACACAAATATAACTAACGGAAAATTATCTTTTGTTCAAAGCCTGAAAGCGCGCCTTTGAACTACCGCCTAGCAGAGTGGCGCAGCGGAAGCGTGCTGGGCCCATAACCCAGAGGTCGATGGATCGAAACCATCCTCTGCTAGCTGTTTTTTTTTTTTTTTTCGCTTTTGCGAAATAAAATAGTTTGCATAGGTTATGTGAATAATATGTTATTTCAATGCATTATATATGTATTATAATTATTATTATTGTTGTTTTTGTTAAATTAATTAAAGCTATTATGCTTGATCAGAAACATTTTAGGGATAAAATAAAAATTACAATAACTAAATTTAAAACAACTTAACGTATCTTTCCCAGTATTTTATGTTAGGTTTTTACTGTATCTTGTCTGTCTGAAATATATTATTAGATGTAGATTTTAAAAATAATCAAATAAACAAAAACCGTTTTCATACCAGTTTGTTGACGATCGTGGATTCAGGACGTCTTCTTTTGCAGTGAGTAAAGACAAACTGTATGTATCCAGATCAACTTCCCTCATTGATTTCATGATGTTACTTTATAAGCTATTATATCCAATCCTTACATGCAAAACAAACGTGACTAAAGTCGCCTGTAACGTTAGTCATACAGCAGATCTCGCTATGGCAGCAGCTATAAGTTATGTCCTCCTGAAAGATTAAAATAGCCAGCATTTGTCAATTGTATGCAAACTCGTAGGAAGCTTAGGAAAAAAAAGCCATAAGCCACTCCTGCTTGTTGGAATAAATAGCGGTTTGCATTGTTTCAAAGGTTAGCCACTGAAAAATCCCACCCATTCAATTGAAAAAAAAAAAAAAAAAAAAAAAAACATATTGAGTTAATGCTTGATTTTGAATGAACAATAAATTGCAAAAATAGCCTACACCGGTGGCTTTAAGACATTTTCAATGCAATGTTTAACGTTTTATAACCCTTTCATTAACCCGATCATTTAATCAATTTACGTATGTTGTGTAAGTAGTAAGTTATATCACACATGTTTATGCTTACAAACATATTTGTTAATAAATATATAGCAGGTTAGGTGAGCTACGAAAGATATTTAGAAATATTATTTTATTCTTTAAAAAACATTTTTTATTCTTTAGTACATTTAATGCACACACAAATGCAATCTCAGATGAATAAATACAAGACAAAGAATATTAGTATTTTAAATAGAAGTTAATACTTAAAAGCTACAACTCTCAGCCAATAGCACCGCGTTTAGTTCGTGACATCAATTTTATGCGACGCGTCTGGCTACACCGGCTTCGTGCGGTTCTCACATCGAGTGAAACATTATAACTGTTTGAGAACTTGATGAATAAGCGCGTTTAGTGGTTTAATTATAGTATTATCTTTATTATATTTAGTGTTATATAAGGTTAGGGTTGTTTTGTTTTTAGTTTTGTAATCCACGTGGGCATATTGATGACATTTTGAGCGGTAGCTAATGACAGTGGTTTTCAAAACACAGCATTTTAAGTTTGTATAGGATCTCTCTCAGATAAAGCAGGATGAAGTGCCACTATGAAGTGCTGGGGGTTAAAAGAGAAGCGACGGACGACGAACTAAAAAAGGCTTATAGGAAATTAGCCTTGAAATGGCACCCAGGTATTTAATTTCGTCTTATATCTTTGATGATTAATAGAGGTTATTGTCCTGTGTTAATAAATAAGGCTGTTGTTGTCTGTTTTCTAACAATGATCTGCCAAGTGCTGTTGATTATAAGACTTAAGTTAGTTTAACCATGAAAGTATCTTGTAATGTAGGTCATATATTTTTTAATTCTGATTCTAGACAAGAACTTGGACAATGCAGAGGAGGCTGCAGAGGAGTTCAAACTTATCCAAGCGGCGTATGATGTTCTGAGTGACCCACAGGAGAAAGCCTGGTAAGATGTCCAATAAACAACAACAACTATGTGCATCCTAGATACAGTACATCTAGCTTAGTTCAATACTAATGAGATTTTACTGTAGGCTAATTATGTTGCATATCCTGTGTAAACAATCCTTAAAAAGGATAGTTATTTTCATCTTATTCTGTCCCTTATCCACCTATATTACTTTATTTCCCATAACATGATTTATTCTTGTGAAATGTCTAAACCACAGTTTTATATATAAAAGTAGATTCAAAGTGATTTTTTCTGCCATGATCTAAATATAAGACTCATTCCCTACAGCCCTACACTTTAATGAAAAGTTAAATGAAGTCATGGTCTTGTGTAAGAAATAGACAGAAATGTAATGTTGGCTTGTTGGGTACTGGTTAAAGGAGTAGCTCACCTTTTTTTCCTACTCATGTCATTCCAAACCAATGTGCAGTTACAGTCAAACCAAAATGTATTCAGACACCTTCAACACTTTATTTATTTTCTATAGTTTAAAAAATGGTAATAAGATATGACAAGAACTCAAGAGTTAAACTGTGTTCACTGTTCAACAAATTCATCTTGATAATGTCAGATAACCTTGATAGAAAGGTATGTGACAAAACATGGTCAAGTCAATGTGTCAAATCAAAACTTTAGTCCAAAATTGTTTATCGGTTTTCCTGCTAGTCCACTGTATGAATAATTTCTGGGTATAATATGTCACATTTTACTTTATTTTGCTATCCTCACTTACATAAATGAACTATAGTGTTTTGCATCCACTAGTAAAATATTACAAATATATGTCTGGTGTCTGGATAATTTCAGGTTTTACTGTGTGTTTTCCATTCAACCGATAAAATGTGAATTTTGCTATTTTCCATATGGTGTTATGGATACTTTTAGGGTGTTTTTTTAAAAGCGTGACAGAAGTGGCCACTGCTGTTGTACAAGAGAGCTTCTTCAAAATTCTCCCTTTGTGTTCAGTGGAAAAACAGCATATGGGCTTGGAAATGACAGAGACGTTGTTGACATTGACACTGATGTGTTCTAGCTGTGTAACAAAAATGAAAATTTATCAAAACTGTGAACTTGTATTAGTATTAGATGCATTAGTAATGGGTTGTAAATTGCAAAGAAATCAGTAACACGTATATTACTATTATTATTGTATTAATATGAATCTAAAAGTATACCTTGCAGGGTATGCCATTGCTTTCCAATTTAAGTAAATTTAAAGTCATATTTTCAATATAAATCCCAGGTTTTATTGAAAATCAACAACAATTAATTTAGTATAACATATATGAAAAACAAAAAATGACAGTCAACATTTTTAATCTTTTTTAAAGAAGTTCTCACCAAGCCTGCATTTATTTGATCCAAAGTAATGCAAAAACAGTACAGTATTTTGAATTTTTTTTTTACTATTTAAAATAGCTGTGTTCTATTTAAATATATTTTAAAATGTAATTTATTCCTGTGATTTTAAAACTGAATTTTTAGCACTGATACTTCACTCACGCGATCCTTCAGAAATCATTCTAATATTCTAATATGCTGCTCAAAAAACATTTATTATTATTATGTTAAAATCAGCTAAGTAGATTTTTTTTTCAGGTTTCTTTGATGAATTGAAAGCCCAGAAGAACAGCATTTATCTGAAATAGAAATCTTTTCTAACAGTATAAAAGTGTTCATCATCACTTTTAATTAATTTAAAACATCCTTGTTAAATAAAAGTGTTAATTTCTATCATTTCTTTCCACCCAAAACTTGTTTTACTGACTCCAAACGTTTGAATAGTATACTGTAGTGTATAATGTTACAAACGCTTTTTATTTCAGATAAATGCTGGTCTTTAGATATTTGTATTTATCAAAGAATCCTGAAAAAATTTACTTAACTATTTTAAATATTGATAATAATAATAAAAAAGTAAATTAAACAGCAAATCAGCAGGATAATGTAACACTGAAGACTGGAGTAATGTGACTGAAAATTTAGCTTTGATCACAGGAATAAATTACATCTTAAAATACATTCAAATAGAAAAAAGTAAAAAATATTTCAAAATTGTACTGTTTTTGCTGTATTTTGGATCAAATAAATGCTTGCTTGGTGAGAGAGAAGAGACGTGTTTAAAAAACACAATCTTACTGTTCAAAAACTTTTGACTGGTAGTGTAGAAAACACACACAAACACACATTTTTTTAATATCAGTAATACTAATCAGCATTTGCCATTTAAGTATACTAAAATGACTATAACAGCCTTTGATATGATTCCATTAATATTTAATTATGCTAATATGGCTGTTACATTTGTATTTAGGTATGATAACCACCGAGAGGCGCTGCTGAAAGGAGGTGTCAGTGGCGAGTACCAGGATGACAGCATTGATCTCGTGCAGTTCTTCACTGTCACCTGTTACTCAGGTTATGGAGATGATGAAAAGGTGAATATTTAAAATTCATTTTTTGTTGCCAGTAGTCACACTTTTAAATGTGTGAAATATGTCAGACAGATGTCTTTTACCATTGCATTGTATCTATATGTTCAACAAAAAGTGCATATCAAGACTATTGTGTTCTGTATGTAGCTGTTATTGAACTAAATGAGAGCATCAATACTCCAGTCTTCAGTGTCACAGATCCTTCAGAAATTATTCTAATAAGCCAATTTGCTGTTCAGGGAACATTTATTAATGTTATTATTATTATCAGTATTTAAAACAGTTGAGTACATTTTTTTCAGGATTCTTTGATGAATAGAAATATCCAAATTTATCTGAAATAAAAAGCTTTCATAACATTATACACTATACCATTCAAAAGTTTGAAATCAGTATTTTTTAATAGAAATTTGTACTTCTATTTAGCAAGGATACTTTAAATTGATCAGAAGTGAAGAGAAAGACATTTATAATGTTACACTTTTTATTTCAGATAAATGCTGTTCTTCCTAAATGTTCATCAAAGAAACCTGAAAAAATCTACTCTGTTGTTTTTAACATAATAATACTAATAATACATGTTTTCTAAGCATGAATTTAGAATATTAGAATGATTTCTGAAGAGTAATGATGCTGCAAGAAATAAAAGTACTTTTTTGGATCAAAAAATGCAGGCCTGGTAAGCAGAAGAGACACATGTTCTGATCTCACTGTTTGAAAACTTTTGACTGGTGGTGTATAGCTCAAATGTCTGCTTTACCATCATGTACTGCTGGAGGGCAGTAGAAGCTCATGTTGAAAATGCACAAATGATGCTTTCGTTTTGGAATGATTCAGACCGTTTATTGTGGAAATGCATGTATTTTAATGCTGCAAACTCTTTTTTTTTCTGTAGGGCTTTTACACTGTATACAGGAACGTGTTTGAGACTATCATAAAGGAGGAGATGGAGCACACTAAAGATGAGGAAGAAGAGGAGGACCAGTTTCCCTCATTTGGAGACTCTCAGAGTGATTATGACACTGTATGTAGACACTGGCACATACAGTACAGTTTTCCGCAAATATAAAGCACAGCTGTTGCAATACTGATAAAACTGAGGGTTAGAGTAATGATGCCGAAAATTTAGCTTTGCCATCACAGGAATAAATTACAATTTAAAATATAAAACCGCTATTTGAAATTGTAATATTTTTTTTTAAAGAGACTTCTTTTAAAAAATATAAAACATCTTATTTAACCTCAACCAGCTTCTGAATGGTAGTAATGTATGTGATTCTGACTCCTTTGATCTTGTTCTTTTTAGTGAACCAGAATTATTAAATTACCTAGAAAATCAAACAAGTCTTGAGACAGAAGTAATGTATGGACAGTGAGAGCCAGTTGATGAAAAACAAATTTTAAGATAGTAGGAGAGTATGCATTGTGTTTGTTAGAGAAATATGTATTTATACCATGAAATACTTGAGTGCTGGCATCAGAGTTCTTCAAGAGGTTTAGTGCATTTTAGACCTTACAGCCAAATGAGACTGTGGATTATTAACTTATTAGCTAAATAGAACACAGAAACTATTCCATCTATAAATACTTTTCCAAGCTACTAGGGGTAACAGGATGGGACTCGTCCAAATCTGAAAACATTTTTCAGACTGTTAGCTAAAAGAGAGGAAAAATCTTGATGGAAGACTTCACATTTAATTCAAGGGATCCAGCCTCTCTTTCAGTTGCTGAGACCATTTTCTCCAGAGTCTGAACAATGAGGTTCATCTCATTCCAATTAGACCTGGAGGCTCTTAAATGATCTTAACTGTTTCCCCTTCCTGTGTGGCTCAAACCTGCACTTTACCTAATGGATTTTTTGAGTGTTTGCCATCAGTGGAGGCTTGCAAAAAGCAGCTGAACAGAGGATGAGTGCACCAGCCTCCTAAAAACTCTTCATCTTGTGGTTAAAAGGATGAAGCATCCAGGAAGTTCATACATAAAACGTAGTTATATAGTATTAAACTTTTTCCTTTCATTTGTCTCTCAGGTGGTGCATTTATTCTATGGCTACTGGCAGAGCTTCTGTACACGCAAAAACTTTGCATGGAAGGAGGAGTATGACACGCGACAGGCCTCAAACCGCTGGGAGAAGAGAGCCATGGAGAAAGAGAACAAGAAAACCAGGGACAAGGCTAGGAAAGAGCACAACGAGCTAGTGCGCCAACTAGTGGCCTTCGTTCGAAAGCGTGATAAGCGCGTTCAGGCCCATAAGAAGTTGGTGGAAGAGCAAAACGCAGAGAAGGCCAAAAAAGTTGAAGAACTGAGGAGAAAGCAGAAGCTCCACCAGGCCAAGTGAGTACGATTAGCACATTTTATAAGACTGGATATTTTGTATGAAATCTGAGAGCTTTCTGATCCTGCATAGACAACAATACAACTGACATGTTAAAGGCCCAGAAAGGTAGTAAAGACATTGTTAAAATAGTCCATGTGAGATCAGAGGTTCAACCAAAAATGTATGAACCTCTGAGAATACTTTTTTGTGTGCAAATAAAACAAAAATGATAACTTTGTGCAACAATTCATCAAAAATATTGTGTGTTCTAAAGATGATCAAGGTCTTAGGGGTTTGGAACGTCATGAGATCTGGCAAACAATCCAGCGTGTTTTTGCAGCGTTGAGAAGTGTTGATTTCGAACAATTAGAAACAGTTTGTCAGAATTCACTCACCGCTGTAAGCACCAGATCGGTTTTATTGCCGTTTTGCGCGCTCGTGAATCATCTCATGACTAAGTGCAGACGTGATGTAAATAAAAGATTCATTGTGTAGTTTAGAAAGCTTTATTGATTATAACGGAACTTTGTGAGATCTCTATGAACTAAGATTTTTGACGCTTTTAGTGATAATAAAGGGAGCGCGCTTTGCACTTTCCATGCCATAATCTACCAAAGGAAAAAGTAATACATCAAAAAACTTTATAGTGTTTTTATAAAATAAAGAAAACAAAAATTATGCGCTTTCTGTCGTCTCGTTCTTGAACAGGAGTGCTTAACAAAAAAGTGAAAAACATATCTATAGAAAGCTTTAAATGATTACTTAACGAAATAAAACAAATCAAAAACAAAAATTTGTTCATTGTGTAATCCGTAAAGATAAATTTCTCACTCAAGGCGCGTCCAAAAAGGAGATGCAAGTCAGGATCTTTGCGACATTGACTCAGAACACATATATATATATATAACACTGTTGCTGTAATATATTTTATTACAGTTATGTACATGTTGATTGTGTGCCTTTAGGCTGGCAGAAGACTATCAGGAACAGAGTTGGGCTGCCATGTCAGAGCTGGAGAAAGAACTGCAGCAGATGGAAGCAGAGTACGGTCAAGAGTTTGGTGATGCATCAGAGAGTGAAGAGGATGAGGAGGAGGTGGAAAACGGACTGGAAAGGGCAAATGTGGATGCGGGAGGTGAGTTCTGATGTCACAGATATATATATATATATACGGTATATACATGAGTGGATTCTGGGTAGAGGTGATCAGAGGTTCAGGGGCCAGTCAAAAGTTCAGTGCACATTAGATCATTTTAAGACTAAACAATGTTCAGAAGAATGTTTTTTTAAGAAGTCTCTTCTGCTCGTCAGTCATTTATTTGATTCAAAGTACAGCAAAACAGTAATTTTTTTTTATTTTTTACTATTTAAAATAACTGTTTTCTATTTGAATATATTTTAAAATGTAATTTATTCCTGTGATTACAAAGCTGAATTTTTAGCATCATTACTCCAGTCACGTGATCCTTCAGAAATCATTCTAATATTCAGATTTGCTGCTCAAAAAACATATGATGTTGAAAACAGCTAAATAGAAGTTTCTTTAAAGAATAGCCATTTCAAAAGAACAGCATTTTTTTTGTAACATCACTTTAAATCAATTTGATCAATTTAAAGCATGCTTGCTAAATAAAAGTATTAATTTCCCTGACTCTTAGCTTTTGAATGGTATATAATGTATACAGTTACACAAGCCTTTTATATTTCAGATAAATGCTGATCTTTCTATTCGGCAAAGAATCCTGAAAAAATTTACTCAACTGTTTTAAATATAATAATAAAAAAAAAAATTATTGGAAGACCTAATCAGCATATTAGAAAAATTTCTAAAGAATTATGTTACACTGAAGACTGGAGTAAAGAAGCTAAAAATTCAGCTTTGAAATCACAGGAATAAATTACATTTTAAAATGTATTCAAATAGGAGACAGTTATTTTAAATAATAAAAAAATCTAAATTGTGTTTTTGCTGTACTTTGAATCAAATAAATGCAGGTGTGGAGAGCAGAAGAGACTTTTGAGTAAGTAAACATTAAAAATCTTACTGTTCAAAAACATTTGACTGGTAGTGTATGCAGTGATATTCCGATATAGGTGTGACATCACATGTACAAATTTTGTTGAGGCCACTATAAATGAACAGAACAAGTCAGAGCAAACATCGGTGATTCATACATATATGCAGTGACTCACAGAGTGTCGCCAAGTCATGAAAAATACCTCAGTTATACTGTAAATATTTATGAGTAATGGACATCACGCGTATCTCACCACTTGACTTTTGTCAGATGTAATGCAGGCAGATGGTGCCACGGAAATGGACGACTATTATGATGACCTGTACTGCCCTGCCTGTGACAAATCTTTCAAATCCGATAAAGCGTGAGTAAATGGAACGCACAAGTACACCACACTGAAACTTTCCATGCACACCCTCCATCACTTCAGAGATCATTTATATAACTTTTTTTTTACATGTAACGTTTTTAAGTTAAAATCATAATATAATATTTCACTTGAGATCTGTAGCTGCTTTACATTATGTATATGTATGGATGTGTACATTTACTTGGGGTCAGTAAGGTTTTTTTAAAGTCTGGTTTTAAAGGCTCACCAAGTCATTAAAAATAAAATAAAAAAGTTATATTGTGAAATCTTATTTTAATTTAAAAGAACTGTTTTCCATTTTAATACATTTTAATCAAGTTATTCCTGTGATGCAAAGCTGAATTTTCAGCATCATTAGTCAGCCAGTTTACAGTGTCACATGATCCTTCATTCTAGTATGCTTAGTATTATCAATGTCGAAAACAGTTGCACTGCTTAACATTTTTCTAAATAGATTTGTTTTTTCTACCTTAGCATATATGTTTTTTAAATAATCTCAAACGAACCACATGTTTTTGCACTAGATGACTGTCTTGGACTACATGCAACTAATGCAGCAGTATCATTTTCTTCTCTCACACAACAGTATGAAAAATCATGAGAAATCTAAGAAACACAGAGAGATGGTGGCATTGCTACGGCAACAGCTGGAGGAGGAAGAGAAGTCGCTGAGTCAGAACTCTGCAGAGATAGAAGAGGAAGAGGATGATGACGATGAAGATGATGATGAACTCGATGGCACACCGAGACAAAAGTAAAACATGCCTGCCAGCACTTGCGATGTTCTCTTCAATTGTAACATGCAGCTTTTATGATATATCCATAATGTCTAAAATGAACAATAATGAAATATCACTTTAAAATTAATAATAATAGGAATAAATACTATTGTAAACAAATAAGATTGAACATACTTACCCCCCCCCCCCCGTCATCCAAGATGTTCATGTCTTTCATCCTTCAGTCATAAAGAAATTATTTTTAGTTAAAAATTTCAGGAATTTTCTTCATATAGTGGACTTCAAGGGTGCCTGTGAGTTTGAACTCCAAAATGCAGTTTAAATGCAGCTTCAAAGGCTCTAAACAAAACTAAATCTATCCCAGCCAAGAAAGAAGGGTCTTATCTAGCGAAATTATCTGTTATTTTCTTAAATAAATTAATATTTATACACTTTTTAACCACAACTGCTCATGCATCTTAGGGTACACTTAGGGTATGTTGAAAAACTCCCATCTCATTTTCTTCTCCAACTTCTAAATCGTCCTACATCGCAACAGAAGTACCGATCCAGTGTTTACAAAGTGAACATGCAAAGAAGATCAAATGCCCTTTACATAAAAAAGGTAAAACAGCGATGTAGGACGATTTTGAAGTTAGAGGAGAAAATGAGATGGGAGTTTTTCGACCCTTAACTGTCTTGAACTGGAGTGCACACAGAGTACACATTGCAGAGCTAGACAAGACAAGCATTTGTAGTTAAAAAGTGTAAAAATATTAATTTATTTAAGAAAATGACTGACCATTTTGCTAGATGAGACTCTTCTTCCTCAGCTGGGATTGTTTAGAGCCCTTTGAAGCTGCATTTAAACTGCATTTTGGAAGTTCAAACTCACGGGCACCATAGAAGTCCACTATATGGAGAAAATTCCTAAATAGATTTCTTCAAAAAAAAAAAAAAAAAAACGACTGAAGAAAGAAAGGCATGAACATCTTGGATGACAAGGGGGTGAATAAATTATCTGTACATTTTTGTTCTGGAAGTGAACTAATCCTTTAATAATAATGTAAGCATTTTAATAATTATTTAAAATGATTAAACCTGAAATTTAAAACAGTAATACATAAAGATAACAGCATCTGAAGGCATTATTAGCTGTTTGTCTGATTGGTTCATTTAATTACAGATTATCTAAAAGGCAGAAGAAAAAGAGACGCCAGCAGAAAAATGTAAGTAACTGAAATCCAATCTGCAAACCACTGAGGTGTTGTAATTGTAATTGTAATTGAAACTGCAATAAATTTTATCCAGTAAAATTAGATATTTCTAATTCGGTTGTTCTGCAGAATATTTCAGAAGAGCCGAAGATTGACAGCACAGTCCCACAGTCCACAGAAGAGCATCCCGCGCCTGTGCCTGATTCGGGCAACAATGAGGATGCCCCTGTCCCCTCTGAGGATGCAGATGAGAAACTAAAACCAGAGGAGTGTGAATCCACAAATCAAAAAAGGTATCCCTCACATGCCTTTTTAACAATCAACTGGTTTGAAACTCTTGTAAAGTGTTTAAACAAGGGCTGTCAAACTCAGTTCCTGCACTGAAGGGCGTGATTAGCTAGATCAGGTGTGTTTAATTAGGGTTGGAGCTAAACTCTGCAGGGCTGTGGCCCTCCAGGAATTGAGTTTGACATCCCTGGTTTAAACCCATGCATTGTGGGTAGCCCTCTGTTCGTTGATGTGAATTGAGGTTAACTGTTATTGTCACCTTTTACAGCTCCGCAAAGACAAAAGTGAAGAAAGGTGGAAAAGACTCTAAAAAGAACAGCAAACCACACGGAGTTGTGGAAGTTGCTCAAGAGGTGCGTACTGTACTTCTGTTAGCATGTGTGTACATGTGAGCAAACACACTCCTCTATGATGTTACAACGGTTTTGTAATTATCATCTGAACATAAACAACTCCATATGACTTCATGAGATTTCCTGTAACAAATATAACAGAGTAGTAATATGTGCGCATACAACAAATTAATTTATTCTGATTCAGGTTGATGTAATGTAGTAGTTTTACACATTATATATTTAAATAATCACATAAACTGTAGTATAAAGGGATAGTTCACCCAAAAATGAAAATTCTATCATTAATTACTCGCCCTCTTGTCATCATCGTTCCAAACCTGTAAAACCTTCATTTATCTTCGGAACGCAAATTAAGTTACTATTTGATGAAATCCACAAGCTTTCTGACTCTGCTTAGACAGCAATGCAATTACTAAGTTCAAGGCCTGGAAAGGTAGTAAGTTTATAAAAGAAAAAAAAATAGTCCATGTGACATCAGTGGTTCAATCGTTCTGGTATGCAAAGAAAACAAAAATAACAACTTCATTCAACAATTTCTTCTCTTAAAGAGATCTTCACAATTAATGACAGAATTTTTATTTTGGGTTAACTATCTCTATAAGTGAAACTGTTTACTGTTCATTTCTTTGATTTTAATTTGCAAAAAAAAAAAATGCAATGTACATCCATTTTAATAATTACATAGTTCTGAGTAGGGCTGCAAGATTAATCGAAATACAACTGAAATTAGTGCGATTATAAAAATGCAAAGGCTGTGATTCAGCTGCTTTCATGTGCACAGTTTAATGAAGAAATTAAAGTAAAAGTTCACTTTTAGAACAAAAATTTACAGATAATGTACTCACCCCCTTATCATCCAAGATGTTCATGTCTTTCTTTCTTCAGTCATAAAGAAATTATGTTTTTTGAGGAAAACATTTCAGGATTTTTCTCAGGATATGTATGGTGCCCCCAAGTTTGAACTCCCATCTTCAAAATTGCCCTACATCGCTGCAGAAGTACCGACCCAGTGTTTACAAAGTGAACATACAAAGATCATCAAATGCCCTTTACATAAAAAGGTAAAACAGCTTTGTAGGGTGATTTTGAAATTAAAGACAAAAAAGAGATGGGAGATTTTCAATATATCCTAACTGTATTGTCCCGGATTACACAGACTACACATGTGCATTGCATAGATGAGACTAGATGAGCATTTGAGGTTAAAAAGTATATAAATTGTCAATTTCACAAGATAAGACCCTTCTTCCTCAGCTGGGATCATTTAGAGCTCTTTGAAGCTGCGTTTAAACTGCATTTTGGAAGTTCAAACTTCCATGCATATCTGTTATATGGAGAGAAATCTTGAAATGTTTTCCTTAAAAAATGGACTAAAGAAAGACATGAACATCTAGAATGACAAGGGGGTGAGTAAATTATATGTTAAATTTTGTTCTGGAAGTGAACTAATCCTCTCAGATAAGCCATAAATACTAGATTTGTTTTTTTTTTAACAGTTTACATTTTATAATTTTTTTCACAATTAAATATTAAAATAGAAATATTGCTTGTTTTAATAATTTTGATATTTTATTTACTGTCTTATTATAAAGCCATATTGAATTACAATTATTATTTTATAGCTATTTTGATATGTGACCCTGGACCACAAAACCAGTCATAAGTAGCACAGATATCTGTACCAATAGCCAAGAATTTATTATATGGATCAAAATAATTGATTTTTCTTTTATTTCAAAAATAATTAGGATTAAGTTAATTAAGATCATGTTCCATGAAGATGTTGTGTACATTTCCTACTGTTAATATATAAAAACGTTTTTTTTTTTTTTAATGGTAATATGCATTGCTAAGAACTTCATTGAGACAACTTTAAAGGTGATTTTCTCAATATTTAGATTTTTTTGCACCCTCGGATTCCAGATTTTCAAATAATTGTATCTCAGCCAAATATTGTCCTATCCTAACAAACCACACATGGAAAGCTTATTCATTCAGCTTTAAGATGACGTATAAATCTCAGTTTCAAAGAACTGACCCTTATGACCTGTTTTGTGGTCTACGGTCACATTTGTCAGCAAATTTGTGGTAGATATGCTTGCGTCCGGTGTAGACACGGTGTCAATGTAACTTTTCTTGATTTGTTTTCTTGCTCCTAATAGAAGGAAGTCAGCTTGCGCTGTGTGACCTGTCAGTATGAATTCGCCACCAGGAACAAACTTTTCGATCACCTGAAAACCACAGGCCACGCCACCGCCCTCTCTTCCAGTAACGCCGCCCAAACGTGCAAGAAAAAGAAAGACGCCAGGAAAAACAGATAACCTAGAGGCAGCCTAAAAGACTGAAGCCTCTCTAAATGTACACTTGTCCAAGAAATCACAACCTCATTTGACGACATGCAGTTGTGCAACCATCAGGAAGCGTGTGTGTTTCTGTCCCTAGAAGACTGAACATCTCTTTTGTAACATGCCATATGCCAAAAGATTTCCCATGAGCTGCCATTTATTCCCACCATAATTGATGTGTAATCTGGTGCCTCAGAACTGCACTGTAGGTGAATATTTTTAGACTTAGACTTTTAGTTTTAGACACGTTTAGTTGGGTTTTCATAGTCACCATTCCAGACTGGTAACCTGTAAACGGCTACATGAGGAATAAAACACCTATGGATGTTTTGAACATGCTTTTGACGATATTTCACAGAGCTTGGATTTATTGGAAATGTTTTGAAGCAAAATTTCACAGCAACGTTATTTCTAGAATTGTGAAAAGGAAACGGCTAAACATTCAAATATTTTTATTATACTAAATAATGTAATGGGTCAGCTGCGGTATAAAAAGGCTTAGTGTTATGCAAAACAAATACCATGGGGTTTCCAGGAAAGGTTCTTAAGAACAACAGATGCTTATTTAATATACAGTTGCTTTCTTTACGGGACAAAAAATATCCATATATCATCTTCACATACTGTTTTAAGGGACAACAAATTTATTTAAAATGTGACATTGCTTGCCTTAATCGCATAGACTATGAATGTCAGTTGAGCTGGGTCAGGCAAAACTCTGCAAACACGTTTTATGTATTTATAATAGTGTTGTTTTACTGTAAACGCAACCCTGCTGTTTATATATACTTAACAAGCTGGGGATATTTGTAATGTGCTTAAGTCTTTATTTAGCATTGCAAGAAACGGTATTTCTTATATTTTCCAGCACTGAAGACAGTTACCTAATTGAAAAGATGCTTTTACGATTTTTTTTCTTTCTTACACAAGGGAATCTGACAAGTTCTGTTTTTAAAGAATAAAATCAATTGAACATTTGGCAAAATGTAGCAGTACCTGTAAAATAACACAGACCTGTTATAAAAAGCATATCATCCTGTATTGTCAGAGGATACTAAAATATTTTTACATGGTCATTTTATTTTACTGTGCTAATTCTTGAATTAGTATACTTTATTACATTACGGAAACATGACTTGCATTACTCATGTTCTTCTTTAAATTAAAGTGCTCAGTAAGTCAGTCTCCTAAATGATTAGAGAGGAAAACTAGTTCCAGTTACTGAAAGATTTGGTTTCAGAATGTCAGTGATCAAAAGCTCAAGTGCTTATAAGTATCTGCTTCTAGGTGCTAAGTTTCTGAAGTATAGTGTATTCAATTAGTAAAGCAAGAGGGAGTCTAATGAGAACCACTCTTGACATAATACTTTCAGATATTAAGGAATGTGAGAGTTGAATTGTGTTAGTTGCCTTCGGCAGTCTTTAGATGAACTGCCCAGACCTGTTTTGTAATGTATAGTTCTCTAGATGAAATATGAGCCAGTGTGTCTTCATCATGTTCTGTATGTCTCGTCTTATCTTCTCTCCATGTAGTTTTGCAGTGCCTGATCGAACACGGCGAGGAAGAAGTCTGCGTCGTCTTTAGTTATGCACATAGGAGGCTTGATCCTGAAAGTCTGGAGAAGAATAGGTGAGAGAGGGGAAAAAAACATTTGAGGATGAGACTTCTGAGATTTAAATATATATTTTTTAAAAATGTAGGTTACAAAAAATGTCAGATTTAGCCACCAAACTGCATAATTTTCCCAAGTTGACCTAAAAAAAGCATCTTGTGAAATTCTGAAATGTCTGAAATATTCTGTATTTATAAGTAAATAATGTATTGCATTTTATATATATTTCTAGTTTTTTATATTTAAATACATATTTTTTACATTTTAAATATAAATGTAATGTCATACTGTATATAAATCTAATGGTAACGTAAACATAAATGTAATTAAAAATTAAAAGAATATATATATTTTTATTAAGTTGCGTTTTACTGTATTTTTTTACTTATAAAATAAATATACAAATAATAGAGAAAATTATATAATTACAGACATAATTGTAAATATATACATTTACATATATAATTGTAAAATATATATATATATATATATATAAATTTAAAACAATTTTAGATTACTATAAGAAAATAAAACGCATTGCTTTTTTTAGTTTTTTAAATAAACATTTTATTTTAAATACTAATGGTAATGTAAAAAAGTAATATACATTCTTATTAAACAGCATTTTTTAAATGTAGAAAAACGTATACATTTTACTGTTGTTGTTTTTTTACACACACACACACGCACCATATAAGTATATACATATACTTAAAATACAACAAAGTAAATAAAAATAATGCATTTTATATATATTTTAAATATTAAAATTTAAAAAATTATATTTAAATATATTTTTTATACATTTCAAACATAAGTGTAAGGTCATATTGTATATAAATCTAATGGTAATGTAAATTAAAAAAAAATACAAATACAAAAAAATAAATATAATGTATTATAAATACATATTGACATGTAAAAACATTTTACATGTTTCTTAATTTGTATTTTACTATAGTTATTTTTGTACTGTTTAAAAATGTTTATGTAGATTTTTATATTTGCTAATATGAGTTTTATATTTACTAATATAAGTGTGTGTGTGTGTGTGTGTGTGTGTGTGTGTGTATATGTCAATTATATATTTACATATATGCAACATTTTACTATTTTATAGATTTATAAATTATTTTTAAAAATTGGTATATTTGACTGTAGTTTTTATTTTTACTTAAACTTTAGTTTTTTTATATTTACTAATATAAGTGTTATATTTACTGATATAGATAAAGTTTAAAATGCATCTTAATGTAAAGGTTAACAAATCTTGAAGTGTAC
Organism: Garra rufa; assembly: GCF_049309525.1. Classification (NCBI taxonomy): domain Eukaryota; kingdom Metazoa; phylum Chordata; class Actinopteri; order Cypriniformes; family Cyprinidae; genus Garra; species Garra rufa. The sequence goes on from NC_133379.1 coordinate 33,065,316, forward strand.
ATTCAGTGCTAACTGACTATTTCCATAAGTTCAGACAAGCAGGATTCCTCAGGCACTGAGCGTCCATGTCACTACAACACTGAAGTGAATCTTTGAAATACCTTTTCCATTGCACAACAATCCTGCACACCCAATGCATTTGTATTCCACCTCCGCAAAAACCGCTTTACACATGTCCTTTCAGATAACCCTCGCCTACCTGTCCATACAGTCCCCCTTTCCCAATCAGAACGCCCATGTCTTTAGTGTCCTCGAAGATCTCAGCCATGGCCTCATGAGGGAGCGGGTCCCTGCTCACCTACACATGGGTTTAAGAAAGAGGTTCAGTGGGTTTAGAAAAAACTATTTCAAATATGCTATTAGAGCTAACAAGCTGTGATTGAAAACAAAATCTTGTTTTTTTTTTTATTTACCCAGTTACTTCAATCAGTATTTCAACCTGTTGCTAATAACAACAGACTATTTAAAATCTAAATGATACATTATACATGAGCTCACAGGGCTGTAATATTATGACAAAAATCATTATTGTAGGTTATGTAGACTGTTTATTAATATAGATATAGAAAACTATATAAAAACGTTTGTTTGGGCACGTCACGGACAAACATGTCAGTTCATGACCATGACGTTAGTCTAGTCTAGCACTAGTTATGCAAAATATAATCTTTTAACTCTTATAATCACTGAAGCTACGAAAATAATCGTTTATTGACATGGTATCTGTGTAGATTCGTGTCGCGAGCTTCCACGCATCACAGCTCTGTCGTTTTAAGCATTGACTAATCTAAGCGCCTCTGATTGGCTGATACATTCCTAAATTCAACAGAAACACATTTGATTGGTTATAAGGCTCAACTCTGCACCCAATAGCACGTAAAAGACACTATTCTTTAATTTTCACATTCCATTTTAATCGCAACAACCGTAATACATTGTTTAATGGAGCCGGGACATTTTTTGCCCCATTGTCTTCAATCTATGGGGCATTTATGCCACAAGCTCGCTTTAATTTCATACTCCACCAACAAGTAAGTGTATTTTATGATAGCAGAAAGAAGTAATGAGGTAATCAAAACATAATTAATCTGTGCTCGTTTATTTACTTAAATTTTTAGTTTAATGAATTTAACTTTAATATAAACATGGTTTCACTGAACAACATGACACTGGACATCTGGTCTTACACTACGTAAGAGGGTGGGTATATTAATAGCCAAAAATGCATTGTATGGGTCAAAATTATTTTTCTTTTGATGCCAAAAATCATTAATATATTAAGTAAAGATAAAGCTCCATGAAGATATTTGGTAAATTTCCTTCCGTAAATATATCAAAACTTAATTTTTGATTAGTAATATGCATTGCTAACTTCATTTTGAAAACTTTAAAGGCGTATTATAATTTAGTATTTTGTTTTTTTTGCACCCTCTGATTCCAGATTTTCAAATAGTTGTATCTTGGCCAAATATTGTCCTATCCCAACAAACCATACATCAATAATGGAAAGCTTATTTATTGACTCTTATGACTGATTTTGTGGTCCAATATACATACATACATACATACATACATACAGTGGTGTGAAAAAGTGTTGGCCCCCTTCATGATTTTTAATTTTTTTTTAATCTTTGTCACACTTTAATGTTTCAGATCATCAAACTAATTTAAATATTATTCAAAGATAACACAAGTAAACACAACATGCAGTGTTTGAATGAAATTTTGTTATGAAGGGAAAACAAAATCCAAACCCACATGGCCCTGTGTGAAAAAGTGTTTGCCCCCTAAACTTAATAACTGGTTGGGCCACCTTTAGCAGCAACAACTGCAATCAAGCATTTGCGATAACTTGCAATGAGTCTGTTACAGCGCTGTGCAGGAATTTTGGGCCACTCATCTTGGCAGAATTGTTGTAATTAAGCCACATTGGAGGGTTTTCGAGCATGAACCACCTTTTTAAGGTCATGTCACAGCATCTCAATAGGATTCAGGTCAGGACTTTGACTAGGCCACTCAAGTCTTCATTTAGATTTTCTTCAGCCATTCAGAGGTGGATTTGCTCGTGTGTTTTGGATCATTGTCCTGCTGCAGAACCCAAGTTCGCTTCAGCTTGAGATCACAAATTTTTTGGATTTTTCAGGATTTTTTGGTAGACAGCAGAATTCATGGTTCATTTACCACAGCAAGTCTTCCAGGTTCAGAAACAGCGAAACAGCCCCAGACCATCACACTACCACCACCAGATTTCACTGTTGGTATGATGTTCTTTGTCTGAAATGCTGTGTTACTTTTACGCCAGATGTAATGGGACACACGCCTTCCAAAATGTTCAACTTTCATCTTGTCAGTCCACAGAGTATTTTCCCATAAGTCTTGGTGATCATCAAGATGTGTTCTGGCTGGCAAAACTGAGACAAGCCTTTATGTTCTTTTTGCTCAGCAGCGGTTTTCATCTTGGAATCTGCCATGCAGGCCATTTTTGCCCAGTCTCTTTCTTATGGTGGAGTCATGAACACTGACCTTAACTGAGGCAAGAGAGCCCTGCAGTTCTTTAGATGTTGTTGTGGGGTCTTTTGTGAGCTCTTGGATGAGTCGTCGCTGCGCTCTTGGGGTAATTTTGGTCGGCCAGCCACTCCTGGGAAGGTTCACCACTGTTCCATGTTTTCGCCATTTGTGGATAATGGCTCTCGCTGTGGCTCGCTGGAGTCCCAAACACTTTTTTCAAAAATCTTTTCATAAAAAAACCTTCATTTAAAAACTGCATGTTGTGTTTACTTGTGTTATCTTTGATTAATATTTAAATTTGTTTGATGATCTGAAACATAAAAATGTGACAAGCATGCAAAAAAAAAAAAAATCAGGAAGGGGGCCAACACTTTTACACCACTGTATATATATATATATATATATATATAATATATATGAAGCCCTACTAATTGCAGTGAAATCTGCTGAAATGTCACTGAAGTGTACTTTGTGTGTCTGTCTTATTTTTCTAGACACATCCTCGAACAGTTTCCAGTATAAATAGCCACAGGTAAGTGGGGTTCAGTGGGTGTTTTTTAAGCTCTTGCTGAGAGTGGAGTGTGTTCTGGAAATGTTTGAACATGCTGTCTCATTGCTCTCTGCTCTAGTTAATGGCTAACAAGATTTCTAGCTCATTTCCTGTGAGGAAAATGACATCCACTCACAACAAACACTCTGAATCATTAACTATTCCATCTGGAGCTAAAATAACTCCTACTCGTGACTCTTCTCATACCTCAAGGTCAGGAAACCATGATTGCTCTGCAAATAAAGTTTAATGAAGTGGATGCACAATTACAAAGCTTCACAATGATTTCTGAAGCGTGCAAAAGCCTGAGGTGTCACTGGGCATAATAGTCACAAGATAAACAGACATTTTTGTAAAATTAAGAGTCTCTTTTATGCAGAGACCCTGAATTTTCTTTGAGCTCTTTCTAGAAGAAAAGCTGCAGTGGTCTTTGCACTTGTATCGGAAAGGTAAAAGCATGGTTACTGAGCCTGATGAGAGGCAGTTTCCATCATTAAAGCTAGGCACAGATGGACATGTGCCCCGCCAGATGTTTTTGTGTATTCAAGGCATTAGTTCAGGTGGATCGAAATGTCCTTAGTCAGAGTTTGTTGCCATTTTAAGGTGGAGAGATTGTACTTACGGATTCTTACTGACGTTGGGCAGAAATATAGGTTTGTTTCTGAAGCAAATAAAATATTTACAGTATAATGTCGTTTTAGTCATGCTACGTATTTAAAACAAGGTCATGTATACAGATATCATATTAAGATATGAATAAATGGTTTGTATTCTGTACAGCGGGTCATTAACTTTATTTCCACCACGGGATAATGAAAAATAAGTAAAGGGTAACTTATCTCACAAAGACTTTTTTTCTAGCAATCTATTTATAGTTCATTTAGAGTTTATGTTTCACAATTCTGACTTTTTTTGCTCATAATTAAAAAAAAGCAGAATTGCAAGGTATATATACAACACAATAGCAAGAAAAAACTGCAATTTCCTTTTTATTTTGTGGTGGAAAAACAACAACTGTGTGATGCAAATTCAAGAGTTTAGAGAAAAATGTCAAAATTTTGAGGAAAAAAGTCGCAATTACCTTTTTTATTTAAAAAAAAAAACAGAATTGTGATATGTAAAATCAAAATTTAGATAAAAAGGTAAGAATTACAAGGAAGAAATGTCCAAAATATGAGAGATAAACTCACAATTGCAAGCTAAGTGCAGAGTTTCAGTAAAAATGTCAGAATTACAAGCTGTAGACTCCAAATTGTGATCAAAATTTCTGAATTGTAAGAGAACATTTCACAATTACATTTTTTATTTTGTGGTGGGAAAAAAAATTGTAATATGCAAACTTAAAATTTAAAGAAAAAAGTCAAATGTAAATTCAAAATTTTGATAAAAATGTCAGAATTGCAAGAAAAATGTCCAAAATGAAAGAGAAACTCACAATTGCAAGATAAGTCAAAATTAAAATAAAAAACTGAATTGTGAGATGCAAACTCAGAGTTGTAGTATCAAACTTGCAAGAAAAGTTTGAATTGTGAAAGAAAATTTCACATTTATTTTTTATTTTGTGGTAAGAAAAAAACTGAATTGACAGAATTGTGAGATGTAAACTCAAAATTGTGAGAAAAAAGTCAGAATTATGAGATGTCAGCTCAAAATTTAGATAAAAAGGTCAGAATTGCAAGAAAAATGTTCAAAGATAAACAAGATAATTACATTTTTTGTTTTGTAGTGGAAAAGAATTTGAGATGTATACTCAACATTTAAAGAAAAATGTCAAAACTGTAAAATGTAAATTCAAAATTTAGATAAAAAGAATTGCAAGAAAAATGTCCAAAATAAACTCCCAATTCCAGGATAAGCCAGAATGATCTTTTTTTTTCATTTGTGGTGGGAAAAAATAGAATTGTGAAATGCAAACTCAGAAAAAAACATAATTGACAGAATTATGAGATGTCAACTCAAAATTAAGATAAAAAGGTCAGAATTGCAAGAAAAATGTCCAAAATATGAGAGAGGAACTCAGAATTGCAAGATAAGTGGCAATTACCTTTTTATTTTGTGGTGGAAACAAAAAATGTCATAAATACAAGCTGTAGACTCAAAATTGCAAGAAAAACAATTTAACTATTACCCTTTTTATTTTGTGGTGGAAACAAAAAAATTTAATTGTGAGTTGTAAACTGAAACTTTAGAAAAAGTCTGAATTTCAAAATTAAATTAATTACCTTTTTTATTTGTGGTGGAAACAAAGAAAAGCAAATACAGAAGAGCTTTGAGAAAAATGTCAGAATTGTGAGCTGTAGACTCAACTGTGGGAGTTGTGCGCGAAAATTTCACAATGACCTTTTTTATTTTTGGTGACAGAAAGAGGTTTCCAGAGGATGTTAATACACAGATTTGTTGTATTGGCTAATGAGTATCAACAGTGTAATATGAATGAAAGTTACTTCTTTTACCTTGTCTTTGACCATCTCCACCCCGATCTGAAGACCTTTTCCTCTCACGTCACCAATGATCTCATACTTGTCCCTGAGTTTGGCCAATTCGGTCAGCAAGTACGTCCCCACTTCAGCAGTGTTCTCCTGTATCCTGTCCTCTTGTATTGTCTGAGAGCAATATACAGCATTCAATTTCAAGTATTTATTAGCTAGTATAATAGATATGATACAGGGAATAAAACTGCACTTAAATCTAATTTTTTTAAGCATGTTCACATAACAGTAGGATAGATTGTATACTATTTTTAGAATTATTTATATTTGTATACTAGTTTATGATTTATTGGATCTCTTACATATTGTATTCACTATTATGGACAGCAGATATATGGTATTGTTTTGTTAACCACTGACCTTTTAATTTGAATTAGATTTAACTATTTTTTTACTATTGCTTAATATAGATATTTTTGTACTATTTTGTCATTATCTCACAAGCATATGCAGTATATCATAATACCAAATTGTATTATAATAGTTTATAATTTTTTTACACTCAAAATGACAATTTGTGACCTTGAACCACAAAACCAGTCGTAAGTAGCAAAGTATATTTGTAGCAATAGCCAACAATACTTTATGCCAAAAAAACATTAGGATATTAATTAAAGATCATCTTCCATGAAGATATTTTCTACATTTCCTACTGTAAAAATATCAAAACTTAACTTTTGATTAGTAATACGCTTTTCTTAATACTTAATTTGGACAACTTTAAAGGTGATTTTCTCAATATTTAGATTTTTCAATATTCAGATTTTCAAATAACTGTATCTCGGCCAAATCTTGTCCTGTCCTAACAAACCATACATCAATAAAAAGCTTATTTATTCAGTTTCAGCTGATGTATAAATCTCAGTATCACAAAATTTACCCTTATGACTGCTTTTGTGGTATAGGGTCACATTTATGCATTCCCTATTGTTTATATCAATATAAAGTAAAATGATCTGTACTCACATCTAGCACTGAGGAGGCGACTGCACAGGCTAATGGGTTTCCTCCAAATGTGTTGAAATGAACTCCCTTCCCAAATGACCTGGCAATCTCTGCAAAATATGCAAATCACAATATCAGTGCTGGAAACAATCAACATGCATGCAACCATTTGTTCGTTTAGGCATTAGCTATGCTCATAATTGTAGACATTATTATACAGTATATCAAATTCATCTACTCGGGTCCTGTATGACCTGACCCACTCTTTCTATTCAATCATTCTCTGCTTCTCACAGGATGAAGAGCAAACAGCGAGACCCAGAGGAACGTAATTAGAGTGAATGGAAAAAATCAGCATAAAGCGAGCAGTGGCACTACAGCATGCTCAAGTATGTGAGACTATTTTGAACTCATTACTTGATCCACATGTGTTAGTGGAGTGAATGTGGCCCTTTGGTACCTCATTAGAAGCATTATCTCAGACCTAATTAACAATTATTATGTGACAACGTTCTCATTGACACAAACTCAAGAGTCTTGAAGGCATAGTCCAGCCAAAAAAATGACATTTTGTCATCATTTTCTCACCCCCATGTCATTCATACCATTCATTCCTTTCTTCTGCTGAGTACAAAAGAAATACATTTTTCTTTTATGCAAAAAATCATTAGGATATTAAGTAAAGACCATGTTCCATGAAGATACTTTGTAAATTTCCTACTGTAAATATATCAAAACATAATATGCATCGATAAGAACTTCATTTGGACAACTTTGAAGGCGATTTTCTCCATATTTAGATTTTTTCCCAAATTTTCAAATTACTGTCCTTTCCTAACATACATACATACCAATAAAACACTTATTTATTCAGTTTCAGATGATGTATAAATCAAAAAAATTTGTGTTCAGATTAGCTTTTATTATTAGATTATTACTTTTAATTTTAAGTCTTAGTAATTTAGTGTAATTTAGTAATTATTGTGCTTTTGTCATTTTTTGTCAATTTAAATGATCAAAAAATAGTTATTATTATTTACAGTAATTTATTTATTTATACTTTTATTTTAGTTTTAAATTTAGTAATCTTGACTTAATCTTATTTTTTTCTTAATCTTATTTTTCTATATTTCTAAGTTTTATTTCGATTATTGAAAACTGAATTGAATAATAATTAACAGCTTTAGGTTTAGTCTGACACTGCAGTGAAGGTTTTGATTTACATCTGAGATCAAAAGTTCTGCAAAATGTTAATTATTTTACCAAAGTAAGAGGGATCATACAAAATGCATGTTATTTTTTATTTGGTACTGACCTGAAGAAGATATTTCACATAAATAAAAATGACACTGTTCAAAAGTTTACATACACTTGTTTAACCCTTTCCAACAATGATTTTGAGATCATCACAAAAAAAAAAAAAAAAACACAGCTGCTTTTATTCAGGTAACAACATAATATTAAAAATCAAGCATATTTACACTTTTAAATGGGGTCACAACTATTATTTTCTCTTGCGGACTATGTAAAATTTATGTGAAATATATTATTCAGGTCAGTACTGCATACAAAAATAATATGCACTTTGTATGATCCCTGTTATTTTGGTAAAATAATTAACATTTTGCACATTCTGCAAGGTGTATATAAACTTTTGACCTCAACTGTAGATCAAATGTTTGATAGTTGTTTAACAACTATTGTGTCAAACTTTTGTATCAAATGTTCTTCTTTTTAAAAAAAAAGAATATCTGGCTGCATTTTAATGGCAGCAGAGCTTTTCAAAGTCACAAAGCCCTAAGGTGAACACAACGGTAGTCTTATTAAAAGCAACGTGAGTAAGATTTAACTTAGAATTTGTGTTTAATTTTGTTCTAAGAATATTTTAATTCAGTCCAATGCTGGAACTTGGATTCAAGCTCACCACTGGGTTCGGAGTGCTGATTTATTCTGCTTCCTGTTAGACCTTTGTCTTACTGCACAGTTAAATTAAACTTTGAAGAATAACACTCCGTGTGCGTACCTCATTTAAAACACCACCAGTTTTAAATGCAGTTAATTTAATCTATGAACACACTCTTGCAGGAATTGAATTAATATTACAAAGCCACAGACAGCTTGAATAAGCAAGTCACACAATAAGTTTGTCTGAATTTGCCTGAATTTCACACTAGCCTCACCTGCTGTGGTCACCACAGCCCCCATCGGGAAGCCATTTGCTATGCCCTTTGCCATGGTAACCATGTCTGGAAGGACATTATGTCCTTCGAAACCCCAAAAGTGGCTCCCTGTGCGGCCAAAGCCAGTCTGGACCTAAAAGAACCAAAAAATACAATTTTGCAATAAATAATAACTTTATGCAGTAATCAAGCAAGCTTTTGCCTTTTTATATATAGAGTCAAAAGTCAAAAGTTTACATACACTTTGCAGAATCTACAAATTGTTAATTATTTTACCAAAATAAGAGGGATCATACAAAATGCATGTTATTGTTTATTTAGTACTGACCTGAATAAGATATTTCACATAAAAGACATTTACATATAGTCCACCAAAAAAATAATAGCTGAATTTATAAAAATGACCCTGTTCAAAATTCTGTTGTTACCTATGTTAATTTTTTTGTTTTTGTTTAGTGATAATTGTTCATGAGTCCCTTGTTTGTCCTGAACCGTTAAACTGCCCACTGTTCTTCAGAAAAATCCTCCAGGTCCCACAAATTCATTGGTTTTTCAGCATTTGTGGGTATTTGAACCCTTTTCAACAATGACTGTATGATTTTGACATCCATCTTTTCACACTGAGAACAACTGAGGGACTCATATGCAACTATTACAGAAGGTTTAAATGCTTGCTGATGCATTAAGAGCCAGGGGTGTAAACATTTGAACATAATGATGTGTGGATTTTTCCTATTTTGCCTAAATATCATATTTTTTCATTTAGTACTGGCCTTCAGAAGCTACAGATACTTACATGTTCCCCAGAAGACAACAGTAACATTTACCCTGATCTTCAATTTGAAAATGTTTTCACCCCCTGGCTCTTAATGCATTGGGTTTTCCTTCTAAACCATCAGTGAGGAAATTCTCTTGTGGACTTTCCAGCGATATCGTATACTATTTGAACTGAACTGACGATGATATCACTGAATTCATTGATGAACTGCCTTTAACTGAAAATTGATTATTTACAATAATGCGTTACTTACACACTTATTGTTCTGTTTAAATACTGTGCAGTTGCTTTGACACAATCTGTATTGTTAAAAGCGCTATATAAATAAAGCACAGGTGTTTCTGTTTACTTTACTAGACTGACGGAAATGAGGTGAAAATTCACAGCTACCTCAACTAACAACAACCCTGTGTTTTTGGCTTCACTGATGTACAGAATTAGATATACAAGGAAATTCTTCAGACCTCATCTGCTATACAGACTCCTCCTTTCTCCCGAACAAGCTGGTAGGTCTCTTTCAGATAGTTCTTTGGAAACTGAACAGCACCGCCAACACCCTGTAGAAACATAAAAATCATAGTCTTGATATCCACCTTTTTCTTCAACATAGAAGTAAGCTATGGGTGAGACTCACAGTTCATTAACCACTATAGGAAAATAGTAAAACTGGTGGCACTACAAACCAGTGTGCTCATAATTAAGATAATACATTAAAATAATATGTAAAGACACACCACTTTGCAATATCAAGCAGCAAAACGAGAAACAGCTGGACACGGATGAAAGCGGAAGCCAGACCCATAAAATTTACGGGAAGGAAAAGGTGGATAACTTGTCACAAGTTCTCAAGGGCAATGAGTTAGTTGTGAGAGTGTAATTTTTAGTCAGTGCTGGAAATTATACAGTATATATGAATAGAAACGCAGACTTAACATCCCTGGATGCTGTTGGCCTGCTTAATTTTGTACAGTCGTGGCCAAAAATTTTGAGAATTACATAAATATTGGAAATTGGAAAAGTTGCTGCTTAAGTTTTTATAACAGCAATTTGCATATACTCCAGAATGTTATGAAGAGAGATCAGATGAATTGAATAGTCCTTCTTTGCCATGAAAATTAACTTAATCCCGAAAAAAACTTTCCATTGCAATGTTAAGAAGGCTTCAGGGTGTCCAAGAAAGTCCAGTAAGCGGCAGGATGGTCTCCTAAAGAGGATTCAGCTGTGGGATCGGAGTGCCACCAGTGCAGAGCTTGCTCAGGAATGGCAGCAGGCAGGTGTGAGCGCATCTGCACGCACAGTGAGGCCAAGACTTTTGGAAGATGGCCTGGTGTCAAGAAGGGCAGCAAAGAAGCCACTTCTCTCCCAAAAAAAAAACATCAGGGACAGATTGATCTTCTGCAAAAAGTATGGCGAATGGACTGCTGAAGACTGGGGCAAAGTCATATTCTCAGATGAAGCCTCTTTCCGATTGTTTGAAGCATCTGGAAAAAGGCTTGTCCGGAGAAGAAAAGGTGAGCGCTACCATCAGTCCTGTGTCATGGCAACAGTAGCATCCTGAGACCATTCATGTGTGGGGTTGCTTCTCATCCAAGAGAGTGGGCTCACTCACAATTTTGCCCAAAAACACAGCCATGAATAAAGAATGGTACCAAAACACCCTCCAACAGCAACTTCTTCCAACAATCCAACAACAGTTTGGTGAAGAACAATGCATTTTCCAGCACGATGGAGCACCGTGCCATAAGGCAAAAGTGATAACTAAGTGGCTCGGGGACCAAAACGTTGATATTTGGGGTCCATGGCCTGGAAACTCCCCGGATCTTAAAACTTGTGGTCAATCCTCAAGAGGCGGGTGGACAAAAAAAAAAACACTAATTCTGACAAACTCCAAGAAGTGATTATGAAAGAATGGGTTGCTATCAGTCAGGATTTGGCCCAGAAGTTGATTGAGAGCATGCCCAGTCGAATTGCAGAGGTCCTGAAAAAGAAGGGCCAACACTGCAAATACTGACTCTTTGCATAAATGTCATGTAATTGTCGATAAAAGCCTTTGAAACGTATGAAGTTCTTGTAATTATATTTCAGTACATCACAGAAACAACTGAAACAAAGATCTAAAAGCAGTTTAGCAGCAAACTTTGTGAAAACTAATATTTGTGTCATTCTCTAAACTTTTGGCCACGACTGTACTTGAATGAAAATGAAAGCAATTATTGCTCAGAATCGTTTAATATAATTGCAAACATTCCATGCAATCTTCCATAACTGAACTGTGTTGGAATATAGAACACAGAGCAAAATACTGACATTCTGCTGTGAAAATGCATGTTATTTTACCTGATGTAATTTTACAAACTTATGACATCTACTAGCAAAGTGCTGGTTAATGTGCTGTGATTTTGTTTGTCAGAGTTTGTTCCTATGACAACTGAAATGCCCTTGTTACTCTCCTAGAAATATGAATTGCAAAAAGGGGTTTTCGCAATGATGCCTTAGATAGAAGATCCATTTTAGGTTCCCCAACAGTTCATAAAAGAACGTTTGGACTTATGTGAAGAACATTTTGATTAGTAGAAATGTTCTATGCATGTTGAATTTTCTTCACAGAACCATAGATGCCAAATTTGTAAGAGTGTATATGGTGAACAATGCATTTATACTTTACATTAAAAGTTTTAATGTCAGGTGTGGTGTAATCAAACCTGGATGGGTTCCGCAAAGAAAGCAGCAATACGATGGGGAACGGTTGTGGCGAACATCTCTTTGAGCTCACTAATATACATGTCGTTGGCCTGACAGTGACCTGAGAACAGATAGAAAGAGAAATGCATCTATGATGGGTGATATATGTGCTAACAAGTAGATTTTGACAGTGCATTCTGATGAAACTAGAGAGGTGCTTCACTTTTCCATTTACTTAATATGTTCTAACCCTTAAAAGTTCAAAACGTTTGGGTTAATGTTAGGCTGTAGAACTTATAATTGAGTATTACCTTTATATAAAAACAGTAAAAGCCTACGGTATGCCCTCATAAAGCTCTGTGTGTGTATGTGTGTGTTTGTACCTGGGGAGCAGCTGCATTCTCGGATGGTTTGAACTGGGGAATCTCTACAGTGGCTTCCTCCCCAGAGGCCCCTGAATACATCTGGACACATGGTCTACAATAAACACAACCCACACAGGAACAAAAGTTTAAAAAAGATGTTAAAGATATAGTTCAATTAAAAATTTTAATTCTGTCATTAAATACTCACCCTCATGTCATTCCAAAACCCAGAAGACCTTTGTTCATCTTCAGAGTTTAGATTAAGATATTTTTGATGAAATCAGAGAGCTTTCTGATTCTGAATAGACAGCAATGCAACTGACATGTTCAAGGCCCAGAAAAGTCATAAGGACATTGTTAAAGTAGTCCATGTGACATCAGTGGTTCAACCAGAATGATATGAAGCTACGACAATACTTATTGTGCACAAAGAAAACTAATATAAAGACTTTATTTAACAATTTCTTCTCTTCTGTGACACACGTTCAGGAGAGAGAACACAGGAGCCCACGTTCTGATGTAGCATGTCCATCTCTGAGTTCATCGTCTGTATATTCTGGTTTAAATAAGTAAGGTTGGGAAAAAAATTGTAAGTCACCCTCTCTGTCGAACCACATGTGTGGTGCTCTCATGAATGTGCGTGGAAAACGTGCTTTCGTTGTGCACAAAAAGTATTCTTATAGCTTCATAACATTACGGTTGAACCACATGGACTATTTTAATGATGTTCTTGATACCTTTCTGGGCCTTGAACATGTCAGTTGTGTTGCTGTTCTGCTGGGTCAGAAAGCTCTCGGATTTCATCAAAAATATCTTAATTTGTGTTCTGAAGATGAACAAAGGTCATGAGGGTGAGCAATCAATGACAAAATTTTCATTTTTGGATAAACAAACCCTTTTAAGATATATTAAAGACTTCTACAGATCTTATACAAGTTTGCTTTACAATCCTGATTTTTTGCTCAAACGCTGAAATAAAATATAATCCGTTTTTGTGGGTCAGCTCTTGTGTCTTTCGTATGACGTTTAGGGATGTTATTCAAACCTCATGAGCTCTGACAGTATTGCGTTTGCATTAAACAACACTGCCACCATCATAACTTATGATGTTTCCTCTTTTAATTTGATTTGTGGACTTGACCCCAAGGAATATTGCATTATAAAGCAGGTAGCTGACATGAGAAGAGATGTGTGGGTGTGAGACATACATTGTGGCAGCCCATAGAAGAGGGGATGGGATATTTATAATCCGCGTTAGACGTCAGGCCAGTCGCTTGTGGGCTGCCACCATGATAGGAGCCCCTGAGCACACAAACATAAATGATGCAGTGATTATCTATGGCTGAACGGGGATGCTTGATCTGTCAGCGATAACTTCCATTTATTGATGTATGGTTTGTTAGGATAGGACAATTTTTGGCCAAGATACAACTTTTTGAAAATCTTGAATCTAAGGCTGCAAAAAATGCTTTTCAAGTTGTCCAAATTAAGTTCTTAGCAATGCATATTACTAATCAAAATTAAGTTTTGATATATTTACGGTAGGAAATTTACAAAATATCTTCATGGAACATAATCTTTACTTAATATCCTAATGATTTTTGGCATAAAAGACAAATCGATCATTTTGACCCATACAATGTATTTTTGGCTTTTGCTCCTTAAGACTGGTTTTCTGGTCCAGGGTCACAAATAAGGTTCAATCACCTCAGAGTGATGACATCAAAGTTTCCCGTGTGAAGCCGGGCCATTAGGACTGCAAGGTCATTAGCCTCTGAGCCACTGTTTGTAAAATATACAACCTGGAAGAGATAACCATCATGATTAAGTATTCAAATTTTCTGTTTGGGTATATTACCGCTCAAAAGTTTGTGGTTGGAAAGTTTTTTTTTTTCCATGTTTTTGAAAGAAGAATGGCAGTGGTCTCATTAATCATACAGTACCTTCAGCGGATCCGGTAAAAGGGAGGTTAGTTTCTCTGCATACTCCTGTATTTGTGGGTACACATAGATGGATGTCGTGTGCCATAGACGCCTCAGCTGTTTCTCGGCTGCTTCTGTGACTTTCCTGCATCCATAATGAAACTTCTGATTAGAAATAAACTACCAGTCAAAAGTTTTTGAACAGTAAGATTTTTAAAGTTTTTTTTTTTTAAAGAAGTCTCTTCTGCTCACCAAGCCTGCATTTATTTGTTTCAAAACAGCAAAAACAGTACAGTTTTGACACTGAAAATTTAGCTTTGATGACAGGAATAAATTACATTTTAAAATGTATTCAAATAGAAAGCAGTTATTTTAAATAGTAATAATATTTCACAATATTACTGTTTTGCTGTATTTTGGAGCAAATAAATGCAGGCTTGGTGAGCCGAAAGGAATTCTTTAAAAACAAAACAAAAAAATCTAACTGTTCAAAATAGTGACTAGTATAATTCCATTTTGTAAAGAAAAATATAAGAGCTCAAAGCAACAACCCATACACAATCTAATTACAGTTTAGTCATTTGTTTCATGGCAACAAATTGAACCTTACGGGTTACAGTGTCCCACACTAACAGTGGCAACCCCCGCAAACAAGTCCAGATAGCGTCTTCCATCCACGTCCCACAGCCACTGCATGTAACCCTGGTTTATGAAGACTGGCTTCTTGTAGTATGTTACCTTCATAGTCATGGGGTTGCAGTTGTGTTTCCTTATGTCTAGTAAACGCTCTTTAGACATGCCCTGAAGGAGAAATGCACTCATGCTTAATATGATTTGATTTCTATCTGATTATTATTACTATGAATGCCCCCAGATATAAACCGCTTACCTGATACGGCTCAGGTTTAAAGTCACATGGGGGAATCTGGGGCAGGACAGGTGGTGGGTGTTTCACAGCCGATTTTTGGCAAAGCACACCTGGAGACAGGTACATTTAGTGCTCAATAATCCATAGAGGCAGTTATGGGTCACGGTATTTCCTGCCAGCTCATATGCAAAGGGATATTTTTATCTTTTAAGCTGCAGGAAAGCCCTGTCCTGAAACCTGCTAACCTCCTGTTAACCTCGTCTACCTTGACACAGAAGATTTGCGGTGGTGATATACTGTAGGATACATATTATATCAGTTTATATAGCTAATATATATCTATTAGATATTTAAAAATAAAAGTATTATACAAAAAACTACTTGCAAAACTAATATTCTATGAATAGTGCTGATATGTATTATGTAACAACTTGCAAGAAGTATTTCGTGATGTATCCAAGATAGATAGATAGATAGATAGATAGATAGATAGGTGGTTTAGATAGATATTGATGGGGTAGTCTGTCGTCGTCAAATACCACAGTATCGCTATGGTAAACATACTTTTGCACTTTTTTGTTATGATGACAGGGTCGTTCTGAGTTCGTGATTTGATGCAGCTTAGGAATCTGGACTATAAATTCGTTAGAGCCGAAATACACAAAGACAATTTATGTAACTATAAACTTTACTTAAATGTTCCTGTCACTTTAAATGTGAGACAAATACTGCATTCTTAC